>NC_091981.1:290507785-290835678 GCF_044704955.1 Pristiophorus japonicus | reverse complement strand
GCCCAACCCCACAAGGTGATACCGCCCTGGCCAACTGTCTGTTTATTCTCTATTACCTTTTTCCTGATGTATTCAGCTAGACTGCCGATTTCTTCTGATTTATCCGGGATATACGTACAGCATTCTCCACCTATTAATGCGCATGTCCCTCCTTCCTTGGCTAGGAGATAATCTGAGGCCATACGATTTTGGAGAGCCACTGTTCGAATAGCTACCATTTCATCATTCACCCCTTCGAAGGCTTGGGAAGTTGCGTTGGCTACTGATTCGACTAAGTTAGCTAGTTCCCGTAACTGCCATTCGGTTGATGCTATTCCATTGGGTGGCACCATTACCTTGAATATTCCATTTAGCCATGTCAAATCCTGTTTAAATCTATGACTTCCATCGGCCTCCCTTAGAGTCTTTATTGACCTGATAAAGTAACAGGACCCTGTCAGTTGGCTGGTAACCATGGGTAGGCTTTATGGCCACAAATAAAGTAGGTGCAATTATAGGACCTCAGCTCCTGGTCCTTTCGCGCCATCCCTACTCGAGTGGTCTCACCTTCCCACCCTTCACCTGGGGCTTTGTTATGGACCGTTGTCCAGCCAACGGTTGCTATCTTTCTCCCATCAGTGGGATTAGTTGTGGCTTGTCATTTGGGAACACTTGCTGCGTCCCATTTCTGGTCCTTTAGTCTTATTACTCACTAGGCATATTATACCTTCAGGATTTCCTATTCTGGGAGTAATGCTTAGGAAGGGAGGCTGACGGTTATTATTATAATTGGGCTGGTACCATCCCTGGAAGGCTGTAAGTTTATACCCTGCTGACCTCCATTCTGTTTGCTCCTTCGTTTCTGACACCTTGGTTAGGTTTGTCCTATTTTGCACTATCAACCATTCTACCATTTCTGATTCGTTAAAGGGGACAGATCTCAGGGGAATTACCCCCTTCGGAGTGGACAGGTACATGGGAACATATCCAACAACTCGACAAGTTTTTTTTCTTGAGCATACTTATGACTCAGTGCCATAAATACGTTTACTTGCAATTCCCTTCGGTGGCGTGTCTGTACCTCTGGTGTAATCAATAATGCAAAGTAAAACCCTGTCAAGCCCAGCACCATCAGTCCCCATAGTCCATATACAGTTCCTTATTCAGTCTTCCTTTTTCTGTTCTTCTGGTTCCTTCTTCCCTTCCTCCTGGTTGGGTGCCCTTTTGCAATGGGATGCATGGATCCATGTTGGTCTTTCCTTTACCTTGATTGCAGTATTAGTCGCCAGCAAGACCTGGTATGGTCCTTCGAATCTTGGCTGTAGACTGCTTTTTCTTTTAAAGATTTTGATGTAAACGAATTCCCCAGGCTCCAGGTTATGACACTTCCCTTCCGTTGGCTTGACTTGAGCTTCCTTTACCTGTGAATGAAAGCTGGAAATACATTTGGTTAGTGCAATACAATAATTCAACATATTTTCCTCCATTTTGTGGATGTCCATTTGTTTTGCAGTAAATGGTGCTGTAAAAGGTAGTCGTTGGGGATGTCCCATAACTATTTCATGCAGTGACAGGCCTGTTGTTCTGTTGGTTGCAGATCGCATTACCATCAAAGCTAAGGGCAGCAGTTCTGTCCATTTCAGTCCAGTGTCATTGCATAATTTTGCCAGCTTATTTTTAAGCATTCCATTGTATCTTTCAACAAGTCCAGCTGATTGTGGATGATAACTGCAATGAAAACGTTAATTAATCTGTAAAGCTTTACACATTTCTCTTAACAGTTCCCGTGAAATGTGACCCGTTATCACTAGAAAGCTTAGCAGGGATTCAGAAGCGCGGTATGATTTATTTTAACAAACATTTAGCAACAGTAGTGGCATCGGCCTTTTTACATGGAAAGGCTTCAATCCATCTAGAGAACACATCTACAATAACTAATACATACTTGAATCCCATACACATATAATTCAATAAAATCCATTTGTAAATTTACAAAAGGCCCGACTGGATTTGGGTGGGAGGCAGACTTTTTCCGTCTTACCCGGATTCATTGTCTGACAGGTAACACAATTTTCACACATTTGTTTTGCAATTGATGAAATACCTGGTGCATACCAAGTTGCCAAAATATAATCTGCCACCCCCCCTTTGCCCGTATGTGTGAATGTATGAACACATCGGGCAATCCATGGAAGTGAGGATCTGGGGGCCACCACGCGGCTGTCGTGGTGAACCCATATTCCTTCTGGATATTTATAACATTGATCTTTCGTCCAGGTCACCACCTCCTCCGTACTGGCCTGTGTCTGAAAGGTCAGCACGTCATTAATAGTGGGTGGCGGGTCTGAGCAATTATTTTTCCTTAGTGGGAACAATGACACCTGCATCCCCCCTTTTGACAGAGCTGCTGACTTAGCTGCATTATCGGCTCTGGCGTTCCCAAGTGCCACCTCATTCGACTGGCCTGTATGTGCTTGGCATTTGATAATGGCAAGTTTCAAGGGGCATTGAATGGCTCGCAGGAGATTTTCCATTTGTTCTGCATTTTGGATAGTGGTTCCTGAAGAAGTTAGGTACCTGCGAATCTTCCAAATTTGTCCATAATCATGTGATACCCCAAAAGCATACCTGGAGTCAGTGTAGATATTAACTGTTTGTCCTTCAGCCAGAATACAGGCTCGAGTTAACGCAAACAATTCGGCTTGTTGGGCTGAAAAGGAGTCTGGAAGGGAGGCTGTTTCGACAACATTAAACTGAGTTACAATTGCATAAGCCGCTCTAGGTTGGCCCCTATCATTTTGTAAGGCTGATCCGTCAACATAGTACACTAGATCAGGGTTACACATTGGTACATCTGTTAGATTGATACGTGGTTTAGTCACTAATTCGGTTACCATTTCACATGAATGGGGTTCGGCGTCTTCTTCCGTGGGGAGTAGAGTGGCTGGATTTAAGGTAGTGCATCTTTTGATAGGGTTCGGATTTGATAACAGTTCAACTTCATATTTAGTGGTTCTTGCAGAGGTTAGGTGTTGGGTGGCACATTTAGTAAGTAAAATCTCGACAGAGTGTGGGATGTATAGAATGGTCTGATGATTTAGAGTTATTGTCTGAGCCTGTTGTACAGGATAATAAGCTGCTGCCAGCGAAGGAAGACATCCTGGTAGTCCGCGTGCCACTGGGTCTAGTTGGGTACTGAAATATGCTACCGGTCGCTGCCTGTCCCCATGTAACTGAGTCAAAACAGATTATGCAAAACCCAACTTGTGATGAACAAATAAATTGAATGGCTTAGTGTAATCTGGTATTCCCAAGGCTGGTGCTGAAGTGAGGGACTGCTTAAGATTCTGGAAAGCATTCCGGGATACTTCATTCCAAATCCTTCTTTAAGCATTGTGAGAATATAGTAGATTCATTCACAGCTCGTAGGTCTTGGACACACCTCCATTTGTCATTATTGGGCTTCTGAACCCGAAGAATCGGTGTGTTACACGGACTTCTCATTTATGCTTATAGTGATTCACAGATCACAGAATGTAAAGTATTTTATAATTTTATTAAAAGGCTTCCAAACCCAAGATTTTTCCCATACACCCAAAATGTTGATCAAGGAGATCACCTGAAATATCTCAAAATCCCAATTCAAATATTGTACTGCCACTCTTTATCTTAAAAAAAACAAATTCCCTTACTGCGCTAGAAGCTTTCGCGTCAAGATTTTACACCAAAGACAATGGGAGTGTACTCTCCCAGCCTGCAGCCTCGAGAGACCCACAAAGCCTTTTTTTTTTTAAAAGACATTACAACTTCCCTTCCCCGTTCTTTATCTTACTCCTAGACTAAATTTATGTCTTTCATACCAATGTAATCAATGATTGCTTGTCTTCTTTTGACAAGTCAGTGAGCGTGTCAAATAAATTCTCTTTTTTTTTAAACCGGGACCATGTCTCAACAAATCTATCCTTTGTGCATTTCCTAGCTCCGTAACTTCTCATCCGAATAAATCCACATCTGCGTTTCTAAATTAAAATGTCTTAAACTTCCCACATACAGGACAACACTATGAAGGGTTTTAAAAAAAAAAAAAATTTCACTCTGTTTGAAAAAGTGGGTGGAGTTAAAACAAACAGGCAGTTCCACAACCTTTCCAAACAGGTTTCCAGACACATGAGAAAAAAACACAGAAGCACTCTCATTCAAAGACAAGACATTCACAAAAGTGTTTCTCCATTCAATAAAGCTTTTTTTTTTTGTTGGCCAGCTTTATTTTTTTTTAAATCCATAAGTCACAATCAGGATCTCTTTATTTTTACATATTGATTTATTTCCTCTGTTAATTTTACATGAGCTTGAAGAATCGGAACCCAGGCCTTTTCTATTACTTTCCTTTTTTTTTCTTTACTTCTACCTGGAACTCTGTTTATAAGACACTCCTCTAGACATATTGTTCTCTCTAAATTAAATGAACCATCGGGTGGAAATGGCCTGTTTTCACCCTTAGTCCACTTTACCCATTTTGTTTTTGGTCAATTGAAGACTGACCACAATTCTGGAGCATAACATAGGCTGGTGTGCCTTTTGTGGTGTTTTAACTTGCTCCGGCACCCACTCTGGATGATTAAGATTTTCCACAGTTTCTGATCTCTCAATCCTTTCGGCCAACTGAGTTCTCTACGCCCATTTCTCCTGGCCGTTACGTGGCCTGAAAAGGCTCTTAATTCGGGCGCGTGAGAGATGTTGGCACGAACCAACTGTAGTTGATCAATCAGTTACTGTTTCTTTTCTTAATCAATCCTTGTTTTTCCAAATCACAATTTTTCCCTAGTGACTCTTCCCGTTTCTCTAATTGCAATGTCGCTCAAAGGTACTGCACACAACAGTATAACAAGGACAACTTGGACAAATCGTAACCTTAAACTCTATCTAAACAAATAATCAATTCTCAGTCTGTGTTGTACGCCACTACAGACAGAGTCCTTAACTTATCCTAATAAAACTTATGGTCCCATTACCTTAACTCTCATCACATAAGAACCTACGATCGATTAGCGCTGTTTCTACCTTACCTACTGAAACCTTCCCCGGGCTGTTTCTAGATATTTCCAGAACCAGATCTCTTCTGCTTGCGAGCTGAGAAAGAAATTATCATAAAAAAATAACTTTAGCTTTTAAATATCGAGTCTCGTAGATTGCAGTACGTCCCCTGTGGACAACAGATTACATATGCGATTCAACAGTGAAGAAACCTCTTGAGCAAAAGGCTCACCTTGTTTTGGCCACTGAAGCCTCTCACTGGAGAGGCACTATGTCTGTAGCTGTTTTACTCACAGGGCAGCGAGTATGCATCTTGGTGGAACCTCCAAGAAGTAACTGAGTCGTTTATCGGAGGTTGAGATTTCGACAGACACCTTCAGCTCCGGCAGAAGTTTCTTTAATTTACTTGCTAGCAAGGGAAAGGTCACACTCAGTCAATGGCTAAGTGACACCTCCGCAATGGTACAGTTTCACGAGATATTTATACAGTAAAATCCAAGTTATGGCCTCTCCGTGTATTGGCTCTGTCTCGCAGTCAGTGAATACAGATAAAGAGTTAATTACTACATCCTTGTCCTGACATGGTTTCCAGATATTTCCTTTTGTCAGGGTTATTAGTTGGCCAGCCAGCCATTATTCGATGAGAGTGTGGTAATGAGCTATTACCTGCCTTGCATTGTGTCAGGATTGTCCAGTTTCCTGGTCAATTATATTTTTGCATCAAATGGATGAGGTCTCTGCAAGAGATAATGGCTGGTGGTTTGAGTACTTCGAAAAGGGTGGGGTGGAGTGGAACTGGTGTCGTATAGACAATAGGAGAGCACCATGGGTGGTATTTGTCTTCAGCAGGACTTGTCTCCTAGCTGTCTGGTGGCTATCAGCCATTTCAAGCCAGGTTTAGCTGTTTATGCAAGCCGACTGCTTTATGCAGAAATTTCTGGAAGGACCAGGACTCCATTTTGTTATATATTGCAAAGGGCACAAAAATACCGCGTGATATCAGCTGAGATAAAAATACATTTCCACACATTAGTGAGTCTTACCACAAACACCCTACTTCCCCTCTTTAGCTACGACAGTGCCTGCAAGCCACTTGGGGCCCGTACCAAAGTTCAGAACGAAAACAGGATCATCGACGTTGATACACTGCATTAGAGTTGCGGTCATATGTATATTCAACAATCTCACTTAAAACCGGGTGCACGAGGGACGACCTTGTTTTAGGGTCCTCTTCATGAGGAGTTCGGCGGGCAGAACCCGCTGAGAGTAAGTGGGGCCTCGTCCGATATGCAAGCAGCACGCGAGACAGACAGGTCTGCAAGGGGCCTTCCGTTACTAGCTGCATGCCCTGCTTTATGATCTGAACTGCCCGTTCAGCTTGGCCATTGGAGGCTGCTTTGAACGGGGCCGACCTGACATGCTTTATGTTACAGCACATAAATTCGTGAAATTCGGAACTCTTCAAGTATAGTCCATTGTCACTAATAAGTACGTCAGGCAGGCCATAGGTGGCGATCATTGTCCGAAGGGGCTCTATTGTGGCGGTGGATGTGCTGGACAACATTATAACACATTCGATCCATTTAGAATAAGCATCAATTACCATCAGGAACATTTTTCCTAGAAAGGGACCCACGTTGTCTACGTGGATGCGGGACCAGGGTTTGGAGGGCCAGGATCACAGGTTCAGGGGGGCTTCCCTGGATGTGTTACTGAGTTGCGCGCACGTGTTGCACCGGTGTACACACGACTAAGTCTTCGTCGATGTCGGGCCACCACACATGCGATCTCACAATGGCTTTCATCATTATGATGCCGGGGTGTGTGCTTATGGAGATCCTTGACAAATAAATCTCTGCCCTTCTTGGGCAGGACTACGCGATTTCCCCACAAAATGCAATCGGCCTGGATGGATAACTCGTCCTTGCGCCGGTGAAACGGATTAAAATCGGCATGCATCTCTCCATATGTGGTTGCCCAATTTCCACTTAATATACAGTTTTTCACGTGGGACAGCAGTGGGTCTTGGTTGGTCCAGATTCTTATCTGGCGCACCGTGACAGGTGACTCTTCGCCCTCAAAGGCTTTCATGGCCATGACCAGTTCCGCGGGCTGCTTCTCTTCACCCTCGGTGACGGTGATCGGGGACCGGCTGAGCACATCTGCGCAGTTATTGGCGCCTGGTCTGTGGCGGAACGTGTAGTCGTAAGCGGACAGCGTTAGTGCCCACCTCTGAATGCGAGCTGAGGCATTGGTATTAATGCCCTTTGCTCTGAGAATAACGACGTGAGCGGCTTGTGGTCGGTTTCTAGTTCAAACCACCGGCCAACTAGGTACTGCATCTTTTTCACCGCGTACACACAAGCTTTCGGGCCTCCCTTTCGAGTGGCAAACTCTCCGCGGAAGCAGATGTGGTCAAGGGCTCGGGATGCCCCGTGCTCGCCGGTGATAAGGGGCCGAGTGATGGGGCTGTCTGGCCCACTGAGGGGGAACTTGTCTGAAGGTTTTTCATTTTCTTTCGTACCTTCCTTCCGCACGGACGCACTCCCTCCCTGCCCCCGCCCCCCCCTCCCCACCCCGCCAGAGGCTGTGATGACTTTGGCCCCCGACTATGCCCGCGCGCACCTACGGCTCCTGGCACGTGGATGGTACTAGGGGGGAGGAGTGACGGCGGCACCAGCCTTGGCCGCTTTGGCTGTTTTAGCGGCCTTGGAGGCGGGGCAGTTCTTGCAGACGTGCCCCACCTCCTTACAGGCATCGCACGCCGTCCGACATCCAGAAGACGCGGTAGGCTATCCCCTCGTGAACCACGCTGAACGCTCCTTCCGTTACCTTCTCCCCTGCCAGCTGGATGTAGAGCTGGCGCCGGAAGAACACGAGAGGCTGGCCTCTGAGGCCGCGCGGTATGGGGCTCACCCCTGACCTCACCCCTGACCTCACCCAGTGGACGCAGGTGGGGGAGGAGGAGCTCACCGGGAACAAAGGGCAGAATGTTGGATGTTACAATTCTCTGTGCGGTGGCCTTGAGAGGATCCACCGGCAGGAAGGTCCCGCCCACCGTGAGCCCATCACTAAGGGCCAGGGACACCGCCCGCTCCGACCCCAGGAAGAACACAGCCTTCTCTGACGTTTTAAAGGCAGCAACAATTTTTTTTATTTCAAAATATACTTTATTCATATAAAAATTTGTACAGTACATTCAAAGGCATTTCAGTACGTTTAGCTGCGGTCAGCAATCCCATACACTACTTTTGGGTGCTGACGGCAGTTCCGTTTGATACATTTCCTTGCTTTCCAGTTCAAGTACAATTCGGTACAATACGGGATACATTGTAGTACATTCAAACAAATGACATTACATGTGTCATTATACAGTACACGGAATGGGTGACAGTACATTTACACTTTTCTTTTCAACATGCATTTCGAAACAGACCTTGCATTGTACATGGCACAACATAGGTGTTTACAGACCATGGTGCTCCATGTACACAAAAAGGAAGTTACAAGTACGGCCCGAGGGGGGTTTTGTACTGATTCCTGCCCCCTGGTTTACCGGGGCAGAAGGGCTTTAAACTGTGGCCCCTCCCCCACCGTGCCTTTGCGGCGACTGCACCAATTTTAAGTGCGTCCCTCGGCACGTAATCCTGGATCTTGGATTGTGCCAGTCTGCAACACGCAGACGTGGACATCTCCTTGCTCTGGAGAACCAGCAAGTTTCGGCAAGACCAAAGTGCGTCTTAGACTGAGTTGATGGCCCTCCAGCAGCAGGTGATGTCTGTCTCGGTGTGTGTCCCTGGGAACAGCCCGTAGAGCACAGAGTCCTGTGTTACGGAACTGCTCGAGATGAACCTCGACAGCAACCACTGCATCCCTTTCCAGACCTGCCTTGCAAAGGGGCAATCCTGAAGGAGATGGGTGACAGTCTCGTCCGCCCCGCAGCCCGCCCGGGGGCACCGTGCCGTGCTGCTGAGTTGTTGGCTGTGCATGAACGCTCTGACAGGTAAGGCCCCCCTCACCGCCAACCAAGCTACGTCTTGGTGCTTGTGTGAAAGCTCTGGTGATGAGACGTTCTGCCAAACGAGTTCGACAGTCCGCTCAGGGAACCACCCGACCGGGTCCACCATCGCCTTCTGTCGTAGGGCGTCCAGGACCTTACGTGCTGACCACTGTTTGATGGCCTTGTGGTCAAAGGGATTTCTTGTGAAAAACGTTTCCATGAAGGACAGGTGGACAGGCATGGTCCAACTGGTGGGGCATTTCGCGGCAGCGTGGCCAGGCCCATCCTTCGCAACACCGGGGACAGGTAGAACCTCAGCACGTAGTGACACTTGGTGTTTGCGTACTGGGGGTCTGTGCACAGCTTGATGCAGCCGCACACAAAGGTGGCCATCAGGACCTCCACTGTCCAGAGATTTGTACATCGTGTCTCTGCGGACACGGTCCATTTTGGACCTCCAGACAAAGTGGAAGATGGCCCGGGTAACTGCCGTGGCGCAGAAGCGAGAGATGGGCCAGACCTGTGCCATGTGCAGCAACCCCGAGAGCACCTCACTCCTGATGACCAGGTTCTTGCCTGTAATGGAAAGGGAGCGCTGCTCCCACCATCCCAGTTTTTGTTTGACCTTGGCGATACGCTCGTCCCAGTTTTTGGCGCACGCCCCTTCTGCTCCGAACCATATTCCCAATACCTCAGGAAATCTGGCTTGATGGTGAAGGGAATGGAGGCTCAGTTGGTCCAGTTGCCAAAGAGTATGGCCTCGCTCTTGCTGCGACTGACCTTTGCTCCCGAGGTCAGTTTAAACTGGTTGCAGATTGCGAGCAATCTGCGGACTGACTGCGGATCCGAGCAAAAGACGATGGCGTCGTCCATGTACAGGGAGGTCTTGACCTGAGCACCTCCGCTGCCTGGGATCGTCACCCCTCTAATGCCCGCATCCTTCCTGATGGACTCGGCAAAGGGCTCAATACAACACACAAACAAGACAGCCGAGAGAGGACAGCCTTGCCTGACTCCAGATCTGATTGGAAAGCTTTGTTTCCCACCAATTGATTAGAACTGCGCTACTGATGTCTGTGTAGAGCAGTTAGACCCAATTGCGGATACCCTCCCCAAACCCCATTTTGGAGAGCACGTCCATCAGGTACGTGTGCGATATCCTGTCAAAGGCTTTCTCCTGGTCTAACCTGATTAAACAGGTGTCCACCCTCCTGTCCCGCACGTAGGCGATAGTCTCGCGCTACTCAGAGATACGATCAGGGATCTTCCTGCCGGGGACAGCGCAGGTCTGGTCCGGGTGAATCACCAGCTCAAGAGCAGACTTGACCCTGTTGGCGATAACCTTTGACAGGATCTTGTAGTCCACATTGAGCAGTGAAATGGGCCGCCAGTTTTTGATTTCCTCCCTCTTCCCCCTTCTGCTTGTAGATGAGGGTGATGATGCCTTTCCTCATCGATTCTGACATGCTGCCGGCCAGAAGCATACCTCCGTACACTTCCAGCAGGTCTGGGCCCATCCAGTCCCAGAGAGCCGAATACAACTCGACCGGTAAGCCGTCGCTTCCTGGAGTTTTATTCGTCTCGAAGGACCGGACGGCCTTTGTCAGCTCGTCCAGAGTTAGCGGGTGGTCCAGACTCTCCCACTTGCTGTCATCTAAGACCTCTGAGATAGACGACAGGACAGACTAGGAGGCCGCGCGGTCTGTGGGCTTGACGTCGTACAGCCTGGCATAGAAGGATTTGCTGATCCTCTGCATGTCAGGCTGCGAAGACGTCACAGAACCGTCTTCTTCCTTTAGGCTGGTGATCACAGAGCTCCCCCTGTGTACCTTTTTGGAAGAAGAAACGCGAACACATCTCGTCCTGCTCGACGGAGCGGACTCTGGAGCAGAAGATGATTTTGGAGGACTCTGAGGCAAAGAGCGAGGCTTGCTGGCCCTTCACCTCTTCGAGTTCCTCCGCAATATCGACCCCTATCGACTGCAGCAAGAGCAGGTTTTGCATATTCGTCTGAAGTTGGGACAATTCCCTCTGTCTCCCTCTCGCCTCCTGAACACCTTTGAGGATGAAGAACCTCTTGATGTTCATCTTAATTGTTTCCCACCAGTGCATCGGGGAATCGCAGAGGGGCTTTACGGTTCTCCAACCTTGGTAATCCCTCTTGAGTTCCTCAACGTTTTCCGGAGTCAACAGTTTCATGTTCAGCTTCCATATCCTTCTGCCAACTTTCTGGTTTTCCTGTGGGCGACAGTCGGCCAGTAGGAGGCAGTGGTCAAAGAACACCGGCGTGACGTCGGTGGATCTGACCTTGAGCATGTGGGACACACACAGGAAGTCTATTCTGGAACGGACGGACCCGTCTGGTCTCGACCAGGTGTAACTGCGCGGTGCTCCGTCTGCAGGGTTGCTGAAGATGTCGCACAGCTTGGCATCTTTTACCCCGTCCACCAGGAGTTTGGACGTGGCGTCCAGTTTGCTGTCGGCTCTGCTGGATCGTCCAGCCGCATCAATGATGCAGTTGAAGTCACCGCCCAGATTGACCGGCCTGGACATTGCCAGCAGCAGTGGGAGCTGATGGAAGAGGGCCAGCCTCTCGTTCTTGAGAGCTGGGGCGTAAACATTAATTAACCTGAGAGGGGAGTTTTTGTACATTACGTCTGCTACGAGGAGGCGGCCGCCCACCACCTCCTTAACTTCGGTGATGGTGAAGCGGCCTCCCCGCAGAAGAATGCCCAGGCCGGAAGACCGGCTGTCGTTGCCACCTGACCATATGGATGGTCCGTGGGCCCACCATCGTGACCACTGCCGGTAACTGCTGAAGTGTGACAGACCGCACTCCTGCAAGAACAGCAGGTCCGCTTTGACCTTGGCGAGGTACCCCAAGGTGGAAACACATCGCGTAGTGGATTTTACGCTACGCACGTTAATAGCAATTTTCAAATCCATTTTAAAGCTGCTTTTTTTTACAGTTACAAACATTACACTTCAGATAAATCATTCTTTGAGGCCGAGATCTGCTCAATGGCCAGTTCCAGCATGCATAAGTTATTACTATGAAAGTCTACAGCACCTGGGCTGGAGTGGTCATCGTCCTCTGCCGTGGGAGTGTTTCGACCAGGGGACTGCTGCAGTTCTGTCATTAAGTCCGATATGTCCTCTCCACTGTCCTCGCCTGGTGTTGGTGGTTCCCTCTTTTCCTCAGTCGCGGCGGTCTCGAGCTGGTGTGCTTCGATCGCTGCGTCGCTCCCGGTATTCCGGAGGTGGGGTGCGCTGGGCACTTCGCTGCTCCCGTTATCCCGGAGCTGGTCTGCGTTGGTCGCTTTTTCGCTCCCGGTGTTCCGGAGCTCGCGTGCGCTGGGGGCTTCGCTGCTCGCGGGTTCCTGGAGCAGGGCTGTGTTGGTCGCTTCACTGCTCCCGGTCGCCTGTGGCTGTGGGGTGGCGTATTGCCTCTTTGTTTTGGTGTCGGTGGTGAGAGGCTTTTTTTTCTCGCCTTTCCTCATCAGACGAGCTGCCGCCGCTGCTGTCTGTCGAGGTTTGTAGCCGCCTCTTCCCTGTCGTTTCCGCAGGGGCCCTTGCTCGCCTGTTCTCCTGACGCTTGTGGGCCTTTTTCTTGACGGTCTCCCATCCCGCTTCATCGGCTGCTGTCTCCTCGTTGCTGGACTCGGTGCACTGGGGGAGAGCTTCGCTGCTGGCTGCTGGTGTCTCGCAGCTCGCCGTGGCAGGCTTCTCTTCCTCGCCAACTTGTTCCGAGTCCACGGGGGCGTTGGTCGGGAGGAGGGTGTGGCTCCCCTCTGGAGCACTGTTCCTCAGCTTCCTCCTCCTCTGGTGCAATGTTCTTTGCTGCCTACGCATAGCTGAAGTTGCGTTTGGGGCAGTTTTTGTAAAGGTGCCTAGCCAGACCATAGAGGTTGCAGCACTTGGTCTCCTTACAGTCCTTTGTCTGGTGACCTTTGTTGTTGCAGTTTCGGCAGATGAGAGTTTTGCAGCTTGCCGCCACATGGCCTGCCTTCCCGCAGGTTGGCCAACGTACACCATGTATCCCCGGCTTCCTCCGATGGCAAAGCTGGAGGGGGGAGGGGGGGTGCAGGATGGTTCCGCTGGCGTCCACCTTCATGGTGACCTGGATCTGGCGCTCACTGGTCCATATCCCGTGCAAGTCTTTCACGTCGCTGCTGTTTCCTGCCCCATCGACATACCTGGCGAGGAAAGTCAGCACATCAATGACGGGGATGTGGGGGTTGTACATCTGCACTGTGATAGTGCATCTTCTCTGCGACGGGAGGGTGAACAGTGGCTCCCAAGTTAGCACTGAGCGCAGCGGTTCACTCACCACCTTCAGTCCCTTCAGGAACTTCAGGCAGAGGGCGACGGTTCTGAAGGTCACATCGAAGTAACCTCTCTTCAGGAGGTCCTGTAAGGTGAAGATGTCAACGACTTTCATGCCGCATGTTCCAAGCAGGATTTTCTTCACGAACAGGTCCCGGTTGATCGTTGTCTGTCCATCCACTTTCTTCGCCGTCACTCGGATGGTGTTTCGGACGCCCTGGTTCGCCGCTCGGTTGGCTGCCATCCGGGTCGCAGATTCCTCCTTTCGATGTGTTTTTTGGCCGAAGCCCTCAATCTCTCGTCGTGCCAGTCCGGCGCTTGGGCGGGCCTCCGGGCCCGCCCCTTGACGGGCCTGCAAGCCTGCCGAATGGTCGGTCGACATGCAAATTTTCCTCTTCGCTCCAATTGGCGCTTGGCCCAAGCCAAAAGGCCAGAGCCAGCAAAACCGGAAAAACGAGTTTCTGCAATCAGTCCATTTGCATATGAATGTCCAATCAACAGATACTACACTTGATCTTGGCCAAAAGGCCGAGAAGCGAGGCAGCAACAATTTTTTAAAATTTCAAAATATACTTTATTCATAAAAAAAATCTGTACAGTACATTCAAAGGCATTTTAATACATTTAGCTGCGGTCAGCAATCCCATACACTAATTTGGGTGCTGACGGCAGTTCCGTTCGTTACATTTCCTTGTTTTCCAGTTCAAGTGCAATTCGGTCCAATACGGGATACATTGTAGTACATTCAAACAAATTACATTTCATGTGTCACAATACAGTACACGGAATGGGTGACGGTACATTTACATTTTTCTTTTCAACGTGCATTACGAAACAGACCTTGCATTGTACATGGCACAACATAGGTGTTTACAGATCATGGTGCTCCATGTACACAAAAAAGAAGTTACAAGTACGGCCCGAGGGGGGTTTTGTATTGATTCCTGCCCCCTGGTTTAAGGCAGAAGGGCTTTAAACTGTGGCCCCTCCCCCACCGTGCCTTTGCGGCAACTGCACCAATTTTAAGTGCGTCCCTCAGCACGTAATCCTGGATCTTGGATTGCGCCAGTCTGCAACATGCAGACGTGGACATCTCCTTGCTCTGGAAGACCAGCAAGTTTCGGCAAGACCAAAGAGCGTCTTTGACCGAGTTGATGGCCCTCCAGCAGCAGGTGATGTCTGTCTCGGTGTGTGTCCCTGGGAACAGCCCGTAGAGCACAGAGTCCTGTGTTACGGAGCTGCTCGGGATGAACCTCGACAGCAACCACTGCATCTCCTTCCAGACCTGCCTTGCGAAGGCGCAATCCTGAAGGAGATGCGTGACAGTCTCGTCCGCCCCGCAGCCCGCTCGGGGGCACCGTGCCGTGCTGCTGAGATGTCGGCTGTGCATGAACGCTCTGACAGGTAAGGCCCTCATCACCGCCAACCAAGCTACGTCTTGGTGCTTGTGTGAAAGCTCTGGCGATGAGACGTTCTGCCAAACGAGTTCGACAGTCTGCTTGGGGAACCACCCGACAGGGTCCACCCTCTCCTTTCGTAGGGCGTCCAGGTCATCCAACAACAGGTCATCCAGTCTAATCCCAATTACCAGCTTAGGTCTGTAACCCTGCAGGTTACGGCACTCTAAGTGCCCATCCAAACACCTTTTAAATGTGGTGAGGGTTTCTGCATCCACCTGCACTTCCAGGCAGTGAGTTCCAGACTCCCACAACCCTCTGCATGAAGAAGCTCCCCCCTCAAATCCCCACTGAACCTTCCACTGACCACCTTAAAACTATGCCCCTTCATAATTGACCCCTCCACCAATGGAAATAGGCCCATGCTATCTGTAAGAGGAGGAAAACATTACCCGAACTGAGATTGTAGGGCTTATCAGTATTAGGAGGTCCTGAGGAATAGGGAGTTCCTCTGGCTTTATAGCGATTGTAATTGTATATAAAACTCACTTTTGTATGTAAAGCATGCTTATACACTCACTTGAATGGGTTTTAAGAAGGGAAAGCAGCAAAGCTTGCTAGGTTGCAAAGCCTAATGGTTAATGAACCACCATAAATAACCAACAATGGAAACACATTCAGTATAGAACAACACTTGCCAAGGACCGTGGAGAGATTGTAAACAGCATCTGTATCTCATGAGAACCTCGGACATAAAGTCCTCTTGGGAACAAGATAAGAAAGCAGGTGTTTTGGGAACAAGGTATCAAACATTGGGAAGCAAGGTTACTTCACATGTCATGAGAAACTGAGGCAAAGTGACACCATTGAATAACACATTCCAGAAGGGCAACATGTGATGGGAGATGGACAGGTGGGGGAGAACCACTCCGAGCTAGTCCGATAAGAGTCAACAAATCAATGTAACTTCGCTGATGGCAGTAGACCAATCGATGGTTTTGTAAGAGGGTGGCACCCCTCAGAGTATGTATAAATGTCATTACAAACTGTTCTGAGGAAGTGCTCCTCAGAACATTTCCTTTGCATGCTCGAAGAAACCCGGTTGAACTGAAGTGTTTGTGTGTGATTCCGTGGTCGCTATACAGAGGATAGGTGTCGACTCCTTATATCAGGCAGTCCATCTCGAAGAGAAATCTTCCTTCTACCCCAACACTATCCACTGTCCAGGCCCCTCAAAATTTTGTACACCTCAATATGGTCTCCTCCCAACCTCCTCCGTTCCAATGAGAACAAACCCAGCCATCTAATCTGTCCTCATAGCTAAGATTCTCCATTCCAGGCAGCATCCTAGTAAATCTCCTCTGCACTCTCTCCAGTGCGATCACGTCCTTCCCATAATATGGCAACCAGAACTGCACGCAGTACTCCAACTGTGGTCTAACCAGAGTATTATACAATTTAACCTCCCTGCTCTTGTATTCTATGCCTCAGCCAAAAAAGGCAAGCATTCTGTATGCCGCCTTAACCACCTTATCCACCTGGCCGCCTACTTTCAGGGATCTGTGGATAAGCATTCCAAGGTCCCATTGTTCATCTACATTATTAAGTGGCCTACCACTTAATGTGTATACCCTTTCCTTATTAGCCCTCCCCAAGTGCATTACCTTACACTTCTCCGCCTTAAATTCCATTTGCCACAGTTCTGCCCACCTCACCAATAGATTGATATCCTCCTGCAGTCCATGATTTTCCTCTTCATTATCAACCACACAGCCAATTTTAATGTCATGTGCTTTTTAATCATACCCCTTAGATTCAAATCTAGATCATTGATGTCATCATCATAGGCAGTCCCCCGAAGCGAGGATGACTTGCTTCCACGCCAAAAAAGGATAAGTTAACAGGTGTTTCAATGAAGGACCGAATATTCCAGGTCCTGACCTACATCCTGAAGGGTGGAAGATGCCCGTGCGTGTATTTTTTTTAACGTGGGGTGGCCGTTGCACACCAGTCACCACATGGGCTTGACAGAGCTAGGTCTTGGTCCAGTGGCAAGGGTTATCCAAGACGACTGGAGACCTGCTCTGCTGCATGGACCTAGTGCGCACACATATCGCAGTGTGGGCTGGCCCGTGCTGCCCCTGGGCCCCTGGCCCCGATTACATCCCTGCACAGTCTCTCGCTGCTCCTGCTGTATCTGCCCACGCTCCAATCACCGACCTCACTTGATGACGTCACTCTTCACTGCCGTCTCCCTCCTGCACCAGCTCGCGCCACTCCCTGAAGTGGCACGCCTCCACACTGCTCCTGGGCCACTGCACCTCTGCTCCTTCTATAGCCCCGACCTGGCGCTGGTGTTCTCACGCAGGTCGTGGCCGCCATGCTGCTCCGAGGCCGCCGTCCCTCCGCTCCAACATACAGGGCCAGATGGTAAACTTCTTCTCTGGTGTTAGGGAGATTCCTCTGGGTCCCCGTCAGTCTCACGCTCTTCAGATCCTCCGACATCTCGAGAGATGGTATCTTCATGCTTTCTCTTAGCATTTCTAATATCCTTTTTAATTTTGCCTCTTAACTTTCCATATTCCTCTAAAGATTCTATAGTATTTAGCCGTTGGTATATGACATAAGCATCCCTTTTTTTCTTAATCCTCCCCTGTAAGTCCCTAGACATCCAGGGGGCTCTACAATTATTTTTCCCAGCCTTTTTCTTGAATGGCACATGTTTGGCCTGAGCCTTCCGGATCTCCTCCTTAAATGCCACTCACTGTTCCGACACTGATTTATCTACAAGTAGCTGTTTCCAGTCCACCATGGTTAAATCACTCCTTTACTTAGCAAAGTTAGCTTTTCCCCAATTTGGGACTTTTATCCCAGGCCTATCCTTGTCCTTATCCATGGCTACCTTGAATCTGACTGAATTATGGTCACTGGCACCCAAGTGCTCTCCCACTAATACCCCTTCAACCTGCCCAGCCTCATTCCCCAAAACTAAATCCAAGACCGTCCCCTCGTGTTGGTCTTGTTACACACTGACCAAATGCATTCAAGAGAACTATTTTAAAGAATTTTGCACCCTCTATACCCTTCATACTGTATTTGTCCCAATCAATATTGGGATAGTTAAAATCCTGTATTACTACTGTAAGAGGGGTGATTTGAAACCGCTAGAGGCAAAACCGTTTTCCACTTGTGTGTTCTCTGGGGTTCGAGCAGCAACCAATTACTCGGTGTTGCCTCCCCATGTTACTGGCTGCCTGCCAATGAATCTGCTTCAACCTCTTGTACAGATTCTTGACAAACTTATCCCAGTTTATTTCTCTCACTTGACCTTTGGTGAGAACCGGTGCCAGAACATGGGTGGGCGTGTGCGTGACCTTCCTGGTCGTGAGCTCATGCGGGGGAGTACCCTGTGCTCCTGGAGAGGCTGGCTCGGACCCTCATCCCACCTTTTTCGGGGACTGTCCTGTTTCCTTCTGCAGCCTTTCTTTGATGGTCCGATTAAGTTGCTCCACAACCCCTGATGACTGTGGGTTGTGAGCCACATGCCATTTACCCTATATCCCCAGAACCTTCAAGGTGGCCTGCATGACTTACCCCGTGAAGTGGCTCCCTTGGTCGGACTCCACGATCTGTGGCAGTCCCCACCTGGGGAATACTTCAATGGTCCCTCTACCCTTCTCCTGTGCCCTATGGGAGCCTTCCTACGTTGCGGATCGGAGTTGTCCGCCACGCACCCCAGACAGTCTGCACAAAAATCATGGACATCCTCCCTCAGTTGCGGCCACCACCCTGCCTGTTCAATACCTCTGCCAGGTGGTCTCCAGGCCTGGGTGTCCCGCTCCTGGGCCCCCGTGGAGGAATTCCCTTTGGTGCACCTCGGGAACTATCCACCAATCCCCCTTAAAGAGCATCCCCTCCTTTATGGTGATGCCCGCTACTCCGAACAGACCTTCTACCTTCTCGCCCGTAGCCAGCTGCTCCAGGACGACCTTGAGGACAGGATCCTGTGCCTGGACGTGCCTCAAGTCTGGGGCCAATGCTACCCCTGCACTCCCTGGTGTCCCCCCTTTGCCCCGGATCGCTGTTACTGGGCTGGACCTGTATGGATCCCAAAAAACTCCTTCCCTGGCTCCCTCCTTTGCTAACTCATCTGCTCTTTGGTTGCCATCCCCTCTGGACCCTGTCTTAGAGTGAGCCTTTACTTTGTGGATGTAATGACATCCCATGGCCTCCAAGACATTTCTCAGCAACGGTGCTGTTGCTAAGGGCTTTCCACCTGTGGATGTGAAACCGCAACGAGCCCAGATGGCCAAGTACTCGGTACACGAATTGCACGTAAACATGGAATCCGAGCAGATGGTGTATGGGACCTGGAACTCATCGGTGTGGGTAATCACTTACACCACCGCCGACAGTTTGACGTGCTGAGCGCTCGGGGTGCTCGGGCATTTAATGGTCCCTGCTATCCCAGCCGTAGGGTCATAAATCCCGCACCTGGTGAAATGCTCCCTGTTCACTACCGAACTAGACCCGTTGACATGGATCTCATGCCCGTTGGGTGTAACCCGGCCCGGAATCCGACGTCGACGTCGACGTCCCATACCCCTTCTGCTGTACACTTGTGGGCCGTCCCTGGGTAGATCATGTTGCTGGCCAACTTGGGCTCACTCAGGCCTTGCACTCTCAGATGTATTTGTGAGAGCAATAAAGCCCAGCGGGCAATGCGAGCACTGCTCACTGTGCCATCCTTTATCCTCCCATCTAATAACATCTGAGTTGGGAGTGTTATGTATGAATAAAGAGTCTGACTGGATATTGTGAGCTCAAAGTAAAGTGTGACCGTAGTCCTTTATTGCAGGTTTCCAGAGTGCCTCTCCAACCTGTGAGGCCTCAAGTACAGGTAGGATTGTGGGATCCCTTGGGACTCCAGGGGATGAACCCTCTGGTGGCTATACAAGATATATACAAGTTTGCATATATATAACACTCCCCTCTCTCTTTCCCTCCCCCACCCCCCCTACCCCCAAAGTCAACAGTGTAACTATTTACAAGGTGAGTTGATCTGGGGCCTTTTTTTTTCCCTGGTTGATAGTCTTGGTGTAAATGCTGGTTTTGGTGAATCATTTGTTGCTGGGCTGCTGTGCAGCTGACCTTGCTGGGCTGCGTGGTGTGGTGAGTCCTGCTGGGCTGCTGCGGGTGATGGGTTCTGCTTCGTGGCCAACCGCAGTATCAGTTGCCACTCGTGTGTATGTTGGGGGGGTCAAAGACGGTAGGGTCCAAAGTGGGTTGCTCTGGATAGTCCGTCAATCTGAGTTTAATTTGGTCCAAGTGTTTCCGGTGGAATGAGTCCATTTGAAAGTTTACCCGAAACACCCTGCTCCCCACTTGGGACCTTGTCCATAGTTCAACACAAATACAGGATCATTGATTTCAATTTCGCGTGACACATTTGTAGTATCATGATATGTACTTTGTTGAAGCCGCCTGCTCTCTACCTGTTCATGTAGATCAGGGTGAACTAACGAGAGCCTTGTCTAAAGTGCCCTTTTCATGAGCAGTTCAGCGGGTGGAATCCCAGTGAGCGAGCAGGGTCACGTGCCGTAGCTAAGCAGGACTCTGGATAGGCGAGTCTGCAGTGAGCCTTCAGTTACTCTATTCAAGCCCTGCTTGATAGTTTGCACTGCTCTCTCTGCCTGACCATTTGGATGCTGGTTTGATGTAGGGGGAGATGTAACGTGTTTGATCCTGTTACGGGTCATGAACTCTTTGAACTCTGCACTGGTGAAACATGGCTCGTTGTCGCTCACAAGGACATCAGGCAGTCCATGCGTGGCAAACCTGGCCCGCAGGCTTTCAGTGATGGCAGCGGACGTGCTTGATGATATAATCTCTCATTCAATCCATTTGGAGTCCGCATCTACAACCTCAAGGAACATTTTACCCAAAAACGGGCCAGCATAGTCGACATGTACCCTGGACCACGGTTTGGAGGGCCACGACCATAAACTTAGTGGCGCCTCCCTGGGTACATTGCTTAACTGAGAGCATGTGTTACATTTGTACACGCAGCACTCTAAGTCCGCATCGATACCGGGCCACCACACGTGGGATCTGGCTATCGCTTTCATCATTACGATGCTTGGGTGAGTGCTGTGGAGGTTACTGCTGAAGGTACCCTGCCCTCCTTGGGGACCATTACCTGATTGCCCCACAGAAGGCAGTCTGCCTATATAGACATTTCATCTTTGCGCCACTGGTTATGGCTGTATCTCTTCCCGCATTTCCATTGGGACACTGGGCCAGCTCCCGTGAAGCACACAATTTTTTACTAGGGACAGTAAGGGGTCCTGGCTCGTCCAGGTTCTAATCTGTCGGGCTGTGACAGGTGATTGCTCACTCTTGAATGCTTCCATAACCATGACTAAATCTGCGGGCTGTGCCATTTCCACTCCTGTGGTGGGCAATGGCAGCCTACTGAGAGCATCGGCACAGTTTTCTGTGCCTGGCCTGTGGTAGATGCCGTAGTTATATGCGGACAACATGAGCACCCATCTCTGGATGCGGGACGATGCATTCGTATTTATCCCCTCACTTTCGGAAAAAAGGTATATCAGTGGCTTATGGTCAGTTTCCAATTCAAATTTGAGCCCAAACAGATATTGATGCATTTTCTTCACCCCATAAACACACGCTAACACTTCTTATTCAATCATGCTGTAGGCACTCTCGGCCTTAGACAGACTTCTGGAGGCATAAGCAACCGGTTGCAGTTTCCCAGATTCATTAGCTTGTTGCAATACACACCCGACGCTGTATGACGACACATCACATGCTAGTACTAAACGCTTACATGGATCATACAACACAAGCAATTTGTTTGAGTATAACTATTTTCTAGCTTTTACAAAGGCATTTCTTGGTTTTTGCCCCATACCCATTCGTCTCCTTTATGCAGTAAGGCGTGTAGTAGTTCTAACAGTCTGCTGAGACCCAGTAAGAAGTTACCAAAGTAGTTCAGGAGTCCGAGAAACAACCGCAGCTCCGTCACGTTCTGTGGCCTCAGTGCAATCTCGATTGCCTCCGTCTTCGAATCGGTGGGCCTGATGCAATCCGCCGCGATTCTTCTCCCCAGGAACTCTACTTCAGGCGTCAGGAAAATGCACTTCGAGTGTTTTAACCTGAGCCCCACACGGTTGAATCGACTAAAAACCTTCTCCAGGTTCTGCAGGTGCTCGACTGTGTCCCAACCTGTAACCAAGATGTCGTCCTGGAAGAGCACCGTGCGTGGGACACAGTCTTAGCTCGGCGACATAACTCGCCTCTTCCTGGCCTTCAGACCTTTTGTAGGTGTAGAACTGATACCTCGCCATCATAACGCTTGCCTTCGGGTTCAGATGCTCCCGGACCAGTGTGCACAAATCGTCGTACGATTTCTCTGGGTTTCGCTGGAGCAAGCAGATTTTTCATGAGGCCATACGTTGGTGCCCCACAGACTGAGGAGAATCGCCCTTCATTTGGCAGCGTTCGCTTCTCCTTCCAGCTCGTTGGCCACGAAGTATTGGTCGAGTCGCTCCACGAAGGTTTCCCAATCATCTCCTTCCGAGAATTTCTCGAGGATGCCCACTGTTCTCTGCATCATTGGGTTTGTTATCTGTAATCTCGTCACCAGTTATGTATGAATAAAGAGTCTGACTGGATAATGTGAGCTCAAAGTAAAGTGTGACCTTAGTCTTTTATTGCACGTCTCCAGAGTGCCTCTCCAGCCTGAGGCCTCCTTAAGTTCATGTGCTCCCAAGGGATTGTGGGATCCCTTGGGACTCCAGGGAATGAGTCCTCTGGTGGCTATACAAGGCATATACAGGTTTACATATATAACAGGGGGTATGATGGGTTAGTCGAACGATCAGGGACGATTCCGTAAAGAGCTGTGAGCGCTTTATGGCCCAATGTGTGGCTAGGAGATGCCTCTCGCAATTGGAATATCCCCATTTTACATCCGTGAGGACTCTTGAGTACACCGCAGGTCTCACCTTTGCCGTGCCGCTCCTGGAGCAGCACCAAGCTCACTGTCCCGCTGGCTACTACTTCCAAAAAGAAGTCCTCCCCACCATTAATCGGCAGGTCTCCCTTGAGGCGATTCAACGCAGTCCTCATCCACTCCCATCTGATTCCCTTGTGGACGAGCTGAAGCAGAGGGGCTGCCGTGGTGGCCTAATCTTCAATAAAATCCCTGCAGTACCCCGTGAGCCCCAGGGAGGATGTCACCCCTGTCATTGTCGTGGGGGCTGGTAACTCCTGTACCGCCTTCTGTTTGGCCTCGTCTATAGCCCTTTCCCCAACCCTCATGGTAGCCTGACGAATTTTTACTTCTCTCTGACTGATCTGAGTTTTCTTAGGTTTGACCTTGAACTCTGTCCCCCTCAGCAGCTCAGCCAGCAGCAGACCATGCTCCTCCCCGTCATCGGAGAACAAAAGCAAATCGTCCACATACTGCACCAATTGCTGGGGTCTGTTGAATTCCTTGAAGGCGTCTGCCATGCACTGGTGTTATGAAATCCCTGGGAAGGCATGTCCATGTGTACTGCTGTCCTTTTAAAAGTGAAGGCATACTTGTACTGGTCTTCCTGTTTTCAGGGGAATTGACCAAAACCCATTTGAAATGTCCAGCACCGTAAATGTGGTTGCGGTTACTGGAATACTCCCTATCAGATCAGCTGTGGGCACGCAGGCTGGGATGTTTTTGTTGAGCACCCGATAGTCCACGGTGGCTCTCCACGACTGGTCCAGTCTCCGAACTGGCCAAAGTGGAGAGTTCACGTGTGTGGCTATGGGCCTCAATGTTTCCTGTGCTACCAGGGATCCCAGTGCCGTCTCCAAGTTGGCCTCTGCCTCTCTGGGGAAACTGTACTGCTTCTGTGGCTGTGACATGGGGTCCCCCTGTACTCTGACTTTCACCTCCGTGGGAACAGCCGTGCTTGTGTGTGGCAAACGATGCGAGATTGTCCCACACATAGGCCTGGTACTCGGCCCCGGGGTAGTATTGACCAATTGCTCTAGGTCGTAACTCCCCTTCGGCTTCATGGTACACATGTTGTCTTTTCCTTCCCCTTTCCTTGGGATCACAACTTCTTTCTCATCGGAACCCACTGCTCCCCAAAGGCAGTGATTGCTCAAATCCACTATAATCCTGTGGGCTAACATAAAGTCGGCCCCTAGGACTCCTGATCCTGGCTGTTCCCACTTTATTAAGACGCATTCCCACCTGGTGTGGAGGGATCCTAAACCTATGGCTAATGGCCTGGACATCGCCCCCGCCTGCTCATTCCCGGTGAACCCCACGAGACTGAATGGAAACTTGCTGGACCAGGGTGAATTGGTCGGGTTACTCACATGGATCACCATGCTCGAAGCCCCGGTGTCCACCAAGTGCTTCCCCTCTACCCCCTCTCCACCCCCCCATCCTCGTGCATGGTCTACTCCACTCATCGTATGTGAGCGAACACAGGTACTCAGGCTGGGTACGTGCTAGTCAGGGTGGTGGGATTACCGGAGCGGTCGGGATTTCCCTGCTCACGGCAGCATCTACCCTTCCCTGCTCTGGCACAAAAACAACCCGAAGGGCCCCCACCAGAACATCAAATTGTTCAGCGGTCGGTCCCTGCGCCTCGACAGGTTTTGTCTTAGGCACTGGAGGATCCCCTTTGCCTTGCCCCCTCCTCGGGGCCGTGGAATCTCTTCTCCAGTGTCCCATCTTATCACACCCGAAACACATCATAGCCTTCCCAGCGCTAACCCCTTCCTGACGCCATTCCTTTTTACTTGCCTCACTGGCCTTTATTTCATGTACCTTGCCCTTACTTGGTTTGACCTCCTCCTCTGAGCCAATTTGAAAGGCCAGGCTCATATGACGGAGCACTTCGGCCTATGTCTTCGTGAAGTCCTCGGAATCAAACCAGGCCTTCGCTTTTACCCTTATTTGTGGCAAACTGTTTGCCAAGAGGGTCCTGAGCCAATGGTTTCTCGGTCCCCCTCCTCTTTTTCCCCCCCCCCCCCCCCCCGCAACTGTGCGCTGTCGAGCACCCTACCCGTGGCCTTTCCGTAGACGGGCCAGAGTCTGTCCGCGAATGCCTGAAGTGCTTCCCCTGCCAGTTGCAGTGTCCTCTCTACCCGAGAGAACGGACTACCCTGGGTGTAACCCATGGCTCTTAGGATTTCCTCCTTTTAAGCCGGCTGTGGTCCCATGTCCCTGTTTGGTCTCGGCAGACAGGGCCTGATACAGTTTCCCATCCAGGGAAAACAGCAACAGCTTGTGAGCCTTGGCCACACTACACCTGTTAATCCCCCCCCCCCCCCCCCCCCCCACACTGATCGACCTCGGTGAAGTGAACTGACCCCTTCTTTCTTTTAATTTGGGCACCCCCAAGATCATATTCTGCAGCTGTGGGGTGGTGAATGGAACAACAAAATCATTTTGCAGCGCGCCCTGTCCCGTGCCGTCTACGGGCGGGCCGACCTTCTGCTGCCATATGGGCCACATCGGTCCCTTTTGGCGCTTCAAGCGGTGGTCGGACGTCCCTACCCTGCCCCCAATCTTCGCTATCTTCTTCCGCTTCCCAGACCACCCGGGGCCATCAAGCCGACCATGCCTTTGGCTTTGGCAAGAGCTTGAGTCAAGCTTTGAATTTTTTTCTTCATAGGGCCTATGATTCCCACTCAAAACCCCCTACTGCTAGCTACCCTGTAAGCTGTCTTAATATCTCTGTTGCCCCTCCAGCTCGTCAACTTTACCCGTTAAGCGGGCGTTCTCCTCCCGTACAGCCTGCACATTGAGCTTGGCCTCTGTGACTTGGCATTGCAGGTACTCCCCTGTGTTACAGGAGGTTTCTTCCTGAGTGCGCCTTTCCTGCCTCTCGTCGCGTAACTCATCCACTAACCTGTTCCCCGCTGTGGCCCTTGCGGCTGACTGCTGCTCTGACTCTTGGAGCTCTGCCTTAAGCTTATCAACCTACTCCCTGAGCAGCTGGACTTGCTTCTGCAAACACAGGAGCTAAATGACCTTTTCTTTTGCCTTTTTATGCTCTTTACCCCCTGTCCACTTTGCAGCTTTGTCCTCTGCACTCACAGCTCACAACAGGTCTAACACCCACTGCTGTGTTATATTCACTTTACCCAATACGTACGAGGAAATCTTATCCCCCATTGCCGATCTCTTGACCTTGAGATTTTCCATAACTGTCTGTTCACTCATCCTGGTGCCTTGCTGCTGTTGCCAGATTCTGTAAGTGGTTTTGCCCCTGGTGGTTTCGAATCATAAGAACATAAGAAATAGGAACAGGAGTAGGCCATACGGCCCCTCGAGCCTGCTCCGCCATTTAATACAATCATGGCTGATCCGATCATGGACTCAGCTCCACTTCCCCGCCCACTCTCCATAACCCCTTATTCCCTTATCATTTAAGAAACTGTATATTTCTGTCTTAAATTTATTCAATGTCCCAGCTTCCACAACTCTCTGAGGCAGCGAATTCCACAGATCCACAACCCTCAGAAGAAATTTCTCCTATTCTCAGTTTTAAATGGGCGGCCCCTTATTCTAAGATCATGCCCTCTAGTTCTAGTCTCCCCCACCAGTGGAAACATCCTCTCTGCATCCACCTTGTCAAGCCCCCTCATAATCTTATACGTTTCGATAAGATCACCTCTCATTCTTCTGAATTCCAATGAGTAGAGGCCCAACCTACTCAACCTTTCCTCATAAGTCAAACCCCTCATCCCTGGAATCAACCTAGTGAACCTTCTCTGAACTGCCTCCAAAGCAAGTATATCCTTTCGTAAATATGGAAACCAAAACTGCACGCAGTATTCCAGGTGTGGCCTCACCAATACCTTGTATAGCTGTAGCAAGTTTTCCCTGCTTTGATACTCCATCCCCTTTGCAATAAAGGCCAAGATTCCATTGGCCTCCCTGATCACTTGCTGTACCTGCATACAGTAAACTCTCATTTACCCGGATTGTTTGGGAATTCGGCAACTCTGGGTAAACGAGTTTTCCCATAGGGCGATTTACATTTTAAAGTTAATATTTGAAGGTGAAAGAATCACCCAGAAAATATTTTATATATCGTATCGTAGAGATCTTGATCCACTCTTTCCAATGAGCTATTCAGATTGGAAATCAATTCATAACTTGTCAATAATTTTATATTTTGAAAAGTTATGAATTTATACAGTTGAATAAATAAAACAAAGATTCTGTTCATGTTTTTGAACGTAATAAAATAAATGAAAATTTATAACTTTTTGAAATTAAAAATAAATGTCTAATAAATGAGATTTAGTTCATGTTTTATTATTTTAAATTTGCTTCTTCAATTGCTCCTTTTGCCAATGTTTATTTGTCTGCAGATGCTCCTTTTTTCATAAAGCACTTGGTCTAGTTTGTCAAGCTTCAGCTTTTGCAAATTCTTGTGGGTCATTGCCTTCACGGCAGAAGCAGCAGTGAAACTTTCGTAATCTTTTGCTGCTTGATATCATAAATTGTTGATCCAACGTCATTGGTCCATCAAAGTATGCACACTTCTGCCAGCTTCACACTTCTTTATAATTTCTAATTTCTGCTGAATGTTCAATACTTTTCGTTTCCTAATGCTGCATTGGCTTTTCGTGCTGCCAGAAGGCATTTTAGATTTTTGGGTGTTTTGAACAAGTACACTCGACAGACTGATGCATTGCTATAAACTGCTTTCAACGTGTGTCAATTTATGTAATTGAGCAACCTGTCCACGTTTGCGATAGTTGAAGTGAGCGAGATATATTCATGTGTGTGACAGTTAAATTGCTAAATCTCGCAATACTTTAAATTCTGTTACGGCGGGTTTTCCGTTACATTCGTATCAGGATAAATGAGAGTTTACTAACCTTTTGTGTTTCATGCACAAGTGCCCCCAGGTCCCGCTGTACTGCAGCACTTTGCAATCTTTCTACATTTAAATAATATGTTCTTTGATTTTTTTTTTGCTGCCAAAATGCATGACCTCACACTTTCCAACATTATACTTCATCTGCCAAATTTTTGCCCACTCACTTAGTCTGTCTATGTCCTTTTGCAGATTTTTTATGTTCTCCTCACACTCTGCTTTTCTTCCCATTTTTGTATCATCGGCAAACTTGGCTACATTACACTCTGTCCCTTCCTCCAAGTCATTAATATTGATTGTAAATAGTAAATTGTAAAGAGTAGAATCAGTCCTCTTACAACAGTTCTAGACAACGTAATTATAGTTATGAACAGTAATATACAGTCATACAGATCTTTTCGGTCTCGACCATCACAATGCTTTTATTCAAGTTAAATTATGCACCTGCACCAGTAAAAACACCCTGGTAGTGTAATACAAACAAACTGCGTACAACAAACAGTCTGGCCCATCTCAACAGGCCCTTAACACGAAGTACCCACGTTTAAAACACCCCTGTTCAGATTCAAAATTGCACCACTGAAATCTGTTCTTGCAAAAACCTCCCCACTAAAACCCCTAAGGCTTGGTTGGGACACATGATACCCTTTCACACTATGCGGTTGTCTTAAAGGTGTGTGGGCTGGGATAAGTGCTCACCAATGACCTCTCTGGCTTACTCGCTGCTTCTCCAGATGAGTATCTTCTGGGTCTTCAAGTCCAGTCTCAAGGTCAGCTTCCCAGTCGAAGTAGTAAGGCTCTCTGGTGTTCTCTCTGTCCCAGATGCTCAGTCTTTGTGTGTTGAACAAAGCAAGCAGGCATAGAAGAGGGGGGAGAAAGAGAGAGAGAGATGGCAGCCAAAACTGCCTCTTATACTTGCAAAAATGCTGCTTCTCGTGCCAAAAGTCCAACTATCCTTCCCCTGAAGCTGTGCAACTCAAAAACAAAATCAAGTCTCTCGCCTGTTCATCAATCATTCCTGCCATTGATTCCTTGTCCACCTGATGTGTATTCCTGTGGGGCATGCTTGGACCTCCGCTATGTCATTGCTATCTGCTCTCTGCAGGAACAGAAAATGTGTTCAAGCAATATCCAAAACTTTGTTTTTGCTGTCAGTTTTCGCTGAATCTTACACGACCCTATGATTTTTGGACTTCACAGCAATTTGCCTCCATATTTGCTCCTTTCTCTCCCTCCCACTGTTCGGGGGTCTATAATACACACCCAGCAGTTTGATGGCCCCTTTTTTATTTTTCAGTTCGACCCCATATGGCTTCATTTGTTGATCCCTCTAACATCCCTCTCCTCACCGCTGTAATAGTTTCTTTAATCAATACCGCGACACCCCACTCCCTTTTTTTAGGCCCCTCCCTTTTTTAGCCCCCGAACTCGCCGACCTCTGTGGCCAACCTGTCCCTCTTTCAGCCATGTCTCTGTAATGGCTATAATGTCATACTCCCAAGTATCTACCTGTGCTCTTAGCTCATCCGCCTTATTCGCTATACTCCTTGCATTTAGCACAGGAAGACCTCCTTGATTGCTACTTACTAACCCTTGTATCCTCTGACTTACAGATTTGCTTTCTAAATCTTGCTATCCAATTTCTGTTTTACTTCCTTCCTTATTGAATTCGTTCTCAGGTTCCCATCCCACTGTCAAACTAGTGTAAACTCTCCCCAACAGCACTAACAAAGCTCCCCGCGAGGATATTGGTCCCGGCGCTGTTGAGGTGCAACCTGTCTGGTTTGCACAGGTCCCGTCTCCCCCAGAAGCGGTCCCATGCCTCAGGAATTTAAAGCCCTCCCTCCTACACCAACTTTCTAGCTATGTGTTCATCCTCTCTATCCTTCTATTCTTATACCCATTAGCACGTGGCACCGGTAGTAACCCGGAGATTACTACCTTTTGAGGTCCTACCCTTTTAATTTTCTTTCTAGCTCCCTAAATTCTGCCTTCAGGAGTTCATTCCTCTTTCTACCTATGTCGTTGGTCCCAATATTGACCACGACCTCTAGCTGTTTACCCTCTTCTCCCCAAAATGCCCTGCGTCCACTCTGACATCCTTGATCCTGACACCAGGGAGGCACAAAACCATTCTGGAATCATGTCTGCGGCCGCAGAAACGCCTCTCTGTTCCCCTAACTGTAGAATCCCCTATCACTAGGGCTCTTTTATTCTTTATCCCCCCCCCCCCCCTGTGCAGCTGAGCCACTTGTGGTGCCTTGAAATTGGCTCTGGCTGCACTCCCCAGAGGCACCTTCGCCCTCACCGATGCTCAGAAGTGAATATCAGTTTGAAAGCGAGGTGGACTCATGGGGGACTCCTGCGCTACCTGCCTAGTGTTCTTACTTCGTCTGGTGGTCACCCACTTCCCCTCTACCTGCACGACTTTAAGCTGTGGGATGACCACCTCCTGAAACGTGCTATCCACGTAGCTCTCAGCCTCGCAGATGCACCGTATTGACTCCAGCCGCTGCTCAAGCTCCCAATCGCGGAGCTCCAGTAGTTGAAGCTGGAGACTCCTGTACACATGGTTGTTTCGGCCACGTGAAGCATCCAGGACTTCCCATATGCCGCAGGATGTGCTCCACGGGACTGAGCTGCACTGCCATCCATCTAATTAGACTAACCTAATTAAAATCTAATTTAAAAAAAGAGATACTTACCAATCAAAACAGCCAACAAGTTACCTGCCCGGATGAAGGATTGTGAGATCCTCCTCAGAAGTGAATTCCTCGCCTACCTCCGGCCCTCCTGCACCTCTGACTCCTGACCTCCTGAACTCACAGGCTCTCCCGAGCTATCTGACTCTCCCGCTGTAATGGCAGCCCTTGCTCTCCTCCTCTCTCCAGGCAGCCCTGTTGTCATGACCGCAAGCCTCTATGGTTGTAGGAGCAAGGCAGGCAGCTTCACTTCCTCCTCACAGGCTCACAACTGTAGCACCACTTCAGCCAATAGGCGAACAAGTGCAGACCTCATGGTGGATGGTCTCCAGGCACTGGTTAAAAACGGAGTAGGTCTGCCTGCATCAGGATACAGTGCTCTCCTCCTTCCCTTCACAGCCTGCATCAGTGTCTTGAGTTCTGCATCAGAAAAACAGGTTGCCCTCCTTGCTACAGGTGCAGCAGCCATGGCCTTCACTCAAACGCCTTCCCTCGTCGGGGCTTAGCTCCAAACCCTGCTTTTTGAGAAGGCGAAGCAGCTGGCTCGTTGAGACGAAATGAACAGGTGAATTTCCCCATGCAAACTCCGCACCAAGCTCCCGCACCCGCCCCCCCCCGCCAAAACACCGCTGCAAAGTACCGATTCCCACCGGCCAATACTGTTGGGCACCATTTATAAAAAAAAACACAATTCAGTGAATTTCAATCGATTGGCAGCCACAACCATTGTGGCGGTTATGGTGGCCACAAAGCCGCAGGTGCGCCCCATTTCAGGCGGACCTGAATTTTGTGCCCCAGTGGGCGTCGCTGGCAAGGCCAGCATTTATTGCCTATCCCCAATTGTCCTCGAAGATGGTGAGCCACCATGAACCGCTGCAGTCCGTGTAATGGTACTCCCACAGCGCTGTGGGGAGGGAGTTCTAGGATTTTGACCTCGTGACGATGAAGAAACGGCGATATGCTTCCAAATCAGAATGATGTGATTTGGAGGGGAACGTGAAGGTGAAGGTGTTCCCATGTGCCTGCTGCCCTTGTCCTTCTAGGTGGTAGAGGTTATAGATTTGAGAGGTGCTGCCAAAGAAGCCTTGGCGAGTTGCTGCAGTGCATCTTGTAGATGGTACACACTGTAGCCACGGTGCGCCGGTGATGGAGGGAGTGAATGTTTAAGGTGGTGGATGGGGTGCCAATTAAGCGGGCTGCTTTGTCCTGGATGATGTCGAGCTTCTTGAGTGTTATTGGAGCTGCACTCATCCAGGCAAGTAGAGAGTATTCCATCACACTCCTGACTTGTACCGTGTAGATGGTGGAAAGCCTTTGGGGGCAGTCAGGAGGTGAGACACTCGTCGCAGAATACCCAGCCGCTGACCTCTTGTTGCCACAGTATTTATGTGGCTGGTCCAGTTAAGTTTCTGGTGACCCCCAGGATGTTGATGGTAAGGGATGTGGCGATGGTGTGATGCCATTGAATGTCATGGGGCAGTGGTTAGACTCTCGCTTGTTGGAGATAGTCACCGACTATCTGGCCTCTCTGGCCTCCCGAACTCACCGACCTCTTGGACCTCAAATCATCTAGCCATGTCTCAGAAATACACTGAAGGCCCTATTACCACAAAAAAAAATCCATCGGCCGCTGCGTTTGGTTGTTTTTGTTACCCGAGCGATATTCAGGTCGGGGGATTCCAACGGTGTGCACTTTCACCGGAATCGGCGGGGTGAAGCCGCAGTAAAAGCATTTGTGCCGCGGTGACATCAGCTTGTGGGCTGCTGAAAAGCGGCCATGCTAGCCATATTGAGCTACAAAGAGGCAGGTTTATTTGCGGCAGTGTCCCCGCGAGGTTTTCGCGTCTGTCCACAAACACGACATCGCTCGACTAATCCCGCCGGCGGGTCCAATTTTTCCGCTGATACGTTTTTATTTTTTTGCTTTCATTGAATCTAGTGAGTGCTGTTCCAAGGTTTTGAAAGACTTTCAGGTCTGACTCTTTAGTGGAGGCCTGGTAGGCCTCATTCTGGGCTCCAGAGAACTGCTTGGCAGAGTGCACCCTGAGGATAGGATTAGTGTTGGCAGGGGTACACCTGGTCAGACGCAGGAAAGGCATCGTCGTCAGCAGTGTCTAGAGAGACAGCAGCCATGGCTGTACAACAGAGAAGGGTGTGCAGACCTGCAGCTAGAGAGGGAGATGACAGGAGGAAGATGAGGGATGCTGACACCCTCCTCCAAATACTGGGAGAGGAGCCTTTCCAGCAAGAGCCTCCAGAGGTGCCCGAGAATGAGGAGGACCAGGGAGATGGCCAGCAGGCAGCTGGTAGGAGAGGTGGGCCAGCGCAGAGGTGGGGGAAGGAGGCCCTACCCCCAAAGGGTCTACAGACCTCAGTTCTCCTTCCTCTAGCTCAGTGATGAGCAATGCCTGTGAAGGCTAAGATTTCAGAAAGAAGTACTTGGGGAGCTCAGCACTGTCCTGCGAGAAGATCTGCAGCCTCAAACAAGGCTCCGGACTTCCCTCACCGTGGAGACCAAGGTGGTCATCGTCTTGCCAATGTCTGCAGTGTCAGACTGGAAACGTCTCCCAATTCTCGGCACATCGGTGCATCTGGCAGGTCACAGATGCACTGTTCAGGAGAAGGGTCCAGTACATATCTTTCCCGATGACGAGGGAGAAACAGGTGGAGCGGCAGGCCGGATTTGCCCGACTTGGCAGGCTTCCCGAGGGTGCAGGGTGCCATTGACTGCACACACCTTGGGCCCAGGGCGCCGCCACATCACCCCGAGATCTTTGTGAACCGCAAAGGCTGCCACTCGCTGAATGTGCAGCTCGTGTGTGTGACCACCAAGGTCGATCCTGGCAGTTGATGCAAGGTATCCAGGAAGCAGCCATGATTTGTTCATTCTACGCCAGACCAGTGTGCCTGCCATCTTCATCAGCTCGAATCAGGGTTGCGGTTTACTGCTTGGGGACAAGGGATATCCCCTGTCCACTTGGCTGTTCACTCCACTGTGGAACCCCAGGACAGCGCCAGAGCATGCCTACAGTGACACTCATTCTGCCACCAGGTGCATCATCGAGCAGTGCATAGGCATCCTTAAGCAGAGGTTCCGTTGCCACATTGCAGTACTCCCTCAATGGGGTATTCGTTGTGGTCTGCTGCATGCTGCATCATGAGGGGACAGTCGCTGGAGGTTGAGCCAGCAGTACCACAGGAGGAGGAGGTGCAGGAGGAAGATCTCGTCACCCCAGAGCTAGGAGGCCTTGTCGCCATCGCAACCCTTCAAGGGAGATGCAGCTGCCTCTCATAGCTCCTCGCTTCAGATAATCCCATCCATACATGACCCTTCAGCTCCCACTTTCAACGGCCATCGCAATGAATGCCTTCACGCAGAATTGGCCCACTCCTGAATTAAACACCTGGCCAGATATGTGCCAAAAATAAAGTTTTATCAAATTAATATATTGTTTGTTGTATTTTTGCACTGAATTGGATAATCATTTTTTACCCCGGGCATCTCTCTAACACCTCTTACGAGTGACTACCCGAACACTATGCCTAAGTGTCATCCCTGTGGCTGCATCAGGGGTCCGGGAAGGCTGCTGTGGTTGTTGTTTGGGAGCTACAGCTGTCCTAGGGTGCCCTATAAACACCTCCAGGTCTGGAAGAGCCGGGTGCAGATTGGCCAGCACCCTCCTGGGAGGGTGCAGTCTGGCTTGGCTCGGGTGGAACCATGTGTGGAGGCACTGGCGGAGTTGGGAGGTCTGGGGCCAGGAATGTTGTGATCCCGAGAGCACATCAGCATCCTGGTCCGAGGAGCCAGCGTCACTCCCCGGGGGCGGCACATGACCCACCGCCACCAAGCTGAGGGGAGGTCAGGTTGGTGCTGTGGCGCAAGACCGGAGGGTGGTCCGTGTTGGACCCAGCCGCGAACGCAACACTGAGGTAACTGCTGGCATCGAGCTGAGACTGAGCAGCCAGAGTCTCAAATCCATCAATGATGGCAGTGGTTTGATGCTCCATGGCAGCACTAAGATGCTCCGTGGCCTGTTGCCCAGAGTGCATAACACCATTCTGCGCTTCCAGTGCTGCGGCCATCCTCTCCAATGCAGCACCGATGCGATTGTTCGATCGTGCCTGTGCCAACATGGCAGCTGCCACATCACCTACAGGTTGCGTCACTGGTGCATCTGCACAGACACTCACTCTGGGAGTCCACCATCGCCTGCACATTGGCAATGATGGGCTCCGTGTCGACATGCAGGAGGTAGACTCCTGCACACTCCTGACCCCTTCCGACAGGCTCTCTGGCACCCTTGTCAGTGCCCCCAACATCTGGGAATGCCTGGCCTCCACCCTTCTCTCATAAGCCGCAACATCGATGACATCATCTGAGTCCTCCTCAGCGGAACTCCGGCGCGTACTCGGGTCGGCCTGAGGTTGCCGAGCTTCATCACCACACTGCAGCCCGCTAGGCGCCAGTGCAATATCCAGTGCCGCCTCAACTCGATCTCGCCGCGCACTCCCAGCGGTATCTGAGCTGGCGTGTGTGGGTGGAAGCAGTGACTCACTTGTGCTATCCGTCTCTTCCTCATCCTCCTCATTATTTCTTGGCATGAGCTGGAGAGTGCTGAATATCATGCCTTCATCACTGGAGACCTCGGTGTCCTCATCGCTGCTTGGGGAGATATCAGGCAGCCTACGCTTCAGGTTTGCATGTGGTCTCACCGGTATCTGTCTTGATGTTTCATCTGCAAGCATAAATGGGAGAAGGGCTGCTGTGAGGGGGAGGTGGAGGATTGGCACATAGAGCCAGCAACTAGCAGACTTTTGACGGAAGAGCACAGTAGGCACTGGCGCATTCAAGTAGTGAGCACATTTAACGACGGACTCACTTGCCAGTGCTGCCATTTCCGCTGCCCATGGTGCGGGCGTGACATCTGCAAGCATAAAATGAGAAGGGCTGCTGTGAGGGGGAGGTGGGAGATGGAGGATGCAATTGGCAGACTCCCATGAAAGTAAGGAACAGTAGGCGATGGCGCATTGAAGGAGAGTTTATTCAAGGAGAGGGCCTGCACTACCGTCGGCCACAGGGAATGCAGTCTGGCCGCCGACCAACGCTTGAACCCTCTGCCCTACAGATGAGAGCACCCCCAGTCATCCTTTGCACGGGGTTTGACCTTGCTTTGACCTTTTCAGCCTGTTCTGCATTCTTTAAAAGATAAACGCACAGGCCTGATCTGTGTTCCCTCAAAATCTTGAATATCAAGTTTTCCATTTTATGTTCTACGACCATTTTCTATCATTTATAAGCGAGTTTTACACACACTGTCTGTATTCCTAACCCCCTTACACTCTTGTTTAGCCAGCTCAGGGCCTCCCCAATAGCCAGATAACATCTTTGACAATCAATCTGACTCTTGCAGCTGGCCTTCATCTTAACTTCTTGGGAGCTAAACGGCTGGCAGTCACTCAAGCTGCATTTCATTTTATATGTCTCTATATGTGTGTGTTCTCTCAATGGAGCCTCCCTTTTGTCTCACGCTTACAGTTGCATGTCACATATTTGTGTCATCATAGTGGTACTCACCAACCATGCTTTCATTTGCAGGCCAAACTGGCACACAATAGCCAGCCCTGACTCTAGCTATTGTAGATTCGTGGTCTATTGTTGATTTCATGACTTGTTGGTTCTTCTGGCTGGTTTCTGCAGTGCTGTTCCTTTCGTGTCCTTCTGTCTCTGTTTATTCTTCATTGTTCTTCCTCCTGTTTCTGTTCCTTCCTTTCCATGCCTGCTTGTGTTTCCGTGTCCGTATATTTATATCCATAGTGTGAATAAGTTTCCTGCTGGGTCAGGGTCCGATTAATGCATCTGGATCGAGGTGGTGATTTGTTTAACTGGCTGTGTTGATGAGTTTGAATGGCTACTAATTTGCACACTGAGTCAACAGTGCAAAGGATAACTCCTTATCCTGAATGCTCTGTTATCCAAAAATGTGCATTTCGTAGGGTCCTTTGTAGTCCTGGTTTCTTGCAGACTTGTAGTCTCTGGAGTATCACTGTCTGTATGTATAACCAAGTTTTGTCCTTGACCACAGAGATCGCTTTTAATGGGTGATGAGTCACCACTTGCCTCAGGCTGGCGCCTGTTCCCCTCCCAGGTAGTCTAAAGGATTTTACTTTAAAAGTTTGTTTCTGGCCTCTTCCTGTGCCTGATTCCAAGAAAAATAGGTGTATCTTACGCAGACCACTCAGCAATCAGTCTTGATGAGGGTTAACAAATCACTCATTCCAATGCCTCAAAATCTGTAAAAACTGTGTGGCGCCTTTGTGTTTTTGGGAGATCCTCTCAGGTGGCTGAGAAGTGGGATGCTCCCCCAGCATGTGCTGGAATAAAAGATCGTTGAAACTTATCCAAGGTATCCGTCTGTTGAATCCGGGCTTGTTGAGAGAGAAGGGCGATTCTCCCCATCACCATCTCTCCTGAACAACTTGCCTTGTCCAATGAACATCTCCCAATTATTGATGAAGTGAAGCTGCTTTCTGCAGAGGTCCCGAAGCTAGATGCCGAACCTTAGGATTCGGCACTTCTCCATCGATCTGGACATGACTGGTAATCGCCCCTTTGCTGAAGGACATCTATGAGGCTTCTGTAGGAATCCTGCAAAACAAATGAACTTCTATCCATAATATTGTTATTTCCAATATGTAAACCTACTACAGTATCTTGACACTCCTTTCAGCAGTTCAGCATTCACACGATCCCAGAGATCAGCTACCTAGGACCCTGGAAAACAAGACTATTCTTGACGGAGCCTTACCTCTCCATAGGGTGCTGTCTGGTGCCTGCTGGTTGAGTCCCCTGTGAGGTTTACCTGCTGCTCTTCCTTGGCTGTTGAACCACGTCCTCTTGGACTTTGCAGCCTTCCCCTTACTAAGATGCTGATTTTAGCATTGAGGTTCGGTGTCACTGGTGCTGACCTCCCTACTTGTTGTGCTCCCCAAATCAAAAAGGGGGGCATATCTGTTTGGAGTAACAAAAGAAACCAAAGTGGTAAGAGATCTGATGATCTCAATATTTGACAATGAAGACTTGCCTTTCATCTCAGTCAGGAAGTCTCTGAAATCCACTAAGTACATCAATTGATCAATCTTCTCTTTTGGGCAAACTATCTCCTGCTACAAAGACACAACCTGGACACGTACTGCAAGTGAAAGTCCCATAATGCTATTTCGATCTAGCATTACCTTAGTGTACATGGAGCATACCTGACATTGGAGTCGTTCTCCTTTCATTTGGGACCCAGGGTTCACATCCTCTGGGATCATTCTTAGATTCGTTTAAAAAAAAATATCAGGAAAGCAGAAAAAAGAGAAACTGCAAAAGGAATAGACCGAACAAGTAGTCTGAACTCCCTCAGTCACAACTCTCAGCAGAACATAAGAAATAGGAGCAGGAGTAGGCCATTTGGCCCCTCAAGCCTGCTCTGCCATTCAATAAGTTCATGGCTGATCTGATCCTGGCCTCAACTCCACTTCCCTGCCATAACCCTTTACTCCCTTATTGCTCAAAAATCTGTATATCCGCCTTAAATATATTCAATGACCCAGCCTCCACAGCTCTCTTGGGCAGAGAATTCCATCGATTTACAACCCTCCAAGAAGAAATTCCTCCTCCTTAGTTTTAAGTGGGCAGTCCCTTATTCAAAGACCATGTCCCCTAGTTTTAGTTTCCCCAATGAGTGGAAATATCCTCTCTGCATCCACCTTGTTGAGCCCCCTCATCTTATAAGTTTCAATAAGATCACCTCATTCATCTGAACTCCAATATGTTTGTCCAACCTATCCTCCAGTCAACCCCCTCATCTCCAGAATCAACCAAGTGAATCTTCTCTGAACAGCCTCCAATGCCAAGTATATCCTTCCTTAAATACAGAGACCAAAATTACTGTTGTACTCCAGGTGTGGCCTCACCAATACCCTGTATAGTTGTAGCAGGACTTCTCTGCTTTTATACTCTATCTCTCTGGCAATAAAGGCCAATATTCCATTTGCCTTCCTGATCACTTGCTGTACCTGCATACTAACTTGTTGTGTTTCATGCACAAGGACCCCCAGCTCTCTCTGTACTGCAGCACTTTGCAATTTTTCTCCATTTAAATTATCATTTGCTTTTCTATTATTTCTGCCAAAGTGGATAACCTCACATTTTCCCACATTATACTCCATTTGCCAAATTTTTGCCCACTCACTTAGCCTGTTTATATCCCTTTGCGATTTATTGTTTGTGTCCTCCTCACAACTTGCTTTCCCACCCATCTTTGTATCAGCAGCAAACTTGGCTACATTACACTCGGTCCTTTCATCCAAGTCATTAATATAGATTGTAAATAGTTGAGGGCCCAACACCAATCTCTGTGGCACTCCACTAGTGACTGTTTGCCAACCGGAAAATGACCCATTTATCCGACTCTCTGTTTTCTGTTAGTTAGTCAATCCTCTATCCATGCTAATATATTACCCCCCAACCCCGTGAGCTTTTATCTTGTGCAGTAACCTCTTATGTGGCATGTCGAAATCTCGAGACTCAATATGAAACTCTGACACAAACAGCTCCGGTAGATGTTCCTTTAATAAGTTTTATTTGCTGCAAGGAAAAGTCTCGCTCAGTCAAAGGCTGAGCGAAGACTTCTACAGTGGTACAACATCACAATATCTTTATACAGAAGAACAAACAAGTTTGGTTTCATCACGTGTATCAGTTCTGCCCTTGTGTTACGAAATGCATGTTTGAAAAGGAAAAATGTAAATGTACCGTCACCCATTCCGGGCACTGTATTGTAACACATGAAATGTAATTTGTGTGAATGTACCACAATGTATCCTGTTTATTGTACCGAATCGCACTTGAACTGAAAAACAAGAAATGTAACGAACGGAACTGCCATCAGCACCCAGATGTATTGTATGGGATTGCTGACCGCAGCGAAATGTACTGAAATGCCATTGAATGTACTGTACAGATTTTTTTATGAATAAAGTATATTTTGAAATTTTAAAAAAAATCAGTTCTGCCCTTGTGATCAGCAAATACAGATAAGGAGTTCTTCAATCACTTAATTAACACCACATCCTTGTTTTAGTCTTTACATATCTATACAACCTTTATCTAGTACTTCTAAGGTTTAGCATAGCAACAGTTATTAGTAGGGAGTAAAACAGGACATTCTTTGTTATTTGGTGGTTAAGCCTCTGGCTGAGTGAGTATATTCAAGGTTCCCTCACTCACACAGATGACTCCTGCTTTTCTTAATTTAGTCAGCTATCAGTCAAGGTTAGTATGTTTATGCAGAAGCTTCTAAAAGTAAATTTCCACAGGCACCTTATCGAATGCCTTCTGGAAATTCAACTACACCACACCCTCTGGTTCCCCCTTATCCACCCTGCTCATTACATTCTCAAAGAACTCCAGCAAATTTGTCAAACATGACTTCCCTTTCATAAAACCATGCTGGCTCTGCTTGATTGAATTATGCTTTTCCGAATATCCTGCTACTGCTTCCTTACTAATGGACTCCAGCATTTTCCCAACCACAGATGTTAGGCTAACTGTCTATAGTTTCCTGCTTTTTTGTCTGCCGCCTTTTTTAAATAGGGACATTACAGTAGCGTTTTCCCAATCTGCTGGGACCTCTCCAGAAAATATTTCATCCTCGAGGTGGGGCTTGTACGAAAGACTAGTATTAGAGGTTTATAAATATATTCAATTTGTAGTCATTGACCAAATTAATCTTACCCATGATTCTCTGAGCATGGGAATGATAGGAGCTGCTTGAATGTACACAGAACTTTGTTTTGACGAGGTTCAAAAAACAAACTAATACGATCTGCAAGCCAATTATTATTATAAAGTATAAATTGCAGTTGGTCTAATCAAACCGAACAGTTAGAACACAGCAGCATAAATAAGACAGGTTCCAAGGACTTGGAGGGATTAATAAACAAGATAACATGGGCAAGCAGACATTGATGGAACATTACTGGAGACAGGAGTGGCTCTATGCTAGCTTTGGTTTGAGTGACACTGGAATTTTAACCATTAGAACCAATTAAACATGGTGACAATGGGCCCAAATTTCGGGTGGAGTTGCTCCAATTTTTTTTGAGCAACTAGTTTAGTTTGGAGTATCTTAGAAATCGCAATTCTCGGCATTTAGTTTGCTCCAGTTCTGGTGAGTTAGTTTAGTTTAGTTTAAGTTCAGTTTTTTTTTTCCAAAAGGGGTTGTGTCCAGCCACAGGCCTGTTTCGCAAGTTTGAACTGTGAAAAGTTACTCCAAACTAACTTAGAACAGAGTAAGTGTCCACTTCTGCAAGTTCTGAAAAACCTTACCTAGAGTTAAGTTCAGTGCAGGCACAGCCAGAGACACGGAGTGGGAAGCATTAAACACATCACTTAAAATGGCCTAAAATCTCTTGCGATGATATTTTGCCTTATATCAGCTGAGTGAGGACAGTTGTTTCTCTTTTTTTATAAATAAGCAAGTGTAGGCTCTCGGCTGAGGCAGACACATCATCAGCTAATTGTGGCTCAGTTGATCCTTCAGAAAAGATCATTAGTCCAACTGGGAAGCATTAAACACAAAGGACTGAAGCATTAAACACATCACATCAACACTTAATTGTGGCTAAGTTGATCCTTTGGAAATCATCATACCCCATTAGTCCAACTTATTATTTGAATAACTCACCTCGGACTAGACTATCTCATTTGTAAGAGCTAATTGGCATTAGCGTGCCTCTGTCAGGGACTGACAGAGTAACGTGGCATGGCGTAACCTACCCTAACCCACCACTGTCTCCCACACCCCCAACAGCACTTTCTTTACCCCCCCACCCCCCCCCCCACCCCACCCCTTCACTCCGTGTGTCCCTCCTCATTCCTACACCCCACCCCACCGCCCCCAACCCAACCCAACCCCTCGCAGCCAGCAGCAGGACCGATCTGTGTGTCTCAGATACTGTAGGGCAATCAGCCGCTGGCTTTCTCGGTCCACGGACACCCATCTCACTGCAGCAGGAGAGATCTCTGAGCCACGACACGCCACACTAGCACGCCCCTCGGTCATGGCTAGGTGTGGGAGGCAGGCATGACTGAAGGGGTATGGGATGTCTATCTTTTGCAGGTGATGCTAAATGTTGTGTGGTGATATCATAATGGACCTTGATTCAGTTTTAATGTACAATAAACTTTATTGAAACGTTTGCAATGTACTTTAGTGCAATAATAAAAGCATTCATGTCATGATTCAGTTTCAATGTGTAATATATTTCAGTGAAATCTTTACAATGTACTTTGCTTTAGTGCAATAAAATCATTCGTATCAAAATTTAATTGATATGACTCAGATCACTTTAAAAACTCCAAATACTTATAAAGTTTTAAAGTTACAAAACTTAGTAAACAATTTCAATTTGTGAACAAGATCACTGAAAAAACCTTGATAACTTTTAACGCAGTAAATTTAAACAACTTATTAAATGTGAGAACATTTACACGTTAAGATCAAAAAAACTCTTAAGATCACTTATATTCTTGTAAAGTTACAAAACTTAGTAAACAATTTCATAGAAACATAGAAAATAGGTGCAGGAGTAGGCCATTCGAGCCTGCACCACCATTCAATATGATCATGGCTGATCATTCACCTCAGTACCCCTTTCCTGCTTTCTCTCCATACCCCTTGATCCGTTTAGCCATAAGGGCCATATCTAGCTCCCTCTTGAATATATCCAATGAACTGACATCAACAACTCTCTGCGGTAGGGAATTCCACAGGTTAACAACTCTGAGTGAAGAAGTTTCTCCTCATCTCAGTCCCAATTTGAAAACGGTTACAACAGTGGCATCATCAGCAAAGAAAGGCTGCACCCAGCTCTCATCCACATCTCGGTGAATGTGCACTACCTCATGGCAGGGGTGGTGAGGAAGAGAGGGGGGTCCCAGCTTGGGTCTCTACAGAGGCTGATACAGGGATTGCAGTGGGAGTGGCATTTGATTGGCCAGGATGTGTGCCCTTATTGCAGCAGCTAACTCCCTGATGGCCTCTGCCAGCGTTTATGCTGCTCCTGAGATTCCCGCACTCAGTTCACGTGGCATAACTGCTATTTGTCCAGACAGTGCTGTTAACTCATCACCAAGCCCTCTGACGGTGCCCTCGCGTGAACGGGTAAGGTCATTGCTCTCCACACCCAATGCAATAACCATAAGCGCATCTGTTGACCGATGCATTTCAGGAGAGCCTATTTGAATTCTCCTTCCTCTCGCCCCGGCTCTGCCTCGTGGCACTCTTCCAGTACGGGGTGCAGGGTGGGACGGTGGGGCCCTGGGCGTTCCACGCTGCATTCCTCCTCCACCACTGGGACCCTCTATCTCTGACAGTGGAGCCCTGGGCGTTACAAGCTGCCATTCCACCTCCACCACTGGGACCCGCTACCTCGGAAGATGTGAAACCATGGAACGTCGAACCAAAACTTGCATCACTAAACGCGGATGGGTACGTGAGGAGACGATGCCGCCTCAGAACTTAAAGGACGATGCAAGGATTGGGGGGTGGATGAAAGAGTGGAATGTTGGACGAGAACTCATGGTATTGTCTGGGAGAGTGAGGCCCTGCACTATGGACTGATCCATATTACGATCAACATTCTCCCCTGAACACACATCCATGCCCCCTCCTCCCCCCCACTTCCTTGGTCTTGATCACACGCATCTGAATCTTCTTCTGGATTGGCATCATGTTCTGCAAAATATAACCAAACAGTCAAATGGTTAGCAGCACAGGAGTGGGCAGGATGGGTGACATGAGTAGTCTCTCACGTAGCAGGCCAGGCAGCAGGTTGATTTGAAGGGTCACGATGCAGTTTCAGGACTTGCCCTCTCCCTTGCGTGTGGGCCCAGCTTGTGCTGTACTGATTGCTTTTCTCCAGGCACGACTCATGGCAGCGACCCTCTGTTCCAAGGGTGTCAGTTGGTGCAGATTTGGTGGGCCGCCTCCTGTTCGTGTACTTTCCCTTTTGTTGTGGGCCAATTTCTTCTGCAAAATTAAATATAACTTTTTTTTTTTTTTTAGAGAGGGTGCCTTTCTGCTTGGTGGGACATATTCAGCTGGTCATATTTACAATTGCAATTCCATTGAGAAAAGGAAGGTATTACTTACACTAACGACTTGACCAAGGTCCTGGCATTTCTTTTTACACTAGCTCCTAGATCTCCTGGTATTCACCTCTCCGCAGTATTCGTCTGCAACTAGGTCCCAGCCCTTGTGCGGCCTCTGTGTTGCTGGTGTCCAGCTCCTGCCATCCCCGCTCAATGACATTAACAAGTGTCTTCATGCAAGAAGTTCTTCGTTCTCGCTGCACGTTCTTGCATTGCTGTACTGGATTTACGCTCATAAAAACACAGAAATTTACAGTGCAGAAGGAGGCCATTTCGGCCCATCGTGTCCGCGCCGGCTGACAAAGAGCCACACGGCCCTTGGTCAGCAGCCCTGAAGGTTACATACAAACCCATGAACAATAACAAAGGCAAAGCGTACCCAGCCCAACCAGTCCACCCTACACCACTGCAACATCCCTTATACTAAAAACATCGACACTCCACCCCAACTTGAGCCATGTGATCTCCTGGGAGAGGCAAAAACCAGATTAAAAAATCTGTTGTGTATGGAGAAACTCAGACTGAACACGGTGACCTTAGTCTTTTATTGCAAGTCTCCAGAGTACACCTCCAACCTGTGAGGCCTCCTTAAATACCTGTGCTCCCAAGGGATTGAGATCCCTTGGGACTCTAGGGGATGAGCCCTCTGGTGGCTGTACAGAGTAAATACAAGTTTATATATATAACAAATTTTAGAGAGAAAAAATCTGGGAAAATTCTTCTCCAACCCATCCAGGTGATTGAAAATAGTCCAGGAGATAACCCTGGCCCTATTCTATTCCCTGCAGTACTTACCATTATATCTGCGCCGACCAACAAAAGGTCATCCAGTCTAATCCCAATTACCAGCTCTAGATCTGTAAACCTGCAGGTTATGGCACTTTAAGTGCCCATCCAACCATCTCTTAAAAGTGGTGAGGGTCTGGAACTCGCTGTCACTCTTCCAGACAGCGAGTTCTAGATTCCCACAACCCTCTGTGTAAAGAAGCCCCCCCCCTTAAATCCCCTCTAAACCTTCACCAACCACCTTAAAACTATGCGCCCTCGTAATAGACCCCTCTATCAATGGAAATAGATCCTTACTATCCACGAGGTCCAGGCCCCTCAAAATTTTATACACCTCGATGAGGTCTCTTCTCAACCTCCCCTGATCCAATGAGAACAAACCCAGCCGATCCAATCTATCCTCATAACTAAGATTCTCCATTCCAGACAGCATCTTAGTAGATCTCCTCTGCACTAGTGCAAACACATCCTTCCTATAACCAGAACTGCACGCAGTACTCCAGCTGTGGCCTAACCAAAGTATTATTCAATTTAAGCATAACTTCCCTGCTCTAATATTCTATGCCTTGGCCAATAAAGGCAAGCATTCTGTATGCCTTCTTAACCACCTTATCCATCTGGCCTACTTTCAGGGATCTGTGGACAAGCATTCCAAGATCCCTTTGTTCATCTACACTAAAGTGGCCTACCGCTTAATGTGTATACCCTTTCCTTATTAGCCCTCCCAAAGTGCATCACCTCAGTCATTTTTAAAAACACAGTCCTTACCTTGCACCTATGCAGCACTCCTTTGCACTCCAAGAATCACGTAGATACTTTTCCCCCCTTCCCTACCTGTACCCAAAAGTCACAGCTCACTTTAACAGAGTGCCACGTTCTCCATTTAAATGGGCGATTGCCAAGGTCGATGACCCATTGCGCATGTGCGCACACTATAACACGCTTGCGCAAGGCTGCCGACATTGCAAAGCATGCTGGGCCCTAGCCCCACCCTCTGCCGGCTGCAAGGATACTTGCTCCGCCCCCTCAGCCTCCAATGTCCGACAAGAATTCCAAGGTAGGATTTTGGCGTGCTTTTTTCCTAAACGGCCAATATAACTGACGGTGTGCCGTTTTATTTACCAGCTTGGGCCCCACATATGGACACTGGCCAAAAGAACTTTTGACAAGACATTGGTTAAAACATCGATACTCGAAGAATGTCTTAGCACAGAGACGGCTGGAGTAGCAACGTACAGATTTAGGACATGGACCTGTACACGGGAGTTCCCGGGACCTGGGCCTGAGAGCTTTCGGCAACTCTCGCTTTTGTTACCTATACCATTGCTGTAAGCTTAATAAATCTAATCCATTGCACAAACCGTACTGACTGCTGCCTAACTGGTATGTCTGATTATGGAACCTTAAAGTTCTACGCCCCTGAGTGCAGACAGGCATAGATTGGTCTGATGGACCTTGGGAATCCTCACACACACACATGTACATGTTATCCTGCCCCCTCACTGGGTCTCTCTTGTTGCATGAATCTGGTCTGATGGTTTCCCTGCCACCACCCCCCACCCCCGCTTGCACCCTTTCTGCTGTTTAACCCTGAGCTTCCTCCGCTGTCCACAGCTCATCCTGTACAGTGTGCGGTGTGCGTGTGGTGTTGCTGCTCCTCAGGGTTATATAGTGTGTGTGCTTCTCAACAGTGTCTCTGGGCTTCATGAGGATTCATTGTCTGCTAGAACTGGGCAGCTTTAGATCACCATACAACATGCCATCATTACAAGACAGGTTTTTCTCACTGATTCCTGTCAAAGACAAGGCGCCTAAATTTATCTCTGTCCGAAACAGATCACACCATCTGCTCCTGAAGTTTTTAGCCTGCCAGATGAGGTCACCTCTTTCGGTAACTTCAGCTCCTTGTCTTTTTTTAAGTGGACCGAAAGTTGGTCATAATGGGGGCGGTCGTGGGGCAGAGAGTCCACTACAGGGGGGGGGGGACATGGGGCAGTGAGACCACTACAGGGGGGGGACGTGGGGCGGTGAGACCACTACAGGGGGGGGGACGTGGGGCGGTGAGACCACTACAGGGGGGGGGACGTGGGGTGGTGAGACCACTACAGGGGGGGACATGGGGCGGTGAGACCACTACAGGGGGGGACGTGGGGTGGTGAGACCACTACAGGGGGGGGACGTGGGGCAGTGAGACCACTACAGGGGGGGGACGTGGGGCGGTGAGACCACTACAGGCGGGGGGACGTGGGGCGGTGAGACCACTACAGGGGGGGGGGGACGTGGGGCGGTGAGACCACTACAGGGGGGGAGACGTGGGGCGGTGAGACCACTACAGGGGGGGGGACGTGGGGCGGTGAGACCACTACAGGGGGGGGACGTGGGGCGGTGAGACCACTACAGGGGGGACGTGGGGCGGTGAGACCACTACAGGGGGGGGGGACGTGGGGCGGTGAGACCACTACGGGGGGGGGACGTGGGGCAGTGAGACCACTACAGGGGGGGGGACGTGGGGCAGTGAGACCACTACAGGGGGGGACGTGGGGCAGTGAGACCACTACAGGGGGGGTCGTGGGGCGGTGAGACCACTACAGGGGGGGACGTGGGGCAGTGAGACCACTACAGGGGGGGGACGTGGGGTGGTGAGACCACTACGGGGGGGGGGGGACGTGGGACGGTGAGACACCACTACAGGGGGGACGTGGGGCAGAGAAACCACTACAGGGGGGGACGTGGGGGGGTGATACCACTACAGGGGGGGTCGTAGGATGGTGAGACCACTACAGGGGGGGTCGTGGGGGGGTGAGACCACTACAGGGGGGACGTAGGATGGTGAGACCACTACAGGGGGGGTCGTGGGGGGGTGAGATCACTACAGGGGGGACGTAGGACGGTGAGACCACTACAGGGGGGACATGGGGCAGAGAGACCACTACAGGGGGGGACGTGGGGGGGTGAGACCACTACAGGGGGGACGTAGGACGGTGAGACCACTACAGGGGGGGGTTGTGGGGGGGTGAGACCACTACAGGGGGGACGTAGGACGGTGAGACCACTACAGGGGGGGGGTTGTGGGGGGGTGAGACCACTACAGGGGGGACGTAGGACGGTGAGACCACTACAGGGGGGATCGTGGGGGGGTGAGACCACTACAGGGGGGACGTAGGACGGTGAGACCACTACAGGGGGGATCGTGGGGGGGTGAGACCACTACAGGGGGGACGTAGGACGGTGAGACCACTACAGGGGGGATCGTGGGGGGGTGAGACCACTACAGGGGGGACGTGGGGGCGGGAGGTCAGCGGGGCGCCCTTTAACACATTTTGGACAGTCAGCAGCAGCGGGCTGGAAGTGGGGACTTCCAGAAACATCCCAGAGATAAATTTCAATGGGGGCGGCCATTTGACCGGAAGTCAGCGGCCGCTCAATTCCACCATCTGGCCGCCACTTTCTGGTGGTAAGTGGCCTTGTTGGGGAGTTGAATTTCAGCCCCAACCTCTCTTTCCAATACACTTTGCTCACTGCCTCCCTCTGCTGGTGTCTCCCTATATCACAGCACGATTCAGTCGGGATGTGATCTGTCTCTGTGTCTCTCGAAGCGAGGATGACTTGCTTCCACACCAAAAAGGGATGAGTTCACAGGTGTTTCAATGAAGGAGCTGATTGCTTAATGTTCTGTATAGAAGTTATTTTTCTTTGCCTGCTTTCCTGCTGCTGAAATTATTTTAGAATAAAAACAAAACTGATGTCACATACTGATTGTGTTTAGGCACCAACTGCTTGCATGAAAATGTGTTGCTTGTCCCATCAAATCGTAATATAAGGGCTAATTTTCCAATTGGAATATCTAGGTCTGTGAACCTTTGGGGCTAGACTTTCCACTTCACATCGCCCATCTATGGCCCAAAATGGACCTCTATCGCCCATTTTGAGCAAAAAGTGGAAACTAGGCCCAAAATATCGCTGGAAAAATAGGCCCCCAAGTTTCCAGTTTGATCGCCCACACAAGGCCCATCCCAAGTTTCAGCACTTAGCATGCACTTTGCTGGGCCGATGCAAGGCCCAAAGGAGTGCTCAAAAATAGTTGCTTTTTTAGGGCCTTAGAGAGGGAAATGGGCACTACGGAAGCCATTTTTAGCCTCTGAGGAAGGGTGGAGAATTGTTCTGAGTTATTTAGAGAGTAAATCTAGAAATTTGGGACAGGGAAAATAAATCGGTTTTATTGGTAGTCTGTCGTATCCAACAAAGACGTTGATGTGTTAATGTACAATTTACCAATATCTCCAAAGATTCCCCTGCAGAGGAGAAGAATCCCTTTCTGGGCTTTTAAAATGAGTTTAAAGGGGCAGACGAAGCCTGCGGGGGATAAAAGGGGATGCATTCATGGAGACCCCTCTCCTCCCCCCCCCCCCCCCCCAGTGTTTGGACTCATAGGAAAGGGAATTCAAAATGGACCTAAATTACAGAAGCTTGAGATCCCCTAAACATCTATGGGAAGGAGCATATCAATTTTAAGATGCTACAACATTTTGGCTGCGAAAAAGAGTTACCAAATACAGGAGGTGGGGCCAACCTCTGAAGCTATTCACCCCCCCCTAAGAGATAATCGAATTACCCAATCAAGCACAATGGAAATCATGGTCAGGAAACTGGACAATCCTAAAACAATGCAAACCCAGTGATAGCACATTCTCACCCCCTAATCGAGTTACTGCTGACAAAGGAGACATTTGAAGATCAATGGACAGAACAGTTTAGAGAGCCCAAGACATTTGATGGGAGATAACGGAGCCTTTTTTTTTGGATATAGCTATCCCCCAGTTTTACAAGGAAAAACTAACAACACAGACTGGAACTCGCACAGACTCGAACGAGGATACAGACGGGAACACAGACACAGACACAAGCAGCCTGCTTCCTCTACAATGAAGAAATGGAATCGTGAAGGAAACTACCAGAACTCAAGAACTGACCGAGCACGAGGCCCACGAAACGGAAGGTATTCAGCAACCAAATTGACAACCACTCTACAATCTACTTCTGAACGACCCAATGGGGGGGAAATTACCAAAAGGGACTAACTAAAACTATTCCTAACCAAAGAAAGTGGGTACTTACCCCATAAATCCAAAACGCAACTTAGCGCATCAACGGACGCACCCCAACCGAAGACTATGCAGTCCGAAGTCCTCTCCTCCGTCCGGGGTGCGGCTCGCCTAGAAGGCCAAGTGCAGCGAACCCCGAAACCGCGATTCACCGGCAACTGTCTAAAGGGATTGGTGAGCATAGCCCCTGAACCCTCAGAGCGATAACTTGATTAGTCAGGGGAATTGGGAGGGGGGAGGCTGGGATAACTTGTGTAAATGTATCTGCATTCTCCTCTTTACCGAGTTTAAGCTGTATTCTTTTCCCCACAGGCTGTAATTTGACAATTTATTCAATGTGTTGTACCCTTCAGTGTGTATTGGTCTGTGTGTGTTATTAAAGATGTGCCTTTTACTTCTTTTTAAACACAATAAAGCCATACCTGCTTCCTACCTTGAAACCGATTGTCCAAGTCTGTCACACTCCCTTCATAATTCCAGTGTCTAGAACCAAGGGTGTGGGAGCGATTCGGAACCGCTCATATAAGGTCAGAAGGGAAAGCTGACCCCCTGAAAACCACCTCTTACACTAATCATCAATGGCATGTGTCTTCAAGTGGCTGTATAGGCCAATTCTGGATGCACATAGTCTCTTGCACGTCGGACAAGGGAAGTTCGATGTGCCTGATGCTGACAGTACTGCCACCTGATGTCGTCTATCTCTAGTGTCCCGCAGGCGTTGACATCGGCTTTCTTCGAAGGTCTGGCAGGCAGTCCTCGTGAGGGTTCGCCACTGGATTTTATTAGCTGCTGTATTCTCGAGGTCCTTTGGTCGGATGCCACAGTACTGGAGGTTAGCCTTGATGCAATCTTTGTAGCGTTTGCGGGGGCATCCCTGGTGTCTTTGACCTTCACAGAGCTCGCCGTGAAGAAGCTGACAAGGGATCCTTGACTCATCCATGCGGATGACATGTCCAGCCCACCGGAACTGGGCTCGCATGATCATCACCTCAATGCTAGTTGATTGTGCTCTCTCCAGAACCTCAAAGTTTGACACCCGGTCTTGCCAGTGTATGTGGAGTATAAATAGATATTATCTCCTTATTTATGCATATTGGAATTATTTATTAAATAGCTTTTACATAGTGAAGTTATTTAATATTCCGTTGGGAAACAGAATAAACAAACAAATCTGCATGAAGAACTGTATGTTGTAAAACTTATGTAAGTAAGAGAGAAGGTTCAAAAGTTGTAGAAATTTTTTTTTAAACAAAGAACAAATGAACAACACCCTCCCTCCAATCCCCACCCCCCTCACCAACCCACCCTTCCCTCAAAATCCCCAAAACGTTACAAGAAGAAATTAACATTTTACAGAGCAAGTGGCCATTTCAGTCACGCTAACAAGTGACCATTTCAATCATGATAACTAATGTGTCTTTACTATACTATAAATGCACACGAGGCCCATACTTGAGAGAAGGTCACTGTGTGACCAGTTACCCTTATTAGCAAGACCTCAAGAGACAGACAGTGGGTGGAGCTTCCCCTTTATACCGGAAAGTCCAGGTTAGGAGTGTCTCCCACAAGTTCGCCCCCTTGTGGTCAGTGTTCTCAAGGTGTACAACTTAAGTCAGTTTATACATGGGTTACAATGACCGTTGAATACATGACATCACCTCCTCCCCCCACCCCACCCCGCCCCCAAAGTCTTATTGGGATCACCGGTTAAGTCTCTCTGGTGGTTTACGCTCCCTTGTAGAACGCCCGAGTTGGGGCTCCGGTTGTTGGGCGCTGGCCTGAGTGTCTGCTGTTTGCGGTGCCTCAGGCCTGTCCGGACTGCCCACAGTGACTGGGCTCTCCTCCACTTGGTTCCGGTGTTCGGTCACCTGTGGTGGAGTAAACTCTACATTGTGTTCTTCCTCTGCTTCTATGGGGTTGCTGAACCTCCTTTTAGTTTGATCCGCGTGTTTGCGGCAGATTTGTCCATTGGTAAGTTTAACTACCAAATCCCTATTTCCCTCTTTGGTAATCACAGTGCCTGCAAGCCATTTGGGCCCTGCAGCGTAATTAAGGAGAAAAACAGGGTTATTGACATCAATACATCGTGCCCTCACATTCCTGTCATGGTTGTCATATTGTGACTGACGCCTGCTCTCAACAATTTCTTTAATAGTAGGGTGTGTAAGGGATAACCTGGTTTTGAGCGTCCTTTTCATTAGCAGCTCTGCGGGTGGAACCCCTGTGAGTGAGTGTGGTCCGGGATCTATTGGCCAACAGGAGGCGTGATAAGCGGCTTTGTAGGGAACCCCCTTGGATTCTGAGCATCCCCTGTTTGATTATTTGCACTGCTCGTTCCGCCTGGCCGTTTGAGGCCGGCTTGAACGGTGCCGTTCTGAATTGGTTGATTCCATTGCCTGCCATGAAGTCCTGGAATTCAGTGCTTGTGAAGCACGGGCCATTGTCGCTGACCAAGACATCCGGTAGACCATGGGTGGCGAAAATTGCCCGTAGACTTTCTACCATGGCAGAGGATGTGCTTGAATTTAAAATGGCACACTCAATCCGGCTGGAGTAGGTGTCGACGATAACCAAAAACATTTTTCTCAAAGGGACCTGCATAGTCCACATGGATGTGTGACCATGGCTTGGCGGGCCAGGACCAGGGGCTAAGGGGGGCTTCCCTGGGTGCGTTGCCCAGCTGAGCACACGTGTTGCACCTGCGAACACAAAGTTCCAGGTCTGCATCTAACCCTGGCTACCAAACATGTGACTTGGCAATTGCCTTCATCATGACAATGCCCGGGTGCTCATTGTGAAGTTCTCTGATAAAACACCTCTCTGCCCTTCTGGGGCATGACTATTCAGTTTTCCCCACAGTAGGCAATCGGCCTGAATCGAGAGTTCATCCTTGCGCCTATGAAATGATTTATACTCCTCAGGGCATGCCCCGTACATGGCTGCCCAGTCCCCATTCAGGACACCTTTCTTAACAAAAGACAGTAGCGGGTCTTTATTTGTCCAGACTTTAGTCTGACGGGCTGTCACAGGTGAGCCTTCACTTTCAAAAGTTTCAACAGCCATGACCATCTCAGCGTCGTGCTCAGCTGCCCTCTCAGTGGTGGCTAGTGGTAGCCTGCTGAGTGCATCGGCACAGTTTTCAGTGCCTGGCCTGTGCCGAATTGTGTAGTCATAGGCGGCGAACATAAGTGCCCACCTCTGTGTGCGGGCCGATAAATTCGCATTTATGGCCTTGTTGTCGGCCAAAAGGGACGTTAGGGGTTTGTGATCTGTCTCCAGCTCAAATTTCCTGCCAAACAGGTACTGGTGCATTTTTTTTTTCTACTGCATATTCACATGCTAGCGCTTCCTTTTCTACCATCCTGTAGCCCCTTTCTGCCTGGGACAGACTTCTGAAGGCATAAGCTGCCGGCTGTAACTGACCATTGGCATTCATATGCTGCAACACACACCCAACCCCATAGGACGACGCATCACATGTTAAAACTAGTTTCTTACACGGGTCATATAGCGTTAAGTTTGTGAGAGCACGCAATTTGTTATGCTCCATCAAAAGCCCTTTCCTGGCTGTCCCCCGGACCCAATCGCGAACTTTGCCTAGGAGAACGTGTAGCGGCTCTAACAGCGTGCTCAATTTGGGAAGAAAGTTGCCAAAATAGTTCAGGAGCCCCAGGAACGAACGCAGCTCCATTGTGTTTTGGGGTCGGGTGCTCTTTGGATCACTTGCGTTTTGGACGCAGTAGGTTTGATCCCGTCTGCTGTTACCCTTCTCCCCAGGAATTCTACCTCTGGAGCTAAGAAGACACACTTCGCCTTTTTCAGTCGCAGCCCTATCCGGTCCAGTCTGCGTAGCACCTCCTCCAGGTTGTGGAGATGTTCTTTAGTATCACGACCTGTGATGAGGATGTCGTCTTGAAAAACCACTGTCCTTGGAATCGACTTGGAGGCATTCCATATTTCGCTGAAGGATCGCAGCGGCCGAACGAATCCCGAACGGTCATCTGTTATACTCAAACAACCCCTTGTGTGTTGTGATGGTGGTCAGCTTCTTCGAATCACTCGCCAGCTCCTGGGTCATGTAAGCTGAGGTCAGGTCCAATTTTGAAAAAGTTTGCCACCGGATAGCGTCGCAAAGAGGTCCTCCGCTCTCGGTAGCGGGTACTGGTCTTGGAGTGACACCCGATTGATGATGGCCTTGTAATCGCCACATATCCTGACCGACCCATCCGCCTTGAGCACCGACACAATCAGGCTCGCCCAGTCACTGAATTCGACTGGCGAGATGATGCCTTCCTTCAGCAGGCGGTCCAATTCGCCTTCTATCTTTTCCCGCATCACGTATGGCATCGCTCTGGCCTTGTGGTGTACTGGCCTGGCGTCCGGGTTTATGTGAATCACTACCTTGGCCCCCATGAAAGTGCCAATGCCGGGTTGAAATAATGAGTCAAATTTGTCCAGGACCTGTGAGCATGATACTCGCTCCACAGAGGAAATTGCATTGGCATCGCCCCATTTCCAGTTCATGACAGCAAGCCAACTCCTCCCCAGTAGTACGGGACCGTCCCCTGGGACAATCCAGAGTGGCAACCTGTTCTCTGAATCTTTGTGGATCACGACTACCGTGGCGCTGCCTAGCACCGGAATGATCCCCTTTGTATATGTCCGTAGCAGTGCGCCAATCGGCAATACTTTTGGCCTCCTGGCCTCTGACACCCACAACATTTTGAACTGTTTGATACTCATCAGGGACTGGTTAGCCCCCGTTAATACTGGGATGCCTTTGAGGAGCACTTTCATTATCGGTGGCGTCCTGGTGTATGAACTGTATATGTGCTCCACATGAACTCGCTGAACTTCAGCTTCCCGCGATTTCCCCCAGTATTCATTTGGCCTCATAGGGCTTACATCGGGCCTGTCCTCCTCGTACATCAACCTGGCTGCAGGCATCCTGCACATACATGCCAAGTGACCGCTGACGTTGCAGTTTCTGCAGGTATATTGCTGATACCCGCAAGCTCTGGCTGGGTGTTTGCCTCCACAGCTCCAACATGAGCTAGTGGCCCCATTGTTGGAAACAAAAGGTCCATTATCAGTCGATCGTCTCTGACTGTCTCTGTAACTGTCCTTAAGCGTACCATTAACAGGTGTTGATGGCCCCATTACTGGCCGCATTGTCCCTTGCGATGGCACGAATCGCCGTTCAGCTAGCCATTGTCTCTGTTGAATTCCCCCTTTGGGTTTGACTGCATGCTGGGGCATGTCCGATTGCCCTTGTCTGCCTAGAGAACTGTGTGCCGCGTTAACAATGTTGACTCCCTGGTCGTTTGCCGCATTTGAGCCAAGATTTTTGCCATAAATCAAGTCTTTGGTCTCAATCAGTTTCCTGAAAACCCCAGCGTGCCCGATGCCTCAATTTATAAAAAAAAAAAAGTCTCGCAGCATCTCCGCTCTGCATGCAGCTGGGAACTTACATAGGCTTGCCAGTCGCCGGAGATCTGCCATGAAGTCTGGAACGCTTTGTCCTTCTCGCCGCCGGTGCGTGTAAAACCGGTGTCTCGCCATGTGCATGCTGCTCACCGGTTTAAGGTGTTCCCCGATCAACTTACTGAGCTCTTCGAACGTCTTGTCCGCCGGCTTCTCTGGTGCTAGAAGGTCCTTCATCAGGGAGTACGTTCTGGATCCACAAACCGTCAGGAGATGGCCCTGTGTTTGTCGACCGAATCCTGTCCCAACCATTCCTTAGTGATAAAACTTTGCTGTCGTCTCTCAATAAAGTCGTCCCAATCATCACCAACACAGTACCTCTCTTCTGTGCTGCTGGTGGCCATGCTCGCGTGGTTTAAATTCCAGTTTCTCGTCGCCAATAATATGTCCTTACTTAAGAACATAAGAACATAAGAATTAGGAACAGGAGTAGGCCATCTAGCCCCTCGAGCCTGCTCTGCCATTCAATAAGATCATGGCTGATCTGGTTGTGGACTCAGCTCCACTTACCCGCCCTCTCCCCGTAACCCTTAATTCCCTTATTGCTTAAAAATCTATCTATCTTTGACTTGAAAACATTCAATGACCTAGCCCCAGCTGCTTCCTTGGGCAGAGAATTCCACAGATTCACAACCCTCTGGGAGAAGAAATTCTTTCTCAACTCGGTTTTAAATTGGCTCCTCCGTACTTTGAGGCTGTGCCCCCTAGTTCTAGTCTCCCCGACCAATGAAAACAACCTCTCTGCCTCTATCTTGTCTATCCCTTTCATTATTTTAAATGTTTCTATAAGATCATCCCTCATCCTTCTGAACTCCAACGAGTAAAGACCCAGTCTACTCAATCTATCATCATAAGGTAACCCCCTCATTTCTGGAATCAGCCTAGTGAATCGTCTCTGTACCCCTTCCAAAGCTAGTATATCCTTCCTTAAGTAAGGTGACCAAAACTGCACGCAGTACTCCAGGTGCGGCCTTACCAATACCTTATACAGTTGCAGCAAGACCTCCCTGCTTTTGTATTCCATCCCTCTCGCAATGAAGGCCAACATTGTATTCGCCTTCCTGATTACCTGCTGCACCTGCAAACTAACCTTTTGGGTAAATGTCTGGTGTGTCATCCAGGTCATGTGGCACGGTTTAATGTTTTATGTTTTTCAGATAAACTCCAAAAAGAGTTTCATGCACAAGGACCCCCAGATCCCTCTGCACCACAGCATGTTGTAATTTCTCCCCATTCAAATAATATTCCCTTTTACTGTTTTTTTTTCCCAAGGTGGATGACCTCACACTTTCCGACATTGTATTCCATCTGCCAAACCTTAGCCCATTCGCTTAACCTATCCAAATCTCCTTGCAGCCTCTCTGAGTACTCTACACAACCCGCTTTCCCACTAATCTTAGTGTCATCTGCAAATTTTGTTGCACTACACTCTGTCCCCTCTTCTAGGTCATCTATGTATATTGTAAACAGTTGTGGTCACACCACTAACCACTGATTTCCAACCGGAAAAGGACCCATTTATCCCGGTTCTGCTTTCTGTTAGCCAGCCAATTCTCTATCCATTCTAATACATTTTCTCTGATTCCACGTACCTCTATCTTCTGCAGTAACCTTTTGTGTGGCACCTTATCGAATGCCTTTTGGAAATCTAAATACACCACATCCATTGGTACACCTCTATCCACCATGCTCGTTATATCCTCAAAGAATTCCAGTAAGTTAGTTAAACATGATTCCCCTTCATGAATCCATGCTGCGTCTGCTTGATTGCACTATTCCTATCTAGATGTCCCGCTATTTCTAACTTAATGATAGTTACAAGCATTTTCCCCACGACAGATGTTAAACTAACCGGCCTTTAATTACCTGCCTTTTGCCTGCCCCTTTTTTTAAACAGAGGCGTTAGATTAGCTGCTTTCCAATCCGCTGGTACCTCCCCAGAGTCCAGAGAATTTTGGTAGATTATAACGAATGCATCTGCTATAACTTCCGCCATCTCTTTTAATACCCTGGGATGCATTTCATCAAGACCAGGGGACTTGTCGACCTTCAGTCCCATTAACCTGTCCAGCACTACCCCCCTAATGATAGTGATTGTCTCAAGGTCCTCCCTTCCCACATTCCTGTGGCCTGCAAATTTTGGCATGGTTTTTGTGTCTTCCACTGTGAAGACCGAAGCAAAATAAATTGTTTAAGGTCTCAGCCATTTCCACATTTCCCATTATTAAATCCCCCTTCTCATCTTCTAAGGGACCAACATTTACTTTAGTCACTCTTTTCCGTTTTATATATCTGTAAAAGCTTTTACTATCTGTTTTTATGTTTTGCGCAAGTTTACCTTCGTAATCTATCTTCCCTTTCTTTATTGCTTTTTTAGTCATTCTTTGCTGTTGCTTAAAATATTCCCAATCCTCTAGTTTCCCACTAACCTTGGCCACCTTATACACATTGGTCTTTGATTTGATACTTTCCTTTATTTCCTTGGTTATCCACGGCTGGTTATCCCTTCTCTTGCCGCCCTTTTTTACTGGAATATATTTTTGTTGCGCACTATGAAAGAGCTCCTTAAAAGTCCTCCACTGTTTCTCAATTGTGTGACCGTTTAGTCCTCCTTTCCAGTCTACTTTAGCCAACTCTGCCCTCATCCCACTGTAGTCCCCTTTGTTTAAGCATAGTACGCTCGTTTCTGACACAACTTCCTCATCCTCAATCTGTATTACAAATTCAACCATATTATGATCACTCATTCCGAGAGGATCTTTTACTAGGAGATCGTTTATTATTCCTGTCTCATTACACAGGACCAGATCTAAGATGGCTTGCTCCCTTGTAGGTTCTTTTACATACTGTTCTAAGAAACAATCCCGTATGCATTCTGTGAATTCCTCCTCCAGGCTACCCCATGCGATTTGATTTGACCAATCGATATGTAGGTTAAAATCCCCCATGACTACTGCCGTTCCTTTTTCACATGCCTCCATTATTCCCTTGATTATTACCTGCCCCACCGTGAAGTTATTATTTGGGGGCCTATAAACTACGCCGACCAGTGAGTTTTTCCCCTTACTATCTCTAATCTCCACCCACAATGATTCAACACTTTGTTCATTGGAGCCAATATCATCCCTCACAACTGCCCTGATATCATCTTTTATTAACAGAGCTACCCCACCTCCTTTCCCTTCTTGCCTATCTTTCTGAATCGTCAGATACCCCTGTATGTTTAATTCCCAGTCTTGGCCACCCTGCAACCATGTTTCTGTAATGGCCACCAAATCATACCCATTTGTAATGATTTGTGCCGTCAACTCATTTACTTTATTTCGAATGCTGCGTGCATTTAGGTAGTGTTTTCATCCTAGTTTTTAAACCATGATTTTTAGTTTTTACCCCTCCTGCAGCCCTTTTATATTCAGTGGCCCTTTTTGATTCTTGCCTTTGGTTTCTCTGCCCTCCACTTTTACTCATGTCTTTTCTGTCTTTTGTTTTTGTTTCCCTCTGTCTCCCTGTATTGGTTCCCATCCCCCTGCCATATTAGTTTAACTCCTCCCCAACAGCACTAGCAAACACTCCCCCTCGGACATTGGTTCCGGTCCTGCCTAAGTGCAGACCGTCCAGTTTGTACTGGTCCCACCTCCCCCAGAACCTGTTCCAATGCCCCACGAATTTGAATCCCTCCCTGTTGCACCACTGCTCAAGCCACGTATTCATCTGTGCCATCCTGCGATTCCTCCTCTGACTAGCACGTGGCACTGGTAGCAATCCAGAGATTACTATTTTTGAGGTCCTACTTTTTAATTTAGCTCCTAGCTCCTTAAATTCGTCTCGTAGGACCTCATCCCTTTTTTTTACCTATGTCGTTGGTACCAATGTGCACCACGATAACTGGCTGTTCTCCCCTTTTTAGAATGTCCTGCACTCGCTTGGAGACATCCTTGACCCTTGCACCAGGGAGGCAACATAAAATCCTGGAGTCTCGGTTGCGGCCTCAGAAACGCCTATCTATTCCCTTTATGATTGAATCCCCTATCACTATCGCTCTCCCACTCTTTTTCCTGCCCTCTTGTGCAACAGAGCCAGCCACGGTGCCATGAACTTGGCTGCTGCTGCTCTCCCCTGATGAGTCATCTCCCTCAACAGCACTCAAAGCAGTGTATCTGTTTTGCAGGGGGATGACCAGATGGGATCCTTGCACTACCTTCTTTGTACTACTCTTCCTGCTGGTCTTCCATTCCCTAGTTGGCTGTGGATCCTTCTCGTGCGGTAATACCAACTCACTACAGGTGCCACTTATGTCATTCTCAGCATCGTGGATGCTCCAGAGTGAATCCACCCTCAGCTCCAATTCCGCAACGCGGTCCGTAGATTTACAGTACATCACAATTATATATCAGATTATAATTGCATAACATTACATGTGTAACTATGATATTTTCAATATTTACTAATGATTCACACAATGAACAATGCACATTTCTCATTACTCATGTCTCAAGGATGGGTTCGGCCACACCACGGGATGTGACCGAACGACTTTCTGGCCCCACCAAGGATACCGTGGGCTCCTCGTACTGGCTTAGTGTGTGCATCATGGCAGCACCCCTACCCGTCCTCCGTTGCTCCTGATTATTCATTGAAATCTTCTTCTGTATATGCTACGATAACATTGCATGGCATAAGTAAATGGATCAGGTAATTTAAAACATTGAAGACATTTAAGACTGACAGATTTAAATGCTCCATTACAAATTAGCATTACGTTGCATATTTCGCACGACAACATTAAATTTTACGCAACCCAGCATAAAGTTAAGTTATGTTTTAATGTAACCCAATAACATTGCAGATTCTAGTTACTATGTAGATCATTAAATAATACATAAATATAAATTTCAACTTACTCTCGCAGCTGCCAGTAGGCTGTTCCACTGTTTGCGGTACCGGTCCGGTGTGCGCGTTTTATTGGAGGCCGATGTGACTATGTCGGCTATTTCGGACCAATTCCTTCGATATGCATGGGTTGGAGGTTTCCCCTGCCCACCCCATGTCAGATCCTCCCACCTGGAGCTGACAGCATTTACGAGGGCCTCATTTGCCTCTTCACTGAAGGGTTTGGCCCTTCTCTTTCCTGCACCTCCCTCCATTCTTTAAATTTATCTGTAATTTGGATAAGACTTTCTGACCTTCCTTTCTCCTCTCTCTCTCTCTTCCCAGACCCACCCAGAGCTTCTGAGCACGTGTGAAGACCCTTGACCTTCATTGCAAGAGGGATGGAGTACAAAAGCAGGGAGGTCCTGCTGCAACCGATTGGGTATTGGTAAGGCCGCACCTGGAGTACTGCGTGCAGTTTTGGTCACCTTATTTAAGGAAGGATATACTAGCTTTGGAAGGGGTACCGAGACGATTCACTAGGCTGATTCCAGAGATGAGGGGGTTACCTTATGATGATAGATTGAGTTGACTGGGTCTTTACTCGTTGGAGTTCAGAAGGATGAGGGGTGATCTTATTGAAACATTTAAAATAATGAAAGGGATAGACAAGATAGAGGCAGAGAGAGGTTGTTTCCACTGGTAGGGGGCACAGCCTCAAAATACGGGGGAGCCAATTTAAAACCGAGTTGAGAAGGAATTTCTTCTCCCAGAGGGTTGTGAATCTGTGGAATACTCTGCCCAAGGAAGCAGTTGAGGCTAGCTCATTGAATGTATTCAAGTCACAGATAGATAGATTTTTAACCAATAAGGGAATTAAGGGTTACGGGGAGAGGGCGGGTAAGTGGAGCTGAGTCCACGGCCAGATCAGCCATGATCTTATTGAATGGCAGAGCAGGCTCGAGGGGCTAGATGGCCTACTTCTGTTCCTAATTCTTATGTTCTTATGACCTTTCAAAACGCGGGAAGAAGCATCAACCTGCACATGTGCAGTAATGCGTTGCTAGGGAAGCTTTTTTTTTCATTCACTTCCGTTTTCTTTGGGCGATCAGGAGATCGCCGATAAATGACATCGCTGGGCTAAGGCCGAGTGGAAAATTGCAAAAAGAAAAATGGGCCTTGAGCCGGCGATCAGCACGGGCGATAGGTCCCGCATCGCTGGAACAAGGCCCATTTTTTCAGCCTTAGCCTGAAAGTGGAACCTTGATTTCCGACCAGCGCTCCCTGTGAGCACCATTACATGTTGGAAACGCCTGATTGTGGAATCGCCCTGAGCGTTTTTAAAGTAGCTTTCCGTGCAGAGTGCTGACATAACAACTTTGGTGAGTTACTGCAGTATGCCTGGTGCTTGTGGATTATGGAAGGAAAGAAAAGGAGGAGGAAATGAGAGAAAATGTACAACATTACCTTGTGCAATGCCAGAGTTTTCTTAATGATCAAACAGGTCTTGTTTCCAATGTCAGTGACACAATCTTTGAGGAAATCAAAGCTACAAGTATAGAAAAAGCCATGATTTATTAATCACTTGTACATTGGTTTCTTGCTTTGCATTCTAAATACTACCAGACTAATTTACCCCATTATTGCAGAGCATGGTGTAAAGCCTCATGAAGAAACCTACTTTTGAAAAACTCCAGTTTTCAAATAAAACAGCTCAAGTGCTGTAAACACTAAGCAAGCCATGGATGTGAATAACAGCAGAATCTAACCTCTGCAGTGAAAAGAACATAACATAAGAAATAGGAGCAGGAGTAGGTCAAACGGCCCCTTGAGCCTATAAGATCATGGCTGATCTGATCCTTCCCCCCCCCGTGTCCCGCTCTCTCTCTCTCTACCCCGCCCCTTCCCCCTGCTCCCTCCCTCTCTCCTCCCCCCGCTCGCTCTTGGCCCTGCGCCCTCTCCTCCCGCTCCCTCTTTCCCCCACGCCTCCTCCCCTGACTGAAAAGTTGAATTTGAAGTGGATGGGGAGTCCCTCGCCATCTCTGGGGAACTCAGCCCTCCAGCTGTGAAGGTTCCCCAGAACAGTGTGTGTCTGACCATCGCTGGGGGAGTATTCGGATCCCCTCAAACAACTCGCCACCATCCTCCAACAATGAAACGGCTGACGCTCTGGCGGCTACACACAAAATTAAATTGAGAAATAGACGGACTCACCATGGGACTGCCTCGCCAGTCTGTAGACTGCCAATGCAGAATAGAGAGAGTGAGAGTATGGGACCCGGAAACCCTCCAGGTGATGGATTACAGACTGGCTCAGGGCGGACTGACCCTCGGTGCCGCTAGTTATTTGGAACCTGAACGGATCCTCCCAGTGCACACCCAGTATGTAATTGACCAGACCATTATCAGACCGTTTCTCTCCCGATTCCTCATCCCCACAGACCAGGATTGTCCTGCGATTGCTCGAGCTCCCGGCTTCTCCAAACTCGCACATTCTCTATCCGTCAAACACAATTCCCAACCTCTCCTCTGTCAGAGGGAGCTGGTAGACTGCCGGTCTCCCGTCCTTTACCAGCCGACTTATTCCACGACCCCTCTCCGCCAACTGAGCAAGGCTCCTCGCGGGGTGAGCGCCCCCACCTCCTGGCTCGGAGCACTGACTCCCGCTGCCCCGCAGTCAGCGCTCAGTCGGATCCTGCAGCCAGTGGCGATGGTCAGATTGCCCAGACTGCACTCGCGGCTCCCATTCTGGGTCCTCAGCTCAGTCCACGGGCCTTCCTGGCTCTGCTCCTTCCGATATTGGACAATGTAGTGCCCGACATTCACCCCCTCACCGAGCCGGGCAGGAGGGGCCCAGGTGATGGTTAGTGATGTGGGTTGGACATCGGATACTGAAACCTCACCGGGTGAGGCGGCAGGGAGAGTGAGGACATTGGCTTTTTGTGTTTGAATGTTTTTAATTCATTTTTTAATACTGAAATGTTCGCCTATCATACAGGACTGGTGTCCTTAGTTAGCGGTAGATTACAAACAATCCATGATCAACATATCTGAGATTTTTACCTCTTTTCTAGGCTGCTGTGACTTTGTATCCTCTTAGTGAAGGAACTTCGTCCTGGAGCCTTCTGAAAATTAATTTCTGAATCTGTTGCATGTTTGAATGGTAGGTTGTGCTGAGTGGTGGTATAGATGTTTGGTGCCTGGGTTGAGGTGCTTGTTTCGTTTGTTGGCGAAAGTTGAATTTGATTTATCTAAGGAATCTTTTTATGTAACCTCTCTTTCTGAGGGCCTTGAAAAGGATTGTAGTGGTTTGCTCAAAGTGCTCCGGTTTAGTACCTAATGCGATGGAATCGCATCAATGTGATTTTATCAGGCCCTTGAACGTATGTTTAGGGTGATGGCTTTGTGTGTGTAGGAGTTTGTGTGTCAGTACCCTTAAAGAATACTTTGGTGGCCAATTTACAGTGACCCTTCTGTTATGGTATCTTAAACACTCTGGTGTCCTAGAAGTCGACAGTGTGTGTGTTACGGCCTTAAGTTTGATTGGTAATGATTGTTCAGAGTGTTGATGAAACACTCCAATTCCTCTTGTGAATGTGTCCAAACCCCCCATATATCAAGGTATCTATAGTAACAAAAAGGAAGTTTACAGCATTTTTGGAAAACTGTAGTTTCCCAACCTGCCATATAAATGTTCGCATTGGCTGGGGCAATTTTTTTGCCCATGGCTGTGCCTTTGATTTGAAGATAGTATTCATTGGCTTGACAAGGAATGACTTTGTCAAATTCAATGTACAGTAGTTGTATCATTTCTTCTTCCGGTCTATCTCCATCCTGGTATTTTTGGAAGATATTCCGAACTCCTTGGATCCCCCTGTCTGTTTCTGTTAGTATACAAACTCTCAATATCCATAGTGAACAGAATACTACCCTGGGGAACTATTAATGCATTAACAATTTGTACAAAGTGGATTGTGCCCTTTATGTAACTGGGATGCTTTTGTGCTAAAGGGTTTAAAAATGAATTACGTATTCCGCTGCCCTACATGTTTCGCTATTGAGGGAGTGCAGCGAAGGTTCACCAGACTGATTCCCGGGATGGCGGGACTGACCTATCAAGAAAGACTGGATCAACTGGGCTTGTATTCACTGGAGTTCAGAAGAATGAGAGGGGACCTCATAGAAACGTTTAAAATTCTGACTGGTTTAGACAGGTTAGATGCAGGAAGAATGTTCCCAATGTTGGGGAAGTCCAGAACCAGGGGTCACAGTCTAAGAATAAGGGTTAAGCCATTTAGGACCGAGATGAGGAGAAACTTCTTCACCCAGAGAGTGGTGAACCTGTGGAATTCTCTACCACAGAAAGTTGTTGAGGCCAATTCACTAAATATATTCAAGAGAGAGTTAGATGAAGTCCTTACTACTCGGGGGAATCAAGGGGTATGGCGAGAAAGCAGGAAGGGGGTACTGAAGTTGCATGTTCAGCCATGAACTCATTGAATGGCGGTGCAGGCTAGAAGGGCCGAATGGCCTACTCCTGCACCTATTTTCTATGTTTCTATATCTAACGAACTGGCCTCAACAACTTTCTGCGTTAGAGAATTCCACAGGTTAACAACTCTGAATTTAGAAGTTTCGCCTCATCTCGGTCGTAAATGACTTACCCCTTATCCTTAGACAGTGACCCCTGGTTCTGAACTTCCCCAACATCGGGAACATTTTTCCTGCATCTAACCTGTCCAATCCCATCAGAATTTTATATCTTTCTATGCGATCCCCTCTCATTCTTCTAAACTCCAGTGAATGCAGGCCCAGTCGATCTAGTCTCTCCTCATATGTCAGTCCTGCCATCCCGGGAATCAGTCTGGTAAACCTTCGCTGCACTCCCTCAATAGTAAGAACATCCTTCCTCAGATTAGGAGACCAAAACTGAACACAATATTCCAGGTGAGGCCTCACCAAAGCCCTGTACAACTGCAGTAAGACCTCCCTGCTCCTATACTCAAATCCTCTAGCTATGAAGGCCAACATGCCATTTGCCTCCTTCACCGCCTGCTGTACCTGCATGCCAACTTTCAATGACAGCCAGGTCTCATTGCACCTCCCCTTTTCCTAATCTGTCGCCATTCAGATAATCTGCCTTCCTGTTTTTGCCACCAAAGTGGATAAGCTCACATTTATCCACATTATACTGCATCTGCCATGCATTTTCCCACTCACCTAACCTGTCGAAGTCACCCTGCAGCCTCCTCACAGCTCACCCAGCTTAATGCCATCTGCAAACTTGGAGATATTACACTCAATTCCTTCATCTAAATCATTGATGTATAATAGCTGGGGTTTCAGCACTGAACCCTGCAGCACCCCACTAGTCACTGCCTGCCATTCTGAAAAGGACCCGTTTATCCCGACTCTCTGCTTCTTGTCTGCCAACCAGTTCTCTATCCACGTCAGTACATTACTCCCAATACCATGTGCTTTAATTTTGCACACCAATCTCTTGTGTGGGACATTGTCAAAAGCCTATTGAAAGTCCAAATACACCACATTCACTGGTTCTCCCTTGTCCACTCTACTAGTTACATCCTCAAAAAATTTTCGCTTAACAAATCTTCATGATTTCCCTTTCATAAATCCATGCTGACTTGGACTGATCCTGTCACTGCTTTCCAAATGCCCTGCTATTTCATCTTTAATAATTGATTCCAACATTGTCCCCACTGCTGATGTCAGGCTAACCGGTCTATAATTACCCGCCTTCTCTCCCTCCTTTTTAAAAAAAGTGGTTACATTAGCTACCCTCCAGTCCATTGGAACTGATCCAGAATCAATACACTGTTGGAAAATGATCACCAATGCATCCACTATTTCTAGGGCCACTTCCTTAAGTACTCTGGGATGCAGACTATCAGGCCCTGGGGATGTATCGGCCTTCAGTCCCTTCAATTTCCTTAACACAATTTCCTGACTAATAAGGATTTTCTTCCGTTCCTCCTTCTCGCTCGACTCTCAAACTCCTAGTATTTCCGGAAGGTTATTTGTGTCTTCCTTTGTGAAGACAGAACTAAAGTATTTGTTCAATTGAGCTGCCATTTCTTCGTTCACCTGATTCTGACTGCACAGGACCTACGTTTGTCTTTACTAATCTTTTTCTCTTCACATTGCAAAAGCTTCTATAGATGTCAGTTTTTATGTTCCCGGCAAGCTTCCTCTCATAATCTATTTTTCTCCCTCCTAATTAAACCCTTTGTCCTCCTTTGCTGAATTCTAAATTTCTCCCAGTCCTCAGGTTTGCTGCTTTTTCTGGCCAATTTATATGCCTCTTCCTTGGATTTAACACTATCCCTAATTTCCCTTGTTAGCCACGGTTGAGCCACCTTCCCTGTTTTATTTTTACTCCAGACAGGGATGTACAATTGTTGAAGTTCATCCATGTGATCTTTAAATGTCTGCCATTGCCTATCCACCGTCAACCCTTTAAGTATCATTCGCCAGTCTATTCTAGCCAATTCACGTCTCATACCATCGAAGTTACCTTTCCTTAAGTTCAGGACCCTATTCTCCAAATTAACTGTGTCACTCTCCATCTTAATAAAGAATTCTACCATATTATGGTCACTCTTCCCCAAGATTGCTTATTAGTCCTTTCTCATTAGACATCACCCAGTCCAGGATGGCCAGCTCTCTAGTTGGTTCCTTGACATATTGGTCTAGAAAACCATCCCTAATACTCTTCAGCAAATCTTCCTCCACCTATTGCTACCAGTTTGGTTAGCCCAATCAATATGTAGATTAAAGTCGCCCATGATAACTGCTGTACCTTTATTGCACGCATCCCTTTCTTGTTTGATGCTGTCTCCAACCTCACTACTACTGTTTGGTGATCTGTACATAATTCCCACTAGCGTTTTCTGCCCTTTGGTATTCCACAGCTCTAGCCATACAGATTCCACATCATTCAAGCTAATGTCCTTCCTTATTATTGTATTAATTTCCTCTTTAACCAGCAATGCTACCCTACCTCCTTTTCCTTTCTGTCTATCCTCCATGGATGTTAAGTTCCCAGCCTTGGTCATCCTGGAGTCATGTCTCCGTAATCCCAATTATATCATATTCGTTAATAGCTGCCTGCTCAGTTAATTCGTCCACCTTATTACGAATACTCCTCGCATTGAGGCACAGAGCCTTCAGACTTGTCTTTTAAACACACTTTGTCCCTTTATAATTTTGCTGTAATGTGGCCCTTTCTGATTTTTGCCTTGGGTTTCTCTGCCCTCCACTTTTACTTTTCTTCTTTCTATCTTTTGCTTCTGCACCCATTTTACTTCCATCTGTCTCCCTTTATAGGCTCCCATCTCCCTGCCATATTAGTTTAAACCCTCCCCAACAGCACTAGCAAACACTCCCCCTAGGACATTGGTTCCGGTCCTACCCAGGAGCAGACCGTCTGGTTTGTACTGGTCCCAACTCCCCCAGAACTGGCTCCAATGTCCCAGGAATTTGAATCCCTCCCTCCTGCACCACTCCTCAAGCAACATATTCATCTTAGCTATCCTGCTATTTCTCCTCTGACTTACATTTCTTAGTATTGCCATTTCTGACATAGGCTCATTGACCTGAAACGTTAACTCTGTTTCTCTTTGCACAGATGCTGCCTGGCCTGCTGGGAGATTTCCAGCATTTTCTGTTTTTACTTCTGTGTAACTTGTTTTTCCCCTCTGTTTTTCCTGCTGCTCCGCCCTTTGAAAAATAGATTTAAACCCTCCCCCACAGCACTAGTTAATAACATAAGAAATAGGAGTAGGCCATTTGGCCCCTCAAGCCTGCTCCGCCATTTAATAAGATCCCTGCCCACTCCCCATAACCCTTTATTCCCTTATCGCTCAAAAATCTCCACCTTAAATATATTCAATGACCCAGCCTCCACAGCTCTCTGGGGCAGAATATTCATTCCCCCTCATTGAGACTATGCCCCCTAGTTTTAGTTTCCCCTGAGTGAAAATATACTCTCTGCATCCACCTTGTCAACCTCCCTCATTATCTTATGTTTCGATGAGATCACCTTTCATTCTTCTGAACTCCAATGAGTAGAGGCCCAACCTACTCAACCTATCTTCATAAGTCAACCCCCTCATCTCTGGAATCAATCCAGTGAACCTTCTCTGAACAGCCTCCAATGCAAGTATATCCTTTCTTAAATACGGAGACAAAAACTGTACGCCGTACTCCAGGTGTGGCCTCACCAATACCCTGTACAGTTGTAGCAGGACTTCTCTGCTTTTATACTCTATCCCCCATGCAATAAAGGCCAACATTCCATTTGTCTTCCTGATTACTTGCTGTACCTGCATACTAACTTTGTGTTTCACGCACATGAACTCCCAGGTCCCTCTGTACTTCACACTGCAATTTTTCTCCACCTGTCCATCGTGTGCCAGTCCCCCCTGCCCCAGAAATCCAAAGCACTCCCTCCTGTACTATTTCTCCAGCCACGGATTAACTTGCCTTATCTTACTGTTCATCATAGAAGTTTATAGCACGGAAGGAGGCCATTTCGGCCCATGCTCGCCAACAAGAGGCTATCCAGCCTCATCCCACTTTCCAGCTCTCGGATGTGCACCTGAAGTGCCGTAACCTACAAGATTACGGACCAAGTACTTTTTAAATGTGGTGAGCGTTTCTGCCTTTACCACCCTTTCAGGCAGAGTGTTCCAGACCCTCACAACCCTCTGTTGAAGAAATTTCCTCTCAAATCCCCTCTAAACCTTCTACCAACTTTAAATGTGTGCCCCCTGGTTGTTGACCCCTCTGCTAAGGGAAATCATCCCTTTCTATCCACTATATCGAGGCCCCTCAATTTTATACACCTTAATGGGGTCTCTCCTCAGCCTCCTCTGTTCCAAGGAAAACAAATCCAGCCTATCTAATTTGTCCTCATAGCTAAGATTTGCCGCTCCCGGCAACATCCTCGTAAATCTCCTGTTACCCTCTCCAGTGCAATCACGTCCTTCCTGTAATGCGGTGACCAGAATTGCACGCAATACTCCAGCTGTGGCCTAAGCATTGTTTTTATACAGTTCAAGCATAACCCCCCTGCTCTTGTATTCTATGCCTCGGTGAATAACGACAAGCATATTCCGTATGTCTTCTTAACCACCTTATTTACCTGGTCTGTTACTTTCAGGCATCTGTGGACATGTATTCCAAGGTCCCTTTGTTCCTCTACACTTCTCAATGTCCTACCATTTAATGTGTATTCCCTTTCCTTGTTAGCCCTCCCAAAATGCATTATCTCACACTTCTCTGTATTAAATTCCATTTGCCACTGTTCTGCCCACCTGACCAGTTGATTGATATCTTCCTGCAGTCCGCAGCTTTCTTCTTCATTATCAACCACACAGCCGATTTTAGTATCCTCTGCAAACTTCTTAATCATACCCCCATCATTGATGTATATCACAAAAAGCAAGGGACCTCTCGTACTGAGCCCTGTGGAACCCCACTGGAAACATCCTTCCAGTCGCAAAAACACTCAACAATTACCCATTGCTTCCTGTCTCAGCCAATTTTGGATCCAACTTGCTACTTTGTCTTGGATCCTATGGGCTTTTCTTTTGTGACAGTCTGCCATGTGGGGACCTTAACAAAAACTTTGCTAAAGTCCATATACACTACATCATATGCTTTGCTTTCACCGACCCTGTAGTGTCTCTGCACTGTATTATAAAGTCACACGAGGCATTTACTGCAGACAAGGTCACTCATGACCTGCACCTTTATTCCCAGGACCAAGGAGTGCCGAGCCTGCGTGGAACCTCCCTTCAAGTACCTGGCTGACCAGGTGAGGAGTGTCTCCCACAAGTTCACCCCCTGTGGTCAAGGTGTGTATTTCACAGTTGTGTACAGTGTTGTTACATATTGGTTACAGTTATGTGAAGGATACAAACATGACAGACCCTCCTCTCAAAATTCAATCAATTTAATCAGACATGACTTTCCGTGTCTTTCTAAGTGAAGATTTGTCCTGTCCTTCAGGAATTTTTCTAAATTTTCCCACCACTGATCATCATAGGCAGTCCCTCGAAACAAGGATGATTTACTGCCACGCCAAAAAAAGGGCGAGTTCACAGGTGTTTTGAATGAAGAACCTAAACTACATCAAGGGTGGAAGATGCCTGTGCGTGGATTTTTTTAATGTGTGGTGGCTGTTGCACACCAGCCACCAACACGGGCCTGACAGAGCTAGGTCTTGGGTAATCCATGCCACTGGACCAAGACAACTGGAGACCAGCTCTGCTGCACGAACCTAGTGCACACATGTATTGCAGTGTGGGCTGGCCCGTGCTGCCCCTGGGCCCCGATCACATCCCTGAGGTTAGGCTGACTGTTTAAGAAGGGAGAGACCCAAGTAATTACAGACCAAAGGTACGACACATTAGCAGTCCTCCGGCACCACACCCGAAGCCAGAGGGGATTGGAAAATGATCGTCAAAGCCTCGGCTATTTCCTCTTTTGCTTCACTTAACAGCCTGGGAACTTATCCATTTTCAAAGCTGCTAAACCCCTTAATGCCTCCTCCCTCACTGTTTATTTCAACTTGTGAGACGGAGGTTCTGGAGGGGAGTATTTGGGCCATAGCACCAATGAGAAATCCTAACTGGTCGGCAGTCAGCTGGGTTAGAAACATAGAAAATAGGTGCAGGAGTAGGCCATTCGGCCCTTCTAGCCTGCACCGCCATTCAATGAGTTCATGGCTGAACATGCAACTTCAGTACCCCCTTCCTGCTTTCTCGCCATACCCCTTGATCCCCCGAGTAGTAAGGACCTCATCTAACTCTCTTTTGAATATATTTAGTGAATTGGCCTCAACTACTTTCTGTGGTAGAGAATTCCACAGGTTCACCACTCTCTGGGTGAAGAAGTTTCTCCTCATCTCGGTCCTAAATGGCTTACCCCTTATTCTTAGACTGTGACCCCTGATTCTGGACTTCCCCAACATTGGGAACATTCTTCCTGCATCCAACCTGTCTAAACCCGTCAGAATTTTAAATGTTTCTATGAGGTCCCCTCTCATTCTTCTAAACTCCAGTGAATACAAGCCCAGTTGATCCAGTCTTTCTTGATAGGTCAGTCCCGCCATCCCGGGAATCAGTCTGGTGAACCTTTGCTGTACTCCCTCAATAGCAAGAATGTCCTTCCTCAAGTTAGGAGACCAAAACTGTACACAATACTCCAGGTGTGGCCTCACCTCCCTGCTCCAGTACTCAAATCCACTCGCTATGAAGGCCAACATGCCATTTGCTTTCTTAATCGCCTGCTGTACCTGCATGCCAACCTTCAATGACTGATGTACCATGTGTGGAAATGTATTTTTATCTAAGCTCATACCATACAGTATTTGTGTGCCCTTCCCAAGCCTTTGAAGGGGTAAATGATGAAATGGTAGCTATTTGAACAGTGGCTCTCCAAAATCGTATGGCCTTAGTTTATCTCCTAGCCAAGGAGAGAGGGACATGCGCATTAATAGGTGAAGAAATCGGCAGTCTAGCTGAATACATCAGGAAAAAGGTAATAGAGTATAAACGGACAGTTGGCCAGGGCGGTATCACCTTGTGGGGTTGGGCATCGGGATGGTTGGGATCCCTGGGGAAATCTGTGGTACAGGGTTTGATCATATTCCTGCTGATAGTCTTTGCCCTGTATCTATTATTTGTCGTCAAGTGTTGCTGTGCCAGGGTGGGGAAAAACTATGTTACCTACCGAGACCACGGCTAGAGTTATGGTAGCAACAACTACTGAAGGCTCTTGTACAGTCTCTCCGTTTCCATTTCCACACAAGATCAGAATGGATTGAGTTGTCCTTGTGAAGGACAAAATGTATTTTTATCTAAGCTGATAACATATGGTATTTGTGTGCCCTTTGCAATATATATATAACAAAATGGAGTCCTGGTCCTTCCAGAACTTTCTGCATAAACAGCTAAACCTGGTTTGAGATGGCTGATGGCCATCAGACAGCTAGGAGACACGTCATGCTGAGACAAGTAACCCCCCCCCCCCATGGTGCTCTCCTATTGTCTATACGACAAGTTCCATGCCACCCCACCCTTTTCGAAGTACTCAAACTACCAGCCATTATCTCTTGTAGAGACCTCATCCATTTGATGCAAAAAGATAACTGACCAGGAAACTGGACAATCCTGACACAATGCAAGGCAGGTAATAGCTCATTACCACACTCTCATCGAGTAATGGCCAACTAATAACCCTGACAAAAGGAAATATCTAGTCATTAACTCTTTATCTGTATTCACTGACTGCGAGACAGAGCCATTACACAGGAAGAAGCCATAACTTGGGTTTTACTGTATAAATATCTTGTGAAACTGTGCCATTGACTGAGTGTGACCTGCCCCTTGCTAGCAAGTACATTAAAGAAACTTCTGCCGGAGCTGTAAGTGTCGGAGTCATTCTTTTCGGAGGTCGAGATTTCGACAATGACACCCAGGTCTTGTTGCACCTCCCCTTTTCCTAATCTGTCACCATTCAGATAATAGTCTGTCTCTCTGTTTTTACCACCAAAGTGGATAACCTCACATTTATCCACATTATACTTCATCTGCCATGCATTTGCCCACTCACCTAACCTATCCAAGTCACTCTGCAGCCTCATAGCATCCTCCTCGCAGCTCACACTGCCACCCAACTTAGTGTCATCCGCAAATTTGGAGATACTACATTTAATCCCCTCGTCTAAATCATTAATGTACAATGTAAACAGCTGGGGCTCCAGCACAGAACCTTGCGGTACCCCACTAGTCACTGCCTGTCTTTCCAAAAAGTCCCCATTTACTCCTACTCTTTGCTTCCTGTCTGACAACCAATTCTCAATCCATGTCAGCACACTACCCCAAATCCCATGTGCTTTAACTTTGCACATTAATCTCTTGTGTGGGACCTTGTCGAAAGCCTTCTGAAAGTCCAAATATACCACATCAACTGGTTCTCCCTTGACCACTCGACTGGAAACATCCTCAAAAAATTTGTCAAGCATGATTTCCCTTTCACAAATCCATGCTAACTTGGACCCATCATGTCACCTCTTTCCAAATGCGCTGCTATGGCATCTTTAATAATTGATTCCATCATTTTACCCACTACTGAGGTCAGGCTGACCGGTCTATAATTCATTGTTTTCTCTCTCCCTCCTTTTTTTAAAAAGTGGGGTTACATTGGCTACTCTCCACTCCACAGGAACTGATCCAGAGTCAATGGAATGTTGGAAATAGCGGATGCATTGACAGTCATTTTCCAAGGCCACCTCCTTAAGTACTCTGGGATGCAGTCCATCAGGCCCTGGGGATTTATCAGCCTTCAATCCCATCAATTTCCCCAACACGATTTCCCTCAGTTCCTCCTCCTTACTAGACTCTCTGACCCCTTTTATATCCGGAAGGTTGTTTGTGTCCTCCTTAGTGAATACCGAACCAAAGTACTTGTTCAATTGGTCTGCCATTTCTTTGTTCCCCCTTATGACTTCCCCTGATTCTGACTGCAGGGGACCTACGTTTGTCTTTACTAACCTTTTTCTCTTTACATATCTATGGAAACTTTTGCAATCCATCTTAATGTTCCCTGCAAGCTTCTTCTCATACTCCATTTTCCCTGCCCTAATCAAACCCTCGTTCTAAATTTCTCCCAGACCCCGGGTTCGCTGCTATTTCTGGCCAATTTGTATGCCACTTCCTTGGCTTTAATACTATCCCTGATTTCCCTTGTTAGCCACGGTTGAGCCACCTTCCCTTTTTTATTTTTACGCCAGACAGGAATGTACAATTGTTGTAGTTCATCCATGCGGTCTCTAAATGTCTGCCATTGCCCATCCACAGTCAACCCCTTAAGTATCATTTGCCAATCTATCCTAGCCAATTCACACCTCATACCTTCAAAGTTACCCTTTAAGTTCTGGACCATGGTCTCTGAATTAACTGTTTCATTCTCCATCCTAATGCAGAATTCCACCATATTATGGTCACTCTTCCCCAAGGGGCCTCGCACAATGAGATTGCTAATTAATCCTCTCTCATTACACAACACCCAGTCGAAGATGGCCTCCCCCCTAGTTGGTTCCTCGACATATTGGTCTAGAAAACCATCCCTTATGCACTCCAGGAAATCCTCCTCTACCGTATTGCTTCCAGTTTGGCTAGCCCAATCTATGTGCATATTAAAGTCACCCATTATAACTGCTGCACCTTTATTGCATGCACCCCTAATTTCCTGTTTGATGCTCTCCCCAACATCACTACTACTGTTTGGAGGTCTGTACACAACTCCTACTAATGTTTTTTGCCCTTTGGTGTTCTGCAGCTCTACCCATATAGATTCCACATCATCCAAGCTAATGTCCTTCCTAACTATTGCATTAATCTCCTCTTTAACCAGCAATACTACCCCACCTCCTTTTCCTTTTATTCTATCCTTCCTGAATGTTGAGTTCCCAGCCCTGATCATCCTAGAGCCACGTCTCTGTAATCCCAATCACATCATATTTGCTAACATCTATTTGCACAGTTAATTGATCCACCTTATTACGGATACTCCTTGCATTAAGACACAAAAGCCTTCAGGCTTGTTTTTTTAACACCCTTTGTCCTTTTAGAATTTTGCTGTACAGTTGCCCTTTTTGTTCTTTGCCTTGGGTTTCTCTGTCCTCCACTTTTCCTCATCTCCTGTCTTTTGCTTTTGTCTCCTTTTTGTTTCCCTCTGTCTCCCTGCATTGGTTCCCATCCCCCTGCCATATTAGTTTAACTCCTCCCCAACAGCACTAGCAAACACTCCCCCTAGGACATTGGTTCCAGTCCTGCCCAGGTGCAGACCGTCCGGTTTGTACTGGTCCCACCTCCCCCAGAACCAATGCCCTAGGAATTTGAATCCCTCCTTGCTGCACCACTGCTCAAGCCACGTATTCATCTGCGCTATCCTGCGATTCCTACTCTGACTCGCACGTGGCACTGGTAGCAATCCCGAGATTACTACTTTTTAATTTAGCTCCTAGCTCCTTAAATTCGTTTTGTAGGACCTCATCCCTTTTTTTTTTTACCTATGTCATTGGTACCAATGTGCACCACAACAACTGGCTGTTCTCCCTCCCTTTTTAGAATGTCCTGCACCCGCTCCGAGACATCCTTGACCCTTGCACCAGGGAGGCAACATACCATCCTGGAGTCTCTGTTGCGGCCGCAGAAACGCCTATCTATTCCCCTCACAATTGAATCCCCTATCACTATCGCTCTCCCACTCTTTTTCCTGCCCTCCTGTGCAACAGAGCCAGCCATGGTGCCATGAACTTGGCTGCTGCTGCCCTCCCCTGATGAGTCACACCGTTTTGAGTACTGTTGAGGGGGTTATCTGTTTTGCAGGGGGATGACCGCAGGGGACCCCTGCACTACCTTCCTTGCACTGCTCTTCCTGCTGGTCTTCCATTCCCTATCTGGCTGTGGACCCTTCACCTGCGATAAGACCAACTCGCTACACGTGCTACTCACGTCATTCTCAGCATCGTGGATGCTCCAGAGTGAATCCACCCTCAGCTCCAACTCCGCAACGCGGTCCGTCAGGAGCTGGAGACGGATACACTTCCCGCAGATGTCGTCGTCAGGGACACTGATGTTGTCCCGGAGTTCCCACAAGGTACAGGAGGAGCATATCATATGACCGAGTTCTCCTGCCATGACTAAACCCTTAGATACCCTTAAATTAACAATATTAAAAGTTACTGACTGATATAAAAAAGAAAAACTACTCGCCAATCACTTACCCCCTTGGCTGTGACATCACCTTTTGATTTCTTTCTACTACTTTTTGCCTTCTCTCGACGCTCCCTGGACTGCCCGACTGCTGAGCCTTTATAGGCCGCCGCCTCCCGGACTGCCCGACTGCTGAGCCTTTATAGGTTGGGATTGCCGCACGCGATTCAGCCTCGTCTACAGCGAGTGGAGTCAGGTCTGAGCGCAACCTTCAGCACAGAGAGCTTTGGCCACGAGCTGGACGTAGCACTTGGACATCTGACATACTAACGCCTCTGGTGGCATCCAACGCGCTCCGCCACCATCCTTGCTTAACAAAAACCTATTAATCTCAGTCTTAACATTTTCAACTGACCCCCAGCCTCAACAGCTTTTTGAGGGAGAGAGTTTGATTTCCACTACCCTTTGTGTGAAGAAGTGCTTCCTGACATCACCTCTGAACAGCCTAACTTTAATTTTAAGGTGATGTACCCTTGTTCCGGACTCCTCCTTCCCCCCCCCCAACCCCCACACCACATGAAAAAGTTTCTCTTTCTACCCTAGCAACTCTTTAATCATCTTAAAACACCTCAACTAGATCACTCTTCGAATATCTTCTATACTTGAGAGAAGCCTAGTCTATTCAACATAAGCCCCAGCATCAACCTGGTGAATCTGCATTGCCAGATATCTCTACAGGGTCTGAAGGCAGAAAATTGCAATCCACCCCCTATATGGGAGACTTAGAACCCTGCCAGAGACCCAATGCTTCTTTTTGTCCCAGAAGTCGGTAAGCTTCCTCTGAATCTTGGGACAAATTTGGGGAGGAATCAAAGTGGTCGACCGGTACCACAGCATAGCAACCACGAGTTGATTTGTAACCAGTGTTTGCTCTCCTGTAGGTCAACACTCTGAGCAGTCCTGTCCAGCACCCTAGGTGAGTGGTGACTTTGGTCTCCAGCTCTTGCCAGTGTACCAGCCAGGCCGCCTATTCAGGTCAATAATTACCTTAGATTCCAATTAGCTAAATTTAGAAATGGGGTGGGGTGATCCAAGGACTGGAGTCATACCTGACACACAGGAACAGCAGTCCATCATTCAACCCCTTGAGCACTTCTGTCATTCGATCATGGCTTTTTCTTAACTTCATACAAGAGCATAATAATTCGGAGTAGGTATAGGCCATATGGCCCTTAGAAACCACTCTGCCATTTAATATGATTATGGCTGATCTTTGACCTCAACTTCACTTTCCTGCCTGGTAACCATATTCCAAAAATCTATCTATCTCAGCCTTGAATATATTCAACGACTCAGCATCCATAGTCCTTTAGGGCAGAGAATTCCAAAGATTCATAACCCTTTGAGTGGAAATAAATTCCTCATCTCAGTATTAAATGGTGAACCTGCTTTTCCTGACACTCTGCCCCTTAGTTCTCAACTCTCAGGCCAAGGGAAACCACCTCAGCATCTATCCTGGCAATCCCCCTCAGAATATAATGTGTTTCAATATGATCACCTCTCATTCTTCTAAAATCCAGTAAGTATAAGGTCCAATCTACTCTCTCTCTCTTCTTATAGGACCGCCCTCTCATCCCAGGAATCAATCTAGCGAACCTTCGTTGCACCACCTCTAGGGCATGTATGTCCTTTCTAGATAACGTGACCAAAACTCTGAGTACTCCAATTGTGGTCTCACTTGCGTACTCCAACCCCTTTGCAATAAAGGCCAACATGCCATTTGCCTTCTGTCTTTGTGCTTCCTGTACGAGAATGCCTTAATCTCTCTGAACACCAACATTTAATAGTTTCTCACCATTTAAATATTCTGTTTGTCTATTTGTCCTACTAAAGTGAATAATCTCACATTATACACCATCTGCCACCTTATTGCCCTCTTACTTAACCTATCTACAGCTTACTTTCCACCTAACTTTGTATCGTCAGCAAACTTAGATGAAAGGACCGCATTCAAGTCATTAATATAGATTGTAACGAGTTGAGGCCAAAGCATTGATCCTTGTGGCACCTCACTAGTTCAGTCTGCCAAAGTCTGGTTTCTGTTCACTAACTAATCCTCTGTCCATGCTAATATTGCTCCCAGCCCACGAGCCCTTATCTTGTGTAGCAACCTTTTATGTGGAAGCTTATTGTTCATTTACTCACTTGTATTCTTGTACACCAACAGCTGGTTTGGACATATATTGTCATTCCTTCATGGGTGGGTCAATATCCTGGAATTCCCCACCTGACGCAATCGGAGGAGTACCATCACACTTGGACTGCAATAGTTCAAGACCCACCATTACTCTTAGAGTAGTGATGGGCAATGGCGCACAAGTAAGAGAGTATGTCCTAGAGTGGCTCGGTTTGCTATTGGGATTAAGCACACTTAAAACTCAATTTAAATTACATCGTACAATCCTAAAGGGAATTTATGGGGTCAACAAATCATTGAAGGTGGCAGAACAGGTTGAGGAGAGAGGTTAAAAAAGTATATGGGATCCATAATTAGAGACGTAGAATGATGAACCTTTATAAAAAACACTAGTTCTGTCGGTTGTCCAATTCTGGGCACCGCACTTTAGGACGGATGTGAAGGCCTTAGAGGGTGCAGAAAAGATTTAAGGGAAGAGGGCCTTAAGGTTACGTGGATACGCTAGAGAAGCTGGGATTGTTGTCTGGAATGCACTGCCTGAAATGGTGTTGGAGGCAGATTCAATCGTGGCTTTAAAAACAGAATTGGATAAATACCTGAAGGGCAAATATTTGCAGGACTACAGGGAAAGGGGACTAGCTGAAGTGCTCTTGCAGAGAGCCAGAATGAGCTCAATGGTCATCTCTTGTGCTGTAACCATGCTCTGATAATCCAGGTGGGGTCTGACCAAATAACTTCCTCATCTTTGAATTCCAACCCCTCCCCCTTGAGATAAAGGCCAACATTCCATTAGCCATTTTGATTACTCCTTTTGTTAAGAGATGTTGGTGTCCATGTCTACCACTAAAAGCTAGTTTCACACCAGGTGAATACTGCCCTTCCCCACATGGAGTGGGTAAAACATAGATGCTCCATCGCAATTTCCTGCTCCTATCTACAGATCCCTGAGAAATACCACTTGTCACACTATGTCTCCTACCTCCCAACCAATTACTGACCCTAGTCCCAGGGTTATCTCCAATTCTGTGCACTTGCATTTTTACTAATAACCTCAGATCAGACATAATCTATCAGTCATAAATCTGGTCAAAACAATCCATAAATTGTTTGAAAGGGAATCAGATAAAGAAATGGGGAGAAGTGCCAACACCATGTCTACATGCATGTTTGGAGGTGGAGAGATTTCCAGAAACTCAGGCACCAAAGGAGGGGGGGGGGAATGCAAACCAGAGTTTTGGAGGGGTTGGGGGAAGAGGAATGTGAAAAGTAAGGGAGATCTTGTATTGGCTCCTTGCCAATAATGTACAAATGGAACGTTTACACCAGTGAAGTGGAGCAGAGCACAGGAGGAAATCGAGAAGTGAATTCAGATCCATCCAAGAGCCAATGGACCGTGATGAGGTTGGGGGCGGGCAGGAGGAAGGAAGGAGAGAGAGAGAGAACAGGGTCAGGTGTTGGTTCTAGAAAATGTTAACTTGTCTTTTTTGGCTTTTACTGAACCAGCTGTTCATTTCTTTGCAAATCGCTCGCAGTTGCCGATTATACCTTGAATCCTAAGTCACTTGACATTTACCAAATTTCTTGATGGTTCTAAGACTATTGTGCACCAAATCACATATCTATGACCAAGCACTGTACAGAAAGCACTGGTTTTAAATCACTGTATAAAATTATTCCTTTTTTTAAAAAAAGGCACGCAGTCAAGTGATTTCACGTTGGAAAATCATGGGAGCCTTCACTCCAGACTCTTTCAGTATTCATTCGGTTTGTCTGTGACACTGGTATACCAGTCACATCAAACAATTCTTCAATGTCACACACAACTGATACCAATAGTCTGTTAATGTTTCTTGTGGGGCTGTTTGAAGAAGTAATAGTCCAGGAATTTGACAGCACAGGAGGCTGCTATTCAGCCCAAAGGAGAGGTTGAAGGGATATGGGAACAGGGTCATGTATGGGCGAGTGCCAACATAAGTTACAACACGATAACAGGCCATCGACCCAACCAGCCTACGCAGGTCAGTAGCTGAAATTGATGAAAAACATCCACTTAAACTTTTATTACACACAAAAAAACTAACCTGCAGATGAGTGTTGTGTCTTAAATAGGCCAAGAAGTAACACACAAAAGTGGATATCAGAAACAAGCCACTCTGCATCAACTCTTGCTCTGTGCAGGATGATGTGACACATCAATAATGCACTTCCCCACATTTATATGCATCACCAGTGATTTTACCACTAAATAGGAAGCTCCAATATAGCAAGGTACATGAACTAAATAGAATAATAGTGCATTCATTTTAAAAGAAAAAATAATTGAATTTTAATATATACATCTCTGAAGTAGTACAATAACAGCGAGTATGAACACTGAAGTGCGCCGGGCACAAATCTAACCCACAGTTTTTTTTTTAGAGCAACTAAAGGTATTTTTTTGCCCTTTCAAAAAAAAAAAAATTATATGCACCTTATACAAACACAATAAGCCAAATGGCCCACAACATTGTAATTCAAAATGGTAGTGAGCACCACTAGAGGTTTCATTCTGCAGTTTGGTGTCCCAATTTTCAGGAATCCGATACCTGTACCACATTCAGTGAGGCGAGCTGGAGAAAAGGTTACTGTGGAGATAACGCCTACCCCAGTTGCCAATTAAACCGAAGGGGCAAAAGCTGGAAATGCACAGCTTAGGCAGCATCTGCGGAGAGAAAGAGTTGACGCTTCAGGTCGATGTCCTTCCGTCAGAACTGTTAGAGATGCAACAGTTTTTAAGCAAGTGCAGAAGGAACTAAAGGGAAAGCAACTCTTACATTTATGACAAATGGTCATCAACCTGAAACAGAAGCTGTTTTTCTCTCCACGGATGCTGCCTGACCTGATTACACAAATTAGGGTTGTATTCCCTAGAATTTAGAAGGTTAATGGATGATGTGATTGAAGTTTTCAAGATATTAAGGGGAACAGATAGGGGTAGAGAGAAACTATTTATGCTGTTTAGGGAATCTAGGACTAGGGGGCATAGTCTAAAAATTAGAGACAGACCTTTCAGGAGTGAAATTAGGAAAAGGGGAGAAGTTTGGAACTCTCTTCTGCAAACGGCAATTGATGCCAGATCAATTGTTAATGTTAGATTTTTGTTAACAAAAGATATTAAGGGATATGGGGCTTAGGTTGCAGATCAGCCATGATTTTATTGAATGGCCGAACAGGCTCAGAGAGCTAAATGGCCTGTTCCTATCTGCTGAGCATCTCCAGCATCTTGCTTTTATTTTAGTACTTATGAGGCAGGTGGTCAAGTACTTCCCATTGGTGCTAGCGATATATAATAGGCAGAGAGCATTGTTACTGCACCTGACTTTCTTTGTAATCCACAGGTATCGGTCAGTGGAAAGCAGCACCTCGATTTCTGGGTGAATTTATTGCTCAGAAGCAGTTCTAATTAGTGGGTTCGAGGATACCGATAAATACGAGCTAATCAGCTATTGAAAAATAAAAAATATCCTGGTTACAGGTTTCTATGAAGTTAACCATTTTGCAGCAGCGTGGATTGAAGGGATCGCCATGTTGCACATCCAATTCCCATCACTGGTGATGGCGGGATCACATTTACAAACTGAATCATGGGCCACTTACGCAGTGGGTTTTCAGTCTTGGGAGCAACTGCTGCTGGCTTTTTGGGGGGTAAACATTCAACACATAATTAAAATAATTAGCGGCCACTTGTCTCAGTCTCCACTACTACTCCTGAAGATGCCGTTGGGGGTCCCTGATGCTCTGCGATTCCGCAGCATTGTATGGCGCTGCAACATTTCTCCCACGCAAACTGCGATTTGTATCGCGTCAGAGTGTTGTATTAAATACCTGCAGGGCCCCGAACTTCCAGCAGAGCAGGAAGTGTATCCTGGGGTAAATTCCGGGCCAGTGTCCTCAATCCAATTGGTCAGCTGGCACTGAGCTTTAATCTCCACACCGACTGTGAGGTAAGATGCTCAGTAACGTCGCTTTCAGCTCAACCAGCTGTGTTCTGAGTCCCACCTCAAGCTCTCCTCAGCCCCGATGTTCTAAACACTCCACACAACTGCTGTGAAATGGTTACACATTCCCATCATCATAGACAGTCCCTCAGAGTCGAGGAAGACTTGCTTCCACTCTAAAGTGAGTTCTCAGGTGACTGAACAGTCCAATATGGGACCCTACATTCTCGGTCATAGGTGGGCACAGTGGTTGAAGGAAAGGGTTGCCGGGGAGCCTGGGTTGATGGACGCTCCTTCCCCTGTCTACGCTTGGTTTCTGCTTGTTCTTGGCGATGGGACTCAAGGTGCTCAGTGCTCTTTCTCCACTTTGGGCGGTCTTGGGCCAGGGATTCCCTCGAGTCGGTGGGGATGTTACACTTTGTCAAGGAGGCTTTGAGGGTGTCTTTGAAATATTTCCTCTGCCCACCTCGTGCTCACTTGCCGCGTCGAAGCTCCGAGTGGAGCGCTTGCTTTGGGAGTCTTATGTTGGGCACGCGGACGATGTGGTCCGCCCAACGGAGCTGATCGAGCGTGGTCAATGCTTCGAATGTTGGCCAAAGCAAGAACACTGACTTTGGTGCGTCTGTCCTGCCAATTTGCAGGATCTTGCGGAGGCAGCGTTGGTGGTACTTCTCCAGTGCTTTGAGGTGTCTGCTGTATATAGTCTATGTCTCAGCCATATAGGAAGGCATTACACTATGGTGAACACAGCCTCAGCATTAAGTTTCTCCCCGTATATAATTACAACACACTACCTCCTGGTTTGTTTAATGTGACACAGGCCGACCGAAACACCAGCTAGTTACTGCAACCGTCTGCCAAGGGCCGCCACTCGCCAGCACTTCAAACATACTAAACAATAACATTTTTCATTAGTATTCTCTAATTTAACACACACACACACAGTTTAACAATACCAGTAATGCCTGGGCTCTGCTCACTATTCTTCACTTTTCAATGCCTAAAAATGAAAGGCACCAATTTGGCAAGCTGCCACTGAATAGGTGAGCAGCACACAGAAAGCTACTTTCCTGAACTTAAAAAAATTATTATATACATTAAGACTTCTCTCGGTACTAACAATCTCATGATGCACAATTTGGTTGGGCTTACAGTAAAAAATGGCCCGGAGGTGCAGCAGAATTCTGAAGACCCTGGCTACAGTTTCACTCAATCAGCCCTTCAATGGTCGAGAGGTATTTGGTCAATTCACTTCACAGAAATCTGTTAAACACATCCTGTCCCTTCCCCAATCTAGAAACCATCATCTCGGGCTTTAATACATTGTTACTCCTGCAACAATCACCTTCCATTTCAAACTGAACCCATTGGCCAATGGGCTGACTTGCAGGAGTGGGGAAAGTGAAAAGGAAGAGAATTAATTCCACTCTTCCGTAAGCTTTGTGCATCCTGTACATGCACACTGGACATGGGAAGACATTGAATAAAATGGTTCATCTTATTGCTTCCTTGAAAAGATAAGTCAATGAAGTGAGATTTTATATACATCTCTAATAGTGAACTTATAAAAACAATTCATATAAATTGCATCTGTGTCTCAAACGCATTTAATACAAGCTGTTCCTGTTGTTAAAAAAACGAAGGGGTTTTGTTTCAGTACAACTGCAAAATATCAAGTGAGAAGTCATTGTATAGCTCAACAGTTGTAACAATATCTGTTCGCACTGCTTTTAACCGTATCTCATTCAGCTCTGCATCAACCCTACTGAGCTTCTCTTGATCTATACTGTAGTCAATAAGGTCATATGTGGATGGGGGCCAGGGGAGTCCTTCTTCATAGCAGTCGACCGGGATAGGGTGCACGACAATTTTGAGGGCCGGCAGCTGCACTGCGGTGTGAAGCAAGGCCTTGAGGCCCTCGCTGGAGATTGGGTTACAGAAACAGCTGAAGTACTGCAGCTGAGAGCACTGCCGGAGGGCGGGCAGGAAGGAGCTGAGTTGTCTGTCCATCACCCTGCACTCCATGATGTCCAGGTAGACCAGCGAGGTGGAGGCCTGCTGCAGGAACTGGCAGAAGGGGCTGAGGAGGACGTCAGATAGGTTGTTACCGCTCAAATCCAGCTTCCTCAGGAAAGGGGCATGATGGCTGTTGGCCAGGTAGGTTGCATCGTTTGGTAGAAGGTAGCAGTAGGCGAGCTCCAAGCTTTCCAAAGGCTTCTGCAAGACACTGTTTGAAACAAATCCATTACACTCCACACATGCACCACACATGATCCGTGACACAGCCATTCTACATCATACAGTAAACACCAGACAATCAACTCATTTACTGGAGATGGCTGGTCAGAGGCAGCCTGGAAGCACATGTTTTTTTGTAAAAGACAGACAAGAACTTGCTTTCGTCTATCGCGTCTCTCAGAACATAGCCCTTTATAGAATCTCACAGCACAGGAGGCGGCCATATGGCTCATCGTGCCTCTGCCGGCTGTTTGGAAGAGCTATGAAAATAGACCCAGTCCCTTGTTCTTTCCTGCAGAGCCCCTTCAAGTTACCATTGAATCTGCTTCTACCATCCTTTCAGGCAGTGTTCCAGATCATAACTCGCTGCGTAAAAAAAATTCTCCTCTTCCTCACCGGTTCTCTTGCCAATTACCTTCACATCAATGTTCCTGCTAAGCTGCGCGGTAATCTGAAAGGTCTCGCGCAGGCCAACCGGCTTTTACATTATAAATACCGCGCAGGCGCAGAAATTTAAAGGGATTACACATTAAAAGAAACAGGCCGCGCAGAACAAAGCTCAGCTTACAGGGAACATTGCTTCAGTAGAATTCATGTCCCTTCTGTGGGTAAACACGGTGACCAATGTATGCACAACAGGTCAGTCTGTTATTTGGTGGTATTTTGGTTGAGGAAATGTTACAAGGACACCCTCAAAGCTTCCCTGATACAGTGCAACATCCCCAGCAGTCCCTGGCCAAAGACCGCCCTAAGGGCAGAAATGCATTCCGGGAGGGCGCTGAGCACCTTGAGTATCATCGCCGAGAGCATGTAGAAATCAAGCGCAGGCAGCGGAAAGAGCGTGCAGCAAACCTGTCCCACCCTCCCTTTCCCTCAACAACTATCTGTCCCACCTGTGACAGGGACTGTGGTTCTCATCTTGGACTGTTCAGCCACCTAAGGACTCATTCTAAGAGTGGAAGCAAGTCTTCCTCGATTCCGAGGGACTGTCTATAATGTTTTTTTGATGGTATTGGTTGATGGAGGAATGTTGATCAGGACACTGGGAGGACGCTTTGCTTTTCTTGGTTCAGCTGAAGGTAAAAGATCCCTGACATAATTACATCAAAACAGGCAGACAGAGCATCGGTTTACTGTTTCATTTGACACCTTTAGCAATACAGCAATCAGTACTGTTCCAGCGTCAGCTCAGGTTATGTGCTCAAGTCCTCAAGCGGGGCTTGAATCAACAAAGTTCTGATGCCAACAAAATGAACCAAACGGAGTGATGGGATTTAAATTCTCTACAGCGAGACGTCAACGTCACAAGAGGGGATGCTCCACCAACAATCACTGCTCCCAGTTGCCTCTAACCAATAGCTCTAAAGCATAAAAAATGGCACCCAGGAGAAACTGCAACAAACCACCACGTGGGTCCCACTTAGTGCCTTCTAACTAAAGGTGTCAGCTGTGGCTCAGTGGGTAGCACTCTCACCTGAGTCAGAAGGTTGTGGGATCAAGTCTCACTCCAGAAACTTAAGCACAAAATCTAGACGGACACTAGTGCTGCACTGTTGGAGGTACCATCTTTCGGAGGCGTGAAACCGAGGCTCCATCTGCTCTCTCAGGTGGACGTAAAAGATCTTATGGCACTATTTCAAAGAAATAGCAGGGGCGTTCTCCCCACCAATATCCCTAAAAAAAACAGGTGTGCAAATTTCCATACATTACAACAGTACTAGCTATAAAGCGCTTTGGGACATCCTGAGGTTGTGAAAGGCGCTGTATAAATGCATGTCTTTCAACTAGTCTCTCAACATCCAAATGACCAGATTTGTGACAACTGGTTATTTGATAAATTGTCTCGAACATAAATCAACAATGCAGTAAAACTGGGGAATTGGGGAAGTTAAAATAGCTTATAAGAACATAAGAAATAGGCGCAGGAGTCAGCCATTCAGCCCCTCCAGCCTGCTCCACCATTCAATGAGATCTTGGCTGATCTTCTGCCTCAACTTCACTTTCCTGCACTATCCCCATATCCCTCGATTTCCTGAATATCAAAAAATATATTGATCTCTGTCTTGAATATACTCAAAGACTGAGCCTCCACAGCCCTCTGGAGTAAATTCCAGAGATTCATCACCTTCTGAGTGAAAAATTTCTCATCTCAGTCCTAAATGGCCGACCACTTATTCTGAGACCCTTAAGGTTCGAGACTCGTCAGCCAGAGGAAACATCCTCTCTGCATCTACCCTGTCAAGCCCTGTAAGAATTTTGTATGTTTCAATGAGATCATCTCTCATTCTTCTAAATACGAGAGAATATAGGCCTAGTCTACTCAATCTCTCCTCATAGGACAATCCTCCACCCCAGGAATCAGTCTGGTGAACCTTCATTGCACTCCCTCAATAGCAAATACATCCTTCCTTAGGTAAGGAGACCAAAACAGTTCACAGTACTCCAGGTTCAGTCTCACCAGGGCCCTATATAATTGCAGCAAGACGTCTTTATTCTTATACTCAAATCCTCTTGTAATAAAGGCCAACATACCATTTGCTTTCTGTACTTGTTTGTTAACTTTCAGTGATTCGTGTACAAGGACACCCAGATCCCTCTGAACACCAACATTTCCCAATCTCTCACCATTTAAAAATACTCTGCTTTTCTATTTTTCCAACCAAAGTGGATAACTTCACATTTCTCCACATTATATTGTATTTGCCCACTCAGCCTGTCTATATCCCCTTGTAGTCTCTTTGCATCCTCCTTACAACTTACATTCTCACCGAGCTTTGTATCATCAGCAAACTTGGATATATTACATTTGGTCCCCTCATTTAAACCATTGATATAGATTTTGAATAGCTGGGGCCCAAGCACTGATCCTTGCGGCACCCCACTAGTTACAGCCTGCCAACCCGAAAATGACCTGTTTATTCCTACTTTCTATTTTCTGTCCGTTAACCAATCCTCAATCCATGCTAGTATATTACCCCCAATCCCATGTGCCCTAATTTTGTTCAATAACCTCTTGTGTGGCACCTTATCAAATACACAACATCCATTGGTCCCCCTTATCTATTCTGATAGTTACAACCTCAAAAATCTAACAGATTTGTTAAACATGATTTCCATGTTGACTCTGTCCAATCCTATTATTATTTTCTAAGTGCCCTGTTACCACGTCCTTAATAATAGACTCTAGCATTTTCCATCATACTGATGTGATGCTAACTGATCTGTAGTTCCAGTTTTCTCTCTCCCTCCTTAAACAGCAAGGTTACATTAGCTTCCTTCCAATCGGTGGAATTTTGGATGATGATAATCAATCTCTACATAGTCACCTCTTTCAAAACCCTAAGATGTAGGCCATCAGGTCCAAGGAATTTATCAACTTTCAGTCGCATTAATTTCTCCAGTACTATTTTTTCACTAATACTAATTTATTTCATTTCCTTATTCTCACTAGACTGTTGGTTCGCCACTGAGATTTTTGTGTCTTCTTCCATGAAGACAGACACAAAGTATTTAATTTCTCTGCCATTTCCTTATTCACCATTATAATTTCTCCTGTCTCAGCCTGTAGGGGACCCACATTTACTTCCGCTAATCTTTTCCTTTTTACATACCTGTAGAAGCTTTCACAGTCTGTTTTTATGTCTCTCGCAAGTTTACTTTCATATTCTATTTTCTCTTTCCTTATCAATTTCTTGAGTCCTCCTTTGCTGAATTCTAAAATCCTCCCAATCCTCTGGCTAACTGCTCTTTTTGGCAACATTATAAGCCTCTTCCTTTGATCTAATACTATCTTTAACTTCTCTTGCTAGTCATGGTTGGACAACTTTTTCTGTAGGGTTATTGTGACTTAAAGGAATAATATATCTGTTGTAAATTATGTATTAATTCTTTAAATGCTAGCCATTACTTATCTACAGTCATACCTTTTAATGTAGTTTCCCAATCTACCTTAGCCAACTCTCCCTCATACCTATGTAGTTTCCTTTGTTTAGATTGAATTAAATCACTTTCAAACTTAATGTAAAATTCTATCATATTATGGTCACCCTTTCCCAAGGGCTCCTTTACTACAAGGTTATTAATTAACCCTTTCTTGTTGCACAATATTAGATCTAAAATAGCCTATTCTCTAGTTGGTTCCTCAACATACTGATCTAAAAAACCATCTTGTATACATTCCATGAATTTGTCCTCAACACTATTACTGCAAATTTGGTTTGCCCAGTCTATATGTAGATTAAAGACCCCATGATTATTGTATTACATTTGTCACATGTACCTCTAATTTCCTGATTTATATTGTGCCCTACATTACCACTACTGTTCGGTGGCCCAGAAACAGCTCCCACCGATGTTTCCTGCCCCTTGCTGTTTCTTAGCTCCACCCAAACTGATTATAATTCTTGATTTTACGAGCTGAGATCCTTTCTCTCTATTGTCTTTATCCCATCCTTTATTTTGCCTATCTCTTCTAAAAGTAAAGTATCCTGGAATATTTAGTTCCCAACCATGGTCATTTGCAGGTACTCTGGGAGATGACAGCAGACACTACTTAATTCCTGTCGTATCCACTAACACTACATTTCATGGACACAATAAATGATAGACATTTTCCAAATTCAGACTTAACTCATTAATCCCTTACTAGTGTGTGAACAGTTGTCCTCCAAATGAACAAACAAGGAACACAATCTCCAGCAGCTGTGCACAGCTTTCTCTTAATACTGTCTCCTTACATGAAAGAATAAACAGACATTTATATAGTGTCTTTCATGGCCTCAGGACGTCCCAAAGCATTTCACCACCTTTTGGATTGTAATCATTGTTGTAATGTAGGGAAACGCAGCAGGCAATTTGTGCAGAGCAAGGTCCCACAAACAGCAATGCGATAAATGACCAGATAATCTGCTTTTCGTGATGTTGGTTGAGGGATAAATGCTGGCCAGGAGACTAGAACTCTCCATGGGTTCTTTCACGTCCACCCAATCAGGCAAACCGGGCCTTCTGAAAGATGGCACCTCAGACAGTGCAGCGTAACCTCAGGTACTGCATTGGTTATGTGCTTGTCTCTAACCCACAACCTATGGACACCGAGGTGAAACTGCTACCATTGAACCAAGGCTGACATATGATTCCAGATTGAAAGCACCGGTTTCTTACATAAGAAATAAGAGGGGTAAGCCCATTTGGTCCATCGAGCCTGCTTCGCCATTCAATAAGATCATGGCTGATCTGATCATGGACTCAGCTCCGCTCCCCATACTCTTTAATCCCTTATCGCTTAAAAATCCATCTATCTCCGCCTTAAATATATTCAATGACCCAGCCTCCACAGCAGTCTGGGGCAGAGAATTCCATAGATATACAACCCTCAGAGGAAATTTCTCCTCATCTCAGTTTTAAATGGGCGGCCCCTTATTATGAGACTATGTTCCCTAGCTTTAGTTTCCCCTGTGAGTGGAAATATCCTCTCTGCATCCATCTTATCGAGCCCCCTCATAATCTTATAAGTTTCAATATCACCTCTCATTCTTCTGAACTCCAATGTGTATAGGCTCAACTTATCTTCATAAGTCAACCCCCTCATCTCCGGAATCAACCTCGTGAACCGTCACTGAACAGCTTCCAATGCAAGTATATCCTTCCTTAAATACGGAGACCAAGTATACTCCAGGTGTGGCCTCACCAATACCCTTTACAGTTGTAGCAGGACTTCTCTGCTTTTATACTCTACCCCCTTGCAATAAAGGCCAACATTCCATTTGCCTTCCTGATCACTTGCTGTACCTGCATACTAACATTTTGCGTTTCATGCACAAGGACCCCCAGGTCTCTCTGTACTGCAGGACTTTGCAATTTGTCTCCATTTAAATTGTAATTTGCTTTTCTATTATTTCTGCCAAAGTGGATAACCTCACATTTTCCCACATTATACTCCATCTGTCAAATGTTTGCCCACTCACTTAGCCTGTCTATATCTCTTTGCAGATTATTTGTGTCCTCCTCATAATTTGCTTTCCCACCCATCTTTGCATCATCCGCAAACTTGGCTACATTACACTCGATCCCTTCACCCAAGTCATTGATATAGATTGTAAATAGTTGAGGACCCAGCAGCGATCCCTGCGTCACCCCACTAGTCACTGTTTGCCAACCAGAAAATGACCCATTTATCCCGACTCACTGTTTTCTGTTAGTTAGCCAATCTTCTATCCGTGCTAATATATTACCCCGTGAGCTTTTATCTTATGCAGCAACCTCTTACGTGACACCTTATCTGGAAATCCAAATATGCCATATCCACTGGTTCCCCCTTATCCACCCTGCTCGTTACATCCTCAAAGAACTCCAGCAAATTTGTCAAACATGATTTCCCTTTCATAAAACTATGCTGACTCTGCTTGATTGAATTATGCTTTTCCAAATGTCCTGGTACTGCTTCCTTAATAATGGACTCCAGCATATTCCCAACGACAGATGTTAGGCTAACTGGTCTCGTTTCTTGCTTTTTGTCTGCCTCCTTTTTTAAATAGGGGCGTTACATTTGCGGTTTTCCAATCTGCTGGGACCACCCCAGAATCCAGGGAATTTTGGTAGATTACAACCAATGCATCCACTATCTCTGCAGCCACTTCTTTTAAGAACTTAGGATGTAAGCCCATCAGGTCCAGGGGACTTGTCCGCCCTTAGTCCCATTATTTTACCAAGTACTACTTCATTAGTGATAGTGATTGTATTAAGTTCCTCCCTCCCTATAGTCCCTTGATTATCCACTATTGGGATGTTTTAAGTGTCTTCTACTATTTGTTCAACTTCTCTGCAATTTTCCTGTTCTCCACTATTAATTCCCCAGTCTCATCCTCTAGGGGACCAACATTTACTTTAGCCACTCTTTTCCTTTTTATGTACCTGTAGAAACTCTTACTATCCGTTTTTATATTTCGTGCTAGTTTACTTTCATAATCTATCATTTTTTTCAGCTATTCTTTGCTGGCTTTTAAAAATTTCACAATCTTCTGGTCTCCCATTAGTCTTGGCCACACTCTATGCCCTTGGATTTATGAAGGGGAAGTCATGTTTGACAAATTTGCTGGAATTCTTTGAGGATGTTATAAACAGGGTGGATAAAGGGGAACCAGTGGTGTGGTGTATTTGGACTTCCAGAAGGCATTTGACAAGGTGCCACATAAAAGGTTACTGCACAAGATAAAAGTTCACGGGGTTGGGGATAATATATTAACATGGATAGAGGATTGGTTAACAGAAAAGAGAGTCGGGATAAATGGTTCATTCTCGGGTTGGCAATCAGTAACTAGTGGGGTGCCGCAGGGATCAGTGCTGGGACCCCAACTATTTACAATCTATATTAACGATTTGGAAGGGGGGACTGAGTGTAACGTAGCCAAGTTTGCTGATGATACAAAGTGGGAGGAAAAGCAATGTGTGAAGAGGACACAAAAAATCTGCAAAAGGACATAGACAGTCTAAGTCAGTGGGCAAAAATTTGGCAGATAGAGTATAATGTTGGAAAGTGTGAGGTCATGCACTTTGGCAGAAAAAAATCAAAGAGCAAGTTATTATTTAAATGGAAAAAGATTGCAAAGTGCTGCAGTACAACGGGACCTGGGGGTACTTGTGCATGAATCACAGAAGGATAGTATGCAGGTACAGCAAGTGATCAGGAAGGCCAATGGAATCTTGGCCTTTATTGCAAAGGGGATGGAGTATAAAAGCAGGAAAGTCTTGCTATAGCTATACAAGGTATTGGTGAAGCCATACCTGGAATACTGCGTGCAGTTTTGGTTTCCATATTTACGAAAGGATATACTTGCTTTGGAGGCAGTTCAGAGAAGGTTCACTAGGTTGATTCCGGAGATGAGGGGGTTGACTTATAGGAAAGGTTGAGTAGGTTGGGCCTCTACTCATTGGAATTGAGAAGAATGAGAGGTGATCTTATCGAAAAGTATGAGATTATGAGGGGGCTTGACAAGGTGGATGCAGAGAGGATGTTTCCACTAATGGGGGAGACTAGAACTAGAGGGCATGATCTTAGAATAAGGGGCCACCCATTTAAAACAGAGATGAGGAGAAATTTCTTCTCTCAGATGTTTGTAAATCTGTGGAATTCGCTGCCTCAGAGAGCTGTGGAAGCTGGGACTTTGAATAAATTTAAGACAGAAATAGACAGTTTCTTAAACGATAAGGGGTTATGGGGAGCGGGGAGGGAAGTGGAGCTGAGTCCATGATCAGATCAGCCATGATCTTACTGAATGGTGAAGTAGGCTCAAGGGGTTGTATGGCCTACTCCTGCTCCTATTTCTTATGTTATGTTTTCAATTTGATACCATCCCTTATTTCCTTAGTTAGCCACGAATGGTTATCCCTTCTCTTAGCCTTTCCTTCTCATTGGGATATATTTATGTTGCGAGTTATGAAGAGAAAAAGATTAGTGAAGACAAACGTAGGTCCCTTGCAGTCAGAATCAGGTGAATTTATAATGGTGAACAAAGAAATGGCAGACCAGTTGAACAAATACTTTTGTTCTGTCTTCATGAAAGAAGACACAAATAACCTTCCGAATGTACTAGGGGACTGAGGGTCTCGTTAGAAGGACGAACTGAAGGATATCCTTATTAGGCAGAAAATTGTGTCAGGGAAATTGATGGGATTGAAGGCCGATAAATCCCCGGGGCTTGATAGTCTGCATCCCAGTGTACTTAAGGAAGTGGCCCTCGAAATAGTGGATGCATTGGTGATCATTTTCCAACAGTCTATCGACTCTGGATCAGTTCCTATGGACTGGAGGGTAGCTAATGTAACACCACTTTTTAAAAAAGGAGGGAGAGAGAAAACGGGGAATTATAGACCGGTTAGCCTGACATCAGTAGTGGGGAAAATGTTGGAATCAATTATTAAAGATGAAATAACAGCGCATTTAGAAAGCAGTGACAGGATCGGTCCAAGTCAACATGGATTTATGAAAGGGAAGTCATGCTTGACAAATCTTCTGGAATTTTTTGAGGATTTAACAGTAGCGTGGACAAGAGAGAACCAGTGGATGTGGTGTATTTGGACTTTCAAAAGGCTTTTGACAAGGTCCCACACAAGAGATTGGTGTGCAAAATCAAAGCACATGGTATTGGGGGTAATATACTAACATGGATAGAGAACTGGTTGGCAGACAGGAAGCAGAGATAAACGGGTCCTTTTCAGAATGGCAGGCAGTGACTAGTGGGGTGCCGCAGGGCGCAGTGCTGGGACACCAGCTATTTACAATATACATTAATGATTTGGATGAAGGAATTGAGTATAATATCTCCAGGCTTGCAGATGACACTAAACTGGGTGGCGGTGTGAGCTGTGAGGAGAATGCTAAGAGACTGCAGGGTGACTTGGACAGGTTAGGTGAGTGGGCAAATGCATGGCAGATGCAGTATAATATGGATAAATATGAGGTTATCCACTTTGAGGGCAAAAACACAAAGGCAGATTATCTGAATACCGGCAGATTAGGAAAACGGGAGGTGCAACGAGACCTGCGTGTCATGGTACATCAGTCATTGAAAGTTGGCACGCAGCTACAGCAGGCGGTGAAGGCAGCAAATGGTATGTTGGCCTTCACAGCGAGGGGATTTGAGTACAGGGGCAGGGAGGTGTTGCTATAGTTGTACAGGGCCTTGGTGAGGCCACACCTGGAGTATTGTGTACAGTTTTGGTCTCCTAACCTGAGGAAGGTCATTCTTGCTATTGAGGGAGTGCAGCGAAGGTTCACCAGACTGATTCCCGGGATCGCGGGACTGACCCATCAAGAAAGACTGGATCAACTGGGCTTGTATTCACTGGAGTTTAGAAGGATGAGAGGGGACCTCATAGAAATGTTTAAAATTCTGACGGGGTTAGACAGGTTAGATGCAGGAAGAATGTTCCCAATGTTGGGGAAGTCCAGAACCAGGGGACACAGTCTAATAATAAGGGTTAAGCCATTTAGGACCGAGATGAGGAGAAACTTCTTCACCCAGAGAGTGGTGAACCTGTGGAATTCTCTACCACAGAAAGTAGTTGAGGCCAATTCACTAAATATATTCAAAAAGGAGTTCGATGAAGTCCTTACTACTCGGGGGATCAAGGGGTATGGCGAGAAAGCAGGAATGGGGTACTGAAGTTGCATGTTCAGCCATGAACTCATTGAATGGCGGTGCAGGCTAGAAGGGCCGAATGGCCTACTCCTGCACCTATTTTCTATGTTTCTATGTATGTTGGCCTTCATAGCTAGGGGATTTGAGTATAGGAGCAGGGAGGTCTTACTGCAGTTGTACAGGGCCTTGGTGAGGCCTCACCTGGAATATTGTGTTCAGTTTTAGTCTCCTAATCTGAGGAAGGACGTTCTTGCAATTGAGGGAGTGCAGCGAAGGTTCACCAGACTGATTCCCGGGATAGCTGGAATGACATATGAGGAGAGACTGGATCGACTGGGCCTTTATTCACTGGAGTTTAGAAGGATGAGAGGGGATCTCATAGAAACATAAAATTCTGACGGGACTGGACAGGTTAGATGCAGGAAGAATGTTCCCGATGTTGGGGAAGTCCAGAACCAGGGGACACAGTCCTAAATGGCTTACCCCTTGGCCTTAGACTGAGATGAGGAGAAACTTCTTCACTCACAGTTGTTAACCTGTGGAATTCCCTACTGCAGTGAGTTGTTGATGGTAGTTCATTGGATATATTCAAGAGGGAGTTAGATATGGTCCTTACGGCTAAAGGGATCAAGGAGTATGGAGAGAAAGCAGGAAAGGGGTAATGAGGTGAATGATCAGCCATGATCTTATTGAATGGCGGTGCGGGCTCGAAGGGCAGAATGGCCTACTCCTGCACCTATTTTCTATATTTCCAACTCCTTAAATGTCTGCCATTGCTCATCAACCGTCCCATACCTTAATCTATTTTCCCAGTCCACTTTCGCCAACTCTACCCAGATACCTTTGTAGTCTCCTTTATTTAAGCTTAGGACCCTGGTTTGAGAACCAACTTTCTCACCCTGCAACTGAATTTGAAATTCAACCATGTTATGGTCACTCATTCCTAGAAGATCCTTTACTCGGAGATCATTTATCAATCCTGCCTCATTACACAGTACCAGATCTAAGATAGCCTGCTCCCTGGTTGGTTCCACAATGTACTGTTCAAGAAAACTATCCTGAATACACTCTATGAACTCTTCCTCAAGGCTACCCTGGCCAATTTGCTTTGACCAATCAATATGAAAGTTAAAATTGCCCATGATTATTGCCGTTCCTTTATTATAAGCCTTCATTATTTCTTGATTTATACTCCGTCCAACAGTGCAGCTACTGAAGGGGGCCTATAGACTACACCCACCAGTGACTTTTTCCCTTTATTATTTCTTATCTCCACCCAAACTGATTTAACATCCTGATCCTCTGAGCCAATATCATTCTGATCTCATCCTTTATTAATAGTGCTACCCCACCTCCTTTTCCTTTTTTGTCTGTCCTTCCGAATTGTTAAATACCCCTGAATATTTAGTTCCCAGTCTTGGTCACCTTGCAACCATGTCTCTGCAATGGCTATCAGATCATACCCATTTGTTGTTATTTGTGCCTTCAACTCATCTATTTTGTTGCGAATGCTACGTCATTTAGACAAAGAGCTTTTACATTTTTTCCTGCTTGTTTCCTCTGTCCTTCAAATTCATTTTCTACATTTTTGCTTTCCAATTCCAGCTTTACTCCCCTCCCTATTCTCAGGTTCCCATCCCTCTGCCAAGCTAGTTTAAATCCTCCCCAACAGCACTAGCAAACCCCTGCGCGGATATTGGTTCCGGCTCTGTTGAGTTGCAACCCGTCCGATTTGTACAGGTCCCACCTCCCCCAGAAGTGGTCCCAATGCCTCAGGAATCTCTCCTGCACCATCTCTCCAGCCACACATTCATCTGCTCTATCTTCCTATTTCTGTACTCATTAGCTCGTGGCACCGGGAGTAATCCGGAGATTACGACCTTTGAGGTCCTGCTTTTTAACCTCTCTCCTAGCTCCCTAAACTCTGCCTGCAGGCCCTCATCCCTCTTTCTACCTATTCATTAGTCCCGATATGGACCACGACCTCTGGCTATTCACCCTCTTCCCCCCTCAGAATGCCCTGCAGCCGCTCAGTAACATCCTGGAGTCATGTCTGCGGCCGCAGAAACGCCTGTCTGATCCCGACTATTGAATCCCCTACCACTATAGCTCTTCCATTCTTCTTCCCCCCCCCCCCCCCCCACGCAGCTGAGCCACCCGTGGTACCATGGACTTGGCTCTGGCTGCACTCTCCAGATGCACCGACGCCCCCACCGGTACTCAGAAAAGAATACCAGTTGGAGAGCGAGATGGACTCGGGACTCCTGCACTACCTGTCAAGTCCTTCTCTTGCTAGGGTATAGTTCAGTATTGCATCCCAATGGGCATTCTTCAGGTGCATGGGTTAATCAACTGGAAGGCATCACAACCCAACTCCTGTCCTCAGCTGCAGGCACTACTGGAATGACTAACTACTGATTGTGATCGCAGGGCAGAGAGCTGGTGAAGCACACAGGAAACAACTGCCTGCCGGGCAACATTCCGGTTGCATACCGGGATCGTACCAGTTGTTCGACCACCAGCAGTAAGCACAGGAGCAATAATTGGACACTACATTTAAGAGGTCTGAACGGGATCTCGAACCTTTCAATCAGCAAGTTGATCGCAATATTTTAAATAAAACCAAGGCTTCACAAAGGCTCATTGGATAAATGCCTATGTGGTATGAAGGAAGGTCCCCATCCAATATCCTCAGCTGCGACGGCTCTGGGAGGCAGTACAGTTGGTCTTAGTGGGCTAAATGGACGCGGGGATCCTAAAAAAGTTGAAGCTGTTTTTGTTGGAAAAGAGGTTAAGAGGTGATCAGATAAAGGTGTTTAAAATTATGAAGGATGACATGGCATAGAGAAGTAACCAGTTTCCTGTGATTGAGATAGATCAAGGTTCAGAGTTACAAGATTAAATGTAGAAGTATTACTAAAACAAGTTGTATTTATATAGTACATATTATATTTATATTAACATAGGAAAAATCCCAAAGCGCTTCACAGCCGCATAATCAGACAAATTGACCGAATCAAAGAATGAGATAATAGGACAGGTGACTAAAAGAGGCAGTTTTTAAGGAGCATATTGAAGGAGGAGAGGTGGAAAGGTTTAGGAAGGGAATTCCAAAGCAGAGAGCTTAACCAGCTGAAGGCACGGCCGCCAATGGTGGGGTGAAGGAAATCAGGGATGCACAAGAGGCCAGAGTTGGAGGAACGTAAAGTTCTTGGAGGGTTGTAGGGCTGTAGGTTACAAAAGCTAAGGAGAAGCAAGGCCATGGAGGGATCTGAACACCAGGATGAATTTTCAGTGAGCACAAGGGTGGTGGGTGAGTGGGATTTGGTTCGTTAGGATATGGGCAGCAGAGTTTTGGATGAGTTGATTTTTTTTGAGGGTAGAAGATGGGAGGCCGGCCAAAAGAGGTTTGAAATAGTAGTCTGAAGGTAACAAAAACATGGATGAGGGTTTAAACAGCAGCTAAGCTGATGCAGGGTGATGTTAGAGGTGAAAGTCGGCAGTCTTGGTGATTGAGAGTATATGGCATTCAAAGCTCAACTCGAGATCAAATAGGACAAAGTGTAAACAGTCTGGATCAGCCCGAGACAGTGCCCAGGGAGGAGGATGGAATCGGTGGTGAGATAGCAGTGTTTGTGGTGGGGTCCAAGACGATTCTTTCCATCCTCTCGATATTTACTTGGAGAACATCGTGACTCGTCCGGGACTGGTATGTATCGGCAGATGGGGAATCATCCACAATAGGTCATGGATGGCAAGGGTCTTGGCACAAGTGAACAGACATTCTGGAAAATTTCAGAGGGGAGGGGCGGTGATTGTAGATCCACTGATAGAGTCCACGGGGTCAATGGTGGGATGGGTGAGTGGGACTGGAAAAGGATTGGCGAGATTAGCTCCCAGCAGACGCGGTGGGTGGGAGGTTCAGCGAGAAATAAGGATAGGCAGCTGGGTTGCTGCTCGTAAGGAGACAGCGTTGACTGCCTCGATGGGCCTTTGGAGAATGCCAAGGCACAAAGGGAAGCTCGAGGCTTATCAGAGAGGGAGGCAAGCCTAGTACGGTGGCAAGAGAGTAGGAAGGTAGAGAAATGTGGGAAGGTAGAGAAATATGGGAAGGTAGAGAAATATGGGAGTAAAGTATCCGCGGGGAGAAATGAAAGGAGGCACAACTGGATAACAGGAAGGAGAAGTAGACAGGAGACAAGGGCCCAAGAAAGACGAAGCTAAATGAAAAGGGACTGGCAGCCAAAATGTAGGACAAAGAGCTGGACTTTCTTTTTTACACAGATGGTAGGAAGGATATGGAGTGATTGAAGCAGAGACCACCTCAATATTCAAGAACAGGTTCGGTAGTTGAAGGAAAGGGGAATAAAGCGACATGGGCTTCGGACGAGCACTGAAGTGGAGGATCAAAGACTGGTTGGGCCGAAGTGCCGGTTTCCATGTTGAAATTCTACGTAAAGTCAGTGAGGGTTCTTGCTCTTGATCGCTAACCAGTGACCTTATTTAAAAAGTGCATAGGCAGGCAGCATTAATATTTCTATATGCTCCTCCTACACCAGTCTAATTGCCTGTTGGCACATTGTGAATACAAGAGCAGGGAGGTTATGTTTGAACTGTATAAAACAATGGTTAGGCCACAGCTAGAGTACTGCGTGCAGTTCTGGTCACATTACAGGAACGATGTGATTGCACTAGAGAGAGTACAGAGGAGATTTACAAGGATGTTGCCTGGACTGGAGAATTTTAGCTATGAGGAAAAATTGGATGGGCTGGGTTTGTTTTCTTTGGAACAGAGGAGGCTGAGGGGCGACCTTGTTGAGGTGTATAAAATTATAAGGGGCCTGGATAGAATGGATAGGATAGACCTATTTCACTTAGGAGAGAGGTCACAGATTTAAAGGGAAATCTTTTCACCCAGAGGGTGGTGGGGGTCTGGAACTCACTGCCTGAAAGGGTAGTAGAGGCAGAAACCCTCGCCACATTTAAAAAGTACTTGGATGTGCATTTGAAGTGCCATAACTTACAGGGCAACGGACCACGAGCTGGAAAGCTCTTTGTCAGACACGATGGGCTGAAATGACCTCCTTCCGAACTATAAATTTCTATGATTCTACACTACCACTGCTTGCATATGTAGAATGGCTTTTTGGGCAAGGTACCTGAGCATTGGCAGTACTCCAGCCTCCAGTGGGAGGTGGAGGAAGATGTCAACCTCCTTCTAGTCCCACTCGCTCATCCCTCCATTGGCACTGGACTCTATCAGTGGATCTACAATCACCGCCCCTCTCTGGGTCTCTCTCCAGAATGTCTCTTCACTTACGACAAAGCCGTTGCCATCCAAGACCTTATTGTGGATGATTGCATAGACACCATGACCTTGACTGAAACTTGGCTCTTGGTTGATGACACCTTGCCTCTTGCTCCCTACCTGGCCATAACTTCCACCACCTGGCCTGCCCAAACCAGCATGGTGGTGGTGTAGCCCTGTGTACCAAATCTCACCTTGCTCTGTCCCCCTATTCCTCTGGCACCTTTTCCTCTGAGCGCCTCAGCTTGATCCACCTCACTCGTCTCTCTATTAAAATCTTCGCTCTCTAACGCTCACCCAAGCTCCAACCCGACCACAGTACTGAAATGGCGTGCTCACAACTTGAACATATCTCAGAGCTTCAGAACAGTGCAGTCACTATTGTTTCGACAGCAAGTACAGCAGCAAAGTCTCCTGAACAGCAATGAGATAAATGACCAGTTTATCGGCTTTTGGTGGTGTTGGTTGGAAGATGAATATTGGCCAAGACAGCAGGAGAATTCTCCTTGCTCTTCAAATTGTTCCATGGGATCCTTTACATCCCCCTGAACTGGCAGACAGTTTAACATCTCATCTGGAAGATGGCACCTCCAACAATGCAGCACACCCTCAGTACTGTACTGAAGTATCAGCCTAGATTATGGGCTACAGCCCTGGAGTGGAGCTTCAATTCACAACTTGCTGGCTCCGAGGTGAGAGTTCAATCATTGAGCCGAGGCAGACACTTTGCAGGTGAAAAGGGGAGAATTCAGAAAGGAAAATAAACGATCATGTTTTGTCCACTAAGTTGCCCTGGGACTAGATAAAAGTGCACCCATCAACAAGAACTTGAATTCTACTCACTGTTACCCACATTAGGATTGTCCTCATAGGGTATAGTTGGGAAGGGTATCATTGCCCTGTGGGAGCGCCCCTATCCTTTATTGCTGAACTATCACCCTACCTTTGATGTCGCAACTGTGCCAAACTGGTGTGGAAATGGGAGCAACTGGACAAAAAGCTGGAGCAAGAGACATGTTGACCACTTACCTCAGCAGTTCACGGATCCGTCCAGACAGTCTGGAGGACGCCAGATTTAACTCCTTCACATTAGGCAGCTGACTGAACACTGACACCATGTTCTGGAAGGACTCTTCCATCTCTGAAGTCATGTGCCTCACATCGATATTGCTGTAAGGAAGCTTGAGGCTGATCAGATTTACAAATGTCGGTAAGCAAGGGAACACTGTGCTGAGCCCACAGAGACCGAGATTGTTGTAACGTAGCTCGATCTTCCGCAGAACCAGCGTGTCCAAAAGCTCCAGGATACAGACGGTCTTTTTTGCAGATAATTCTTCCGCTCGAAGGTCCCGGCATTTCAGACACAGGGGAGATGTTTTGCCCATTTGCAGTGCGTCCTTTATTGTCGCGTAAGAGTTACCTGTGACAAAGAGATTGGCATGTATCTCTACGCTCAAAAAACTGTCGCAGGCTCCCTCCAATCGGGTACCACCTTTCCCCTTCCTCCGCTTCGATGAATTGTACTCGTCCCTCCTGCTAGTCCGAGATATTTCAATGCAGGCTTTGGCCAAAGCTACAGTTCGGGACCATTGGCCAATGGTATCCGTATCTTGCCTGTCTCCATCATCTTGGAGGCCTGTGAGGTCCACAACACGGAGCAATCGGTGTTTCCTATGGACCAAGGATGGAAACGAATAGAATCACCATTACACATTCAACAATAACTTGCAGTTATAGCTGGGAGTGCAGCAGCTCAGAGTGGGAAAACAGAGTTTGGTAAGTGGGAGAATCTTGAGGGTTAATCTCTTTTATACCATTTGGAGGCTGGTGGCAATTGCTAGTGGCCTCGAAGTAAGATTAACAGTAAGATTAGGATTCTTTCAGGCTGAAGTAGAGACAAGCTAGCTAGCTCTCCAGTAGTTTGCTAAATAGCCAGTTAGTTAAAACTAGTTAAAACTGGTTCTTTGCCCAGTGGTGATCATCTGAGCCACAAGCAGTTTAAAAACCAAGGACTGTGTGCTGTTAGCTCGGAGTGCAGCAGTTCAGAGTGGGAAAACAGAGTTCGGTGAAGTGGGGGCGGGAGGTGTTGCTTTGCCTTGTTTTTCCTAACTTTTTCAGTAGAGTGGCGGCGTAACTGAGCGGGAGCAGACCGAGGCCCAAGAGTGGGGGTAAAAGCCACAGCAGACGGCCATCCTGGTGCCAGGGTAAAGGACATCTCCGGGCTGGAGGATCATAGAAAATAGGTGCAGGAGTAGGCCATTTGGCACTTCGAGCCTGCACCACCATTCAACATCATGGCTGATCACTCACCCCACTACCCATTTCCTGCTTTCTCTCCATACTTTTGATCCCTTTAGCCATAAGGGCCATATCTAACTCCCTCTTGATATATCTAACGAACTGGCATCAACAACTCTCTACGGTTGAGAATTCCAGAGGTTAACAACTCTGAGAAGAAGTTTCTCTTCATCTCGGTCCTAAATGGCTTACCCCTTATCCTTAGACTGTGACCCCTGGTTCTGGACTTCACCAACATTGGGAACATTCTTCCAGCATCTAATCTGTCCAGTCCCATCAGAATTTTATATGTTTCTATGAGATCCCCTCTCATTCTTCTAAACTCCAGTGAATACAGGCCCAGTCGATCCAGTCTCTCCTCATATGTCAGTCCCGCCATCCAGGAATCAGCCTGGTGAACCTTCGCTGCACTCCCTCAATAGCAAGAACGTCGTTCCTCAGGTTAGGAGACCAAAACAAACACAATATTCCAGGTGAGGCAAATGTAACCCTACTATTTAAAAAAGGAGGGAGAGAGAAAACAGGGAACTACAGACGGGTTAGCCTATCAGTAGTAGGGAAAATGCTAGAATCTATTATAAAGGATATGATAACGGCACACTCAGATAATATCAACGGGATTAGATAAAGTCAACATGGATTTATGAAAGTAAAATCATGTTTGACAAACCTACTGGAGTTTTTTTGAGGGTGTAACTGATAGAATAGATAAGGGAGAACCAGTGGATGTAGTGTATTTGGATTTTCAGAAGGCCTTTGATAAAGTCCCACAGAAGATGTTAGTGTGCAAAATTAAAGCACTTGGGATTGGGGGTAATGTACTGGCATGGATTGAAAATTGGTTAACTGACAGGAAACGAGAGTAGGAATAAACGGGACTTTTTCAGGGGTGGCGGGCAATGACTGGTGGGGTACCACAGGGATCTGTGCTTGGGCCCCAGCTATTCACAATATATAAATATATATATAAATGATTTGGGTGAGAGAACCAAATGTAATATTTCCAAGTTTGCTGATGACACAAATTGGTGGGATTGTAGTTTGTGAAGAGGATGCAAAGACGTTGCAAGGCGATTTAGATAGGTTGAGTGAGTGGGAAAACATATGGCAGATGCAGAATAACGTGGATAAATATGAAGTTATCCACCTTGGTAGAAACATAGAAAATAGATGCAGGAGTAGGCCTTTCGGCCCTTAGAGCCTGCACCACCATTCAATAAGATCATGGCTGATCATTCACCTCAGAACCCCTTTCCTGCCTTCTCTCCATACCCCTTGATCCCTAGGTGATGGCTTGGGAAGTGTCGACCTGGGTGTCCTTGTACACCAGTCATTAAAAGCAAACATGCAGGTGCAGCAAGCAGTTAGGAAGGCACATGGTATGTTGACCTTCATTGCAAGAGGATGAGAGTAGAGGAGCAAGGATGTCTTACTACAGTTATACAGGGCCTTGGTGAGACCACACCTGGAGCATTGTGTGCTGTTTTGGTCTTCTTACCTAAGAAAGGATATACTTGCCATAGAGGGATTGCAGCGAAGGTTCACCAGACTGATTCCTGGGATGGCAGGACTGTTGTATGAGGAAAGATTGGGTTGACTAGGGCTGTATTCACTAGAGTTTAGAAGAATGAGAGGGGATCTCATTGAAACGTATAAAATTCTGACTGGGTTGGATAGACTGATGTGGGGAGGATGTTTCCCCTGGCTGGGAAGTCTAGAACAAGGGGTCACAGTCTCAGGTTACGGAGTAGGAAATTTAGGACCGAGATGAGGAGAAATTCTTTCACTCAGAGGGTGGTGAACCTGTGGAGGCCAAGTCACTGAATATATTTTAAGAAGGAGATAGATCGATTTCTAGACACAAAAAGACATCAAGGGGTATGGGGGGAAAAGCGGGAATATGGTGTTGAGATAGAGGATCAGCCATGATCATATTGAATGGCGATGCAGACTTGAAGGGCCAAATGGCCTGCTACTGCTCCTATTTTTTATGTTTCTATATAGCGCCTTTAACATAGTAAAACGTCTCAAAATGCTTCACGGGAGTGTTCTAAAACAAAATGTGACACCGAGTCACATAGTGAGCATAGGGAGATATTAGGACAGATGAGGTACGTTTTAAGAAGTGTCTTAAAGGAGGAAAGAGAGGTAGAGAGGCGGTGAGGTTGAGGGAAAGAGTTTCAGAGTTTGGGCCCAGGCAGCTGAAGGCACAGCCACCAATGGTTGGGTAGTTATAATCAGGGATGCTCAAGAGGGCAACATTTAAGGAGCACAAATTTCTCGTGTTGGGGGGCGGTTTGTGAGGCTGAAGGAGATTACTGAGATAGGGTGGGGCAAAGCTATGGAGGGATTTGTAAACAAAGATGAGAATTTTGAAATCGAGGCATTGTTTCACCGGGTCCAATGTAGGTCACGAGCACTGTGATGATGGGTGAGCGGGACTTGGTGCAAGTTTGGACATGGGCAGAGTTTTGGATGACCTCAAGTTTACGGAGGTCAGCCAGGAGTTCAATGGAATAGGCATAGATGAGGGTTTCAGCAGCAGATGAGCAGAAGCAGTTGTGAAGTCGGGTGACATTACTGAGGTGGAAATAGGGTTTGAAAGAGGTGTTTAAAACCATGAAGGGTTTCGATTGAGTAAATAAGGAAAAACTGTTTCCAGTGGCAGAAGAGTTGGTAATCAGAGGACACAGATTTAAGATGATTGGCAAAAGAAAAGAGGCGAGATGAGGAGAAATGTTTTCATGCAACTGCATTTTGTGATCTAGAATGCACTGCCTGAAAGGGTGGTGGAGACAGATTTAATAGTGACATTCAAAATAGTATTGGAGAAAAATTTGGAGGGCTATAGGGAAAGGGCAGGGGAGTGGCATTAATTGGATAGCTCTTTCAAAGAGCCGGCACAGACACGATGGGTTGAATGGCTTCCTCTGTGCTGCATCATCCTAGGATTCCATGAAAATCCAGTCGATCCACTCTAACTTCCCCTCTGCAGAAATCCACATTCTGGACAACTCCAGTATTCATTTCCATCTCTGGCTTGGCTTATTCTCAGTTACTGATCAAGCTGCACTAATCGTTTGCAATCCTGAATAGCCTCAATTCCCCATCAATCAGCCCAGCTATATCCCAGATTGTTTCTAAAAAGGAGTTTATCTCCTTTATCTTCCCACCTCTCAAGTCTAACCTGCAGCTACCACTTTTGTTGCCTGCACCCTTACTCCTTTATGTGTTGATATTCTGGGCTTCACTCTGTCAGGTCAAACTGAACTCTTATATCTCCTCCTCTCTCAAGCTGCTATCAAGAAGCCCTGTCTTTATTGTGCCAAAAAACTTCCCCTTGACAACTCAACTCTCTCTATAAAGCCAACTCTATCCAAGGTTAGGATAGTGCTCCCATATCTAAACAGTCTCATCTGACACCGGCCTCGCAGTGAAGATTGGTAACTGCTCCCATACCTGGGGAGGATCTTCTCATCCTAGGTAGGATAAAATAAACAGCTCACCTGATAGACAATCTTTCCCTCACCTCTACTCTTCAATTCTTTTCTCAATCACAACCTTTCTTGATTCTAGCTGATCAATATTATGATCTGTGCTTCTCTGAAATTTCCCGTCATTCTTTCGAAGCACCAGATACATCATCTTACACATGAATTCTCCTTTCAGCATCCTCGTGTGTTAAAATCAAGACTCATCTCAATCTTCACAGGACCTCAAAACTGTGGAGCTCCTCACCCCTCTCCGTCTTCCCTTCCTTCCACAATCTTCAGGCTTATAGAACCCAAGCTTGGTGTTACTCAGTAGCCAATTCTTAACCCAACTTATCTTCTCTTTTGCTCTTTTCAACTGTAAAATTTCATTTTGGGCCTTTACCTTTCCCAATTAAATAAACTGGCCTCGATTATAGCTTTATAATTGCTCCTGTATATTAAGTGCAACATCCCCGACACCTCGGAGTCCCTGGCCAAAGACCGCCCTAAGTGGAGGAAGACCATCTGGGAGGGCACTGAGCACCTCAAGTCTCGTTGCCGAGAGCATGCAGAAAACAAGCGCAGGCAGCGGAGGGAGCGAGCGGCAAACCAGACTCCCCACCCACCCTTTCCTTCAACCACTGTCTGTCCCACCTGTGACAGAGACTGTAATTCCCATATTGGGCTGTACAGTCACCTGAGAACTCACTTTTAGAGTGGAAGCAAGTCTACCTCGATTTCGAGGGACTGCCTATGATGATGATTCTATAGAAACACTCTCAACTGGATTACGTTTGCAAACCACTCCCATGTGGCCGCCATGAATTCGGGGGAAAATCCTTTTGTTTTCCACAGCTATATGCATTTCTATCTGAACTCTCCCTGTGCCTTGTACCATTCTCTTACCGAGGGTGCCAGCAAGTAAAAACCTGCTCCAAGTTAGTGACCGATCTCAGTCTGGCAGTGAGGAAATGCACAAGGGTTGTGGAGGTGACTTGTCTTCAGATAACCCCCCCCCCCACACCACCACCCCAGAGGGGAACTAGCTGGGTGCTCTTATGTGACTTGACAGGTGGGACAGACAGTCGTTGAGGGTAAGGCGTAGGTGGCCCGCCGCACACTCTTTCCGCTGCCTGCACTTGACCTCTGCATGCTCTCGGCGTTGAGACTTAAAGTGCTCAACTCCCTCCCGGATGCACTTTCTCCACTTAGGGCAGTCCCCAGCCAGAGACTCCCAGGTGTCAGTGGTGATGTCGCACTTTTATCAGGGAGGTTTTGAGGGTGTCCTTGTGATGTTTCCTCTGCCCACCTTTGGCTCGTTTGCCGTGAAGGAGCTCCGCATAGAACACTTGCTTTGGGAGTCTCGTGTATGGCATGCGAACTATGTGGCCTGCCTCCCTGGGGATTTGCAGGATCTTGCGGAGACATCGTTGGTGATATATCTTCAGTGACTTGATGTCTTCTGTACATCGTCTATGCCTCTGAGCCATACAGGAGGGCGGGTATTACTACAGCCCTGTAGACCATGAGCTTGGTGGTAGATTTCAGGGCCTGGTCTTCGAACACTCTTTTCCTCAGGCAGCCGAAGGCTGCACTGGCGCACGGTGTTGAATCTCCGCATCAACGTCTGCTTTTGTTGACAAGAGGTTCCCGAGGTATGGGAAATGGTCCACATTGTCGAGGGCCGCGCCGTGGATCTTGATGACTGGGGGGCAGTGCTGTGCAGCAAGGACAGGCTGGTGGAAGACTTTTGTCTTACGGATGGTTAGCGTAAGGCCCATGCTTTCATATGTCTCAGTAAATACATCGACTATATCCTGGAGTTTAGCCTCAATGTGCGCAGACGCAGGCGTCGTCCGCGTACTGTAGTTCAACGACAGGGCCTGGAGGCAGAGTAGGTTAAACAGCTTCCCACTGGTTCTGTAGTTTAGTTCCACTCCAGCGGGGAGCTTGTTGACTGAGGTGGAGCATGACAGCGAGGAAGATTAAGAAGAGGGTTGGAGCGATGACGCAGCCCTGTTTGACCATGGTCCAGACGTGGATTGGGTCTGTAATGGATCCGTTGGTAAGGATCACGACCTGCATGTCGTCGTGGAGCAGGCGAAGGATGCTGACAAACTTTTGGGGGCATCCGAAACAGAGGAAAACATGCCATAGACCCTCGCGGTTGACAGTGTCAAAGGCCTTTCTAAGGTCGAAGGCGGCCATGTATAAGGGCTGGCGCTGCTCCCTGCATTTTTCCTGCAGCTGTTGCGCTGCAAAGATCATGACGGTTGTGCCCCGTAGGGAACGAAATCCGCACTGTGACTCCAGGAGGAACTCCTCGGCCACAGGGAGAAGACAGATGAAGAGGACTCTAGCGACAACTTTCCCAGTGGCTGATAGCAGGGAGATTCCTCTGTAGTTGCCGCAGTCAGACGTCCCCTTTTTAAAGATGGTCGCGATCACTGTATCTGAGATCTCCCGGCATTCTCTCCTCCCTCCAGATGAGATGAGGTCATGTATCCGCGCCAACATGCATCTCCGCCATACTTTAGCGCCTCAGCAGGGATTCCAGCCGCTCCAGTAGCCTTGTTGTTCTTGAGCTGTTTTATGGCTTTGCCTACCTCATGCAACGTTGGGGTTTCACTGAGGTGGTGGCGGGTCGCATGCTGCAGGATGGAGTCGAGAACTCTCAAGTTAAAGGCATAGTCTCGATTGAGGAGATCTTCAAAGTGCTCCTTCCAGCGAGGCCTGACAGCCTCGATATCCTTGATGAGTATTTCCCCGTTCTTGGCCAGCAGTGGGGTGGGATCTTGGGAGTTTGGAGCGTAGGTGGCCTTGACTGCGATGAAGAATCCTCGCATATTGTGGCTGTCGGCCAGTTGTTGTATCTCCTGTGCTTTCTCCATCCACCACCTGTTCTTTAGGTCCGTGTTTTTTCTTGGACCTCAGCCTTGAACAGTCTGTAATGTTGCTTTGCTACACCAGAGTTGGGTTGTTGCTTGAGGCTCAGAAATGCTCTGCGCTTACGATCTATTAGTTCTTGGATCTTCTGATCATTTTCATCAAACCAGTCCTGGTGTTTTCTGGTTGAGTGACCAAGTGTCTCTTCACAGGCACTGGTTATGGAGGCCCGGAGGGCAGACCAAGGGCATTCAGCATCGCAGGGTCATCAAGGAGCGACCGGCCCAACATTGCACTCCACGTCCCTTTGGCCAGAAGGCTTGGCCCAACAACGCACTCTGGGTCCCTTCAGCCAGCCGGTCTGACCCAGCCTCACACTCCAGGTACCTTCGGCCAGAGGGCCTGACCCAACGACGCACTCCGGGTCCCTTCGGCCAGAAGGCCCGGCCATGCCTTGCACTCCGGGTCTCTTCGGCCAGCCAGTCAGCTGGCCCGGCCCAACGACGGGCTGTACCTGCCCTAGGTCGTTAGCAGCGAACATCGACTGGACTGTAGACCACTGACTTACATTTTAGACTCATCATCATAGGCAGTCCCTCGAAATCGAGGAAGACTTGCTTCCACTCAAAGTGAGTTCTCAGATGACTGAACAGTCCAATACGGGAATTACAGTCTCTGTCACAGGTGAGACAGACAGTGGTTGAAGGAAAGGGTGGGTGGGGAGTCTGGTTTGCCGCAAGCTCCGACTGCTGCCTGCGCTTGTCGGCAACTGGGAGGCTTGGGATGGACAAAGTCCTTCAATGCAAGGTCCTTTCTCATTCCTTTCTGCATCAGAGAACATGTCTTTTGAAAGCACTTCGCTGCAAACCCTGGCCACCCGACATGGGGCAGTTGGGTGCATTTGAACAGTATCTGGCAGGGAGAGGGAATACTGATGGAGCACTTCCACGAGCCACCAACTAATGTATAATTCAGCAAACAGGTGCCACATTTTCCACTCTCCATCAAGTCTTTTGCAGTTACTTACTGTGTGGCAGTGATGGGTGAGATTACCAAGGCTATATTTCAGCAGGGCATTAATGCTAACTGGGCTTAAAGCAGCCAAATTACATCCTTCTCCCTCCCCTTTCAGAAAAACCTACCAAACTCTCCCACTGGGCTGTAAAGAGAACCCTGGGATGGAGGAAAGGGTCTGTGACTCACCCACACAGCACACTACAGGTGGGTCGAGTACCCTCCTCCGGTCTAAGAGTAGACAAGATCAAAAACTCTTCCACAGCACTAGACAGATACAGGGCTCCTTCTTAATTATTCTAAGCAAGTACGGGTTTGTTTCTGTGACTTGCTCTGAGGCACCTAAAGGAGCAGCAATTTACATGACGTACTCTTTTTCTGCACTCTCTCATACGGATTAATGACTTTTGCTGTACCTAAGCTTGTAATTGTCCTGAGATGTTGATGCTTTTGTTTTTCTGTAAAACAACAAAAATGAAGTTAATAATTCCAGCTCGTCTCTCCCTTGCCCCCACCCTTACCTTCCTACAAGTGGTGGAATACTCTCAGTCCTCCCCTAAATTCACCGACAACCCCCGAGCTCCCCCTGCCATACCTCCTGCTTTAATAAGGTGCGAGGTGGAAACCAGGAAATTAGAGACCAGTTAGCCTAACATATATTGTCGAGAAATTGCTAGAGTCTATAGTTAAGGATAGAGTGACTGAACACCTTGAAAATTTTCAGCTGATCAGAGAGAGCCAGCATGGATTTGTAAAGGCGAGGGCATGCCTGATGAACCTGACTGAATTTTTTGAAGAGGTGACTAAGATAGTGGACAGGGAACTGTCTGTGGATGTTATTTATATGGGCTTCCAGAAGGCATTTGATAAGTTCCACATAAGAGACTGTTAGCTAAATTTAAAGCTCATGGAATTAAAGGTAAATTATTGATCTGATTAGGAAATTGGCTGAACGGCAGGAGACAGAAATAATGGGCAGGTACTCTAATTGGCTGAATGTGACGAGTGGTGTCCCGTAAGTGGTGTCTTGGGGCCTCAACAATTCACTATATTTATCAACGACTTAGATGATGGGATAGAAAGCCACATATCCAAGTTTACCGATTACACAAAGATAGGTGGCGGCATTGTAAGCAGTGTAGATGGAAGCATAAAATTACAAATATATTGATAGATTAAGTGAATGGGCAAAACTGTGGCAAATGGATGTCAATGTAAGCAAATGTGAGGTCATCCACTTTGGACCTAAAAAGGATAAAGCAGGGTACTTTCTAAATAGTGAAAAGCTAAAATTAGTGGAGGTCCAAAGAGACTTGGGGACCCAGGTACGTAGATCATTAAAATGTCAGACACGTACAGAAAATAATCAAAAAGGCTAATGGAATGCTGGTCTTTATATCTAGAGGACTAGAATACAAGAGGGTAGGAAGTTATGCTGCAGCTGTACAAAGCCCTGGTTAGACCATACCAGGAGTACTGTGTTCAGTTCTGAGCTCCACACCTTAGGAAGGATATATTAGCCTTGGAGGAAGTGCAGTGTAGATTTACCAGAATGATACCTGGACTTCAAGGGTTAAATTACAAGGAGAGATTACACAAACTAGGGTTGTATTCTCTGGAATTTAGATGGTTAAGGGGTGATTTGATCTAAATTTTCAAGACACTAAGGTGAATTGCTCCAGTCGAGAAAGAGCAATTATTTTCGTTGATTGGAGATTCCAGGACTCGGGGGCATAGTGTAAGAAGTAGAGCCAGGCCTTTCAGGAAAAGTTCTACATGCATAGGGTTATAGAAGATTGGAACTCTCCTACAAATGACTGGTCAATTGTAATTTTAAATCGGCAATTAATATATTTTTGTTAACCAAAGGTATTAAGAGATAGGGCCAAAGGCAGGTATATGGAGTTAGGTCGCAGATCAGCTGTGATCTCAGTGAATGGCGGAACAGGCTCCAGGAGCTAAATGGCCTCCTCTTGTACCTATGTTCCTAATCCGACCCCCATTTCCATAAATAACACAGCACAGCCAAACATGTAATAAATCTCACACTACACCCCAGATAACCAGAGGTCAGCGGGTCTAATGTACTGAGTGTGCGCGAATATAAAACTCAGTTACAAGAGGAGAATTTATTTTTGGGAAGGTGTCAAAATTCCTATTTTGTTGCATCCCTTTTGATGTGTCGGGGAGACGGAGGATAGCTGTACTGCTGTCACGATAAACACTAGCAATTTTCATTCCTCCTCCACAATTCTCAGCACATCCCCACAGCAGCAGGGCTGAGATGGAGAGCTGAGTACAGCAAGTTTAGAATCCACTTCCCAACAGCAGTGCGCCAGCCCATTAGAGGAGACTGGTAGTGATCGAGAAGGGGGATCACATTCTGCCTGCCCACTACAGTAGAGCCAGACAGGAAGAGACCAGGGGATGACACTGTGTCTGACCACAGTCTGGGAAAGGATAGGGATCGTATGAACATAAGAAGAACATAAGAAATAGGAACAGGAGTAGGCCATTTGGCCTCTCGACCCTGCTCCGCCATTCAATAAAATCATGGCTGATCTGATCCTGGCCTCAACTCCACTTCCCCGCCCGCTCCCCATAACCCTTGACTCACTTATCATTCAGAAATCTGTCTATCTCCACCTTAAATATATTCAAAGACCCAGCTCTCTGGGGCAGAAAATTCCAAAGATTCACGACCCTTAGAGAAGAAATTATTCCTCACTTCTGTTTTAAATGGGTGGACCCTTATTCTGAAACAATGCCTCCTAGTTCTAGATTCCCCCATGAGGGGAAACATCCTCTCTGCATCTACCCTGTCAAACCCCCTCAGAACCTTATGTTTCAATAAGATCATCTCTCATTCTTCTAAACTCCAATGAGTATAGGCCCAACCTTTTCTCATATGGCAACCCCTTCACCTCAGGAATCAACCTCATGAACCTTCTCTTAACTGCCTCCAATGCAAGTGTATGTACAATGAGTATATGGTAAATGAGGGTACGGGGCCGAGAAGAGGCGAGGGCCCAGGGGCAGCACGGGCCAGCCCACACTGCGATTTGTGTGCATACTAGCTCCATGCAGCAGAGCAGGTCTCCAGTCGTCCGGGTTAACCCTTGCCACTGGATAAAGGTCTACTAGCTCTGTCAAGCCCGTGTGGTGGCTGATGTACAACAGTCACCACACGTTAAAAAAATCCACGCACAGGCATCTTCCACCCCTGGAGTTCAGAACTGGAATATCGGGTCCTTCATTGAAACATCTATGAACTCATCCCTTTTGGTGTGGAAGCAAGTCACCCTCGTTCGAAGGACCACCTATGATGATGATGATCCTTCCTTAAATAAGGAGACCAAAACTGTATAGTACTCCAGGTGTGGTCTTACCAACGCACCCCACTAGTTACAGTTTGCCAACCTGAAAATGACCCATTTATCCCGACTCTCTGTTTTCTGTTAGTTAGCCAATCCTACATCTATGCTAATATAGTACAGGGCATCACCAACCCTGTGAGCTCTAATCTTGTGCAGTAACTTTTTATGTGGCACCTTATGGAATGCTTTCTGGAAATCCAAGTACACCACATCTACTAGTTCTCACTTATCCACTCTACTCGTTACATCCTCAAAGAACTCCAGCAAATTTGTCAAACACGATTTCCCTTTCATAGAACCATCCTGGCTCTGCTTAATTGCATTATGATTTTTTTTAAATGGCCTACTACGATTTCCTTAATGGACACCAGCATTTTCACAATGACAAATGTTAGGCTAACTGGTCTATAGTTTCCTGTTTTCTGTCTGACAGTCTTGGAAAGGGCAGGGGTCAAGCTGTGTCTGACCACAGTCTGGGAAAGGACAAGGATCAAGCTGTGTCTGACCAGTCTGGGAAAGGACAGGGGTCACGCTGTGTCTGACCACAGTCTGGGAAAGGACAGGGATCACGCTGTGTCTAACCACAGTCTGGGAAAGGACAGGGATCACACTGTCTGACCACAGTCTGGGAAAGGTCAGGGATCACGCTGTCTGACCGGAGTCTGACAGTCTAGGAAAGGTCAGGGGTGACGCTGCACCATGACTACAAATCTCATCAGTTCCTTAAAAAACCCTTCTCGCGCCAAAGAGTGCTCTTTGTTTAAATATAAAAAAGTTGCTGTGACTCAGCTCCTCCTGCCTCCCCACCGATCAGCTGTACAAGCTGCAGTTTCCACCCATAATAAAACTATCGGACCAAGTCAGGTTGGATATTATTCCGCTTCTACCCATCAGTTCTCCCCTCTCCTGAAGCATCCACTGTGTGCCGGGGTGCAAGTTATCAGGACACGGGTACCCGAGGCACCTCAGTTAACTGTCCATTCTTTCCATGAGCCGGGTCAGTGACTGTTGGCAGAATATTCCACCATGAGGGGGGGGGGGGGGGGGGGTTCACAGCTGACCGGGGTTCTACCCAACCTCCACTCATGCACTCTCAGCAGGGCGTCACTGGCTAGCGATCAGGAATGGGGAACCCGGGACAATTATTCCTTCGCTAGCCTGGGGTGCGGGCAAGGTAAGTTAACCTACAGCTGAGATTAGAAAGCTCAGCAGAGAGCAGTCTTGAGATGTTCCTGGTCTCAATCACTCAGTTGGTTAAGGCATCAAGTGAAAAAACCAACACTGTTTTGATTTTTGTATTAAAATTAAAATTATACAGGTACATGCAATTACCAATCGTCAAATCATTAACAGATTTAATAAAAAAACGCTGATAACCAGTGCGCTGCAGTGGAACTGTGCCAATTAGTACCTGTTGGTGGGGCCGCGGTTCTGGCGTAGCTCATTAAGGAGGTAGTCCTTCACTCCCATTATCACCGCCTGCAGGCACTGCTTGTTGGGCTTCTCCCGGATCACGTCACGGTCGCAGTGCTTGCACCTTTTCAGGATGGTCGAGAAGTTGAGAATGCTGAAGGGCCATCTCTGCACCACATCGCGCAGCACCAGTGTCCGCAGGTCCAGGAAGGCGGCTTTAAACAGCACTGGGTAGATCTCGCGAGGGATGTAGTCCAGGGCTTTGCGGGTCGAGGCGTGGTCCGCTATCACTTTCTGCGCACAGAAGAAGACCAGAGAATGCATCCTTCCAAACAAACAGCCCAGATCAAGGTGATGTCGCAGTCAACGGATGGCTGCAACAGGAGAGAGAGATACCAGTCAGACCCGAGAAACACATTGTCTCCAGTGACTCTCTGTGCCAGCACCTGGTACAGGCAGATAGCTACCATCTGGAGTACCTGATCCCAGCTCAACCATGGTCAACTGCTCAGTGGAGCCTTGCAGGAAATTAACACAGTCCATTAATGAGCATCATTAATAATGCATTAGTCGGTTTCAAATAGTTCACTTCTGCTATACTTTTCCTGTATTTCTTGACCAATGGCGCGATTGGACACCTGCTCGTAAGCTGCAGCAACTGTGCAGCTGGTAACTGGAAGATACATAAGAAATAGGAGGAGTAGGCCATTTGGCTGATCTGATCATGGGCTCAGCTCCACTTCCCTGCCAGCTCCCCATAATCCTTTACTCCCTTATCGCTCAAAAATCTCTCTATCTCCACCTTAAATATATTCAATGACCCAGCCTCCACGGCTCTCCGGGGCAGAGAATTCCATAGATTTACAACCCCCAGAGAAGAAATTTCTCCTCATCTCAGTTTTAAATGGGCGGCCCCTTATGCTAAGACTATGTCCCCTAGTTTTAGTTTCCCCCATGAGTGGAAATATCCTCTCTGCATCCACCTTATTAAGCCCCTTCATTGTTTTATAAGTTTCAATAACATCACACCTCATTCTTCTGAACTCCAATAAGTATAGGCCCAAACTACTCAACCTATCTTCATAAGTCAACCCCCTCATCACCGAAATCAACCTAGTGAACCTTCTCTGAACAGCCTCCAATGCCAGTATATCCTTCCTTAAATACGGAGACCAAAACTGCACACGCAGTACTCCAGGTGTGACCTCACCAATTTGTAGCAGGACTTCTCTGCTTTTATACTCCATCCCCCTTGCAATAAAGGCCAACATTCCATTTGCCTTCCTGATCACTTGCTGTACCTGCATATTAACTTTTTGTGTTTCATGCACAAGGACCCCCAGATCTCTCTGTACTGCAGCACTTTGCAATTTTTCTCCATTTAAATTATAATTTGCTTTTCTATTATTTCTGCCAAAGTGGATAACCTCACATTTTCCCACATTATACTCCATCTGCCAAATTTTTGCCCACTCACTTAGCCTGTTTATATCCCTTTGCAGATTTTTTGTGTCCTCCTCACAATTTGCTATCCCACCCATCTTCGTATCAGCAAACTTGACTACATTACATTCAGTCCCTTCATCCAAGTCATTAATATAGATTGTAAATAGTTAAGGACCCAGCATCAATCCCTGCGGCACCCTATTAGTCATTGTTTGCCAACCGGAAAATGACCCATTTATGCCGACTTTCTGTTCTCTGTTAGTTAGTCAATCCTCTAGCCATGCTAAGATATTACCCCCAACCCCGTGAGCTTATATCTTGTGCAGTAACCTTATGTGGCGCCTTATCAAATGCCTTCTGGAAATCCAAATACACCACATATACTGGTCCCCCCTTACCCACTCTGCTCCTTACATCCTCAAAGAACTCCAGCAAATTTGTTAAACATGATTTCCCTTTCATAAAACCATGCTGATTCTGCTTGATTGAATCATGCTTTTCCAAATGTCCTGCTACTGCTTCCTTAATAATAGACTCCAGCATTTTCCCAACAGCAGATGTTAGGCTAACTGGTCTATAGTTTCCTGCTTTTTGTCTGCCTCCTTTTTTTTAATTGGAGCGTTATATTTGCGGTTTTCCAATTCGCTGGGACCGTCCCAGAATACAGGGCATTTTGGTAGATTACAACCAATGCATCCACTATCTCTGCAGACACTTCTCTTAAGACCCTAGGATGTAAGCCATCAGGTCCAGGGGACTGGTCCGCCCTTAGTCCCATTATTTTGTCTAGTACGACTTCATTAGTGACAATGATTGTATTAAGTTCCTCCCTCACTATAGCCCCTTGATTTTCCACTATTGGGATGCTTTTAGGATCTTCTACGGTGAAGACCAATACAAAATATTTGTACAACGTCCCTGATATTTCCCTGTTCATTATTAATTCCCCAGTCTCATCCTCTAGGGGACCAACATTTACTTTAGCCACTCTTTTCCTTTTTATGTACCTGTAAAAACTCTTACTATCTGTTTTAATATTTCATGCTGGTTTACTTTCATAATCTATCTTCCCTCAATTTTTTTAGTCGATCTCTGCCAGCTTTAAAAAATGTCCCAATCCTCTGGCCTCCCATTAGTCTTGGCCACATTGTATGCCTTTGTTTTCAATTTGATACCATCCATTATTTCCTTAGTTAGCCACAGATGATTATCCCTTCTCTTACAGTCTTTCCTTCTCTTTGGGATATATTTTTGTTGCGAGTTATGAAATATCTCCTTAAATGTCTGCCACTGCTCATCATCCATCCCCCCATACTTCAGTCTATTTTCCCAGTCCACTTTAGCCAACTCTGCCCTCATACCTTTGTAGTCTCCTTTATTTAAGCTTAGGACCCCAGCTTGAGAACCAACTTTCTCACACTCCAACTGAGTTTGAAATTCAATCATATTATGGTCACTCTGCGTAGCCCCCGGCCTGCGAACACCATTGGAGCAGGCCGGGGAGCGGAAGGAGCAGCGTGGCTGCCTAGCCCAGTAGTCTGCGCAGCCCCCGCCCTGCGAGCACCATCGGAGCAGGCCAGGGAGCGGAAGGAGCAGCGCGGCTGCCTAGCCCAGCAGTCTGCGCAGCCCCCGCCCTGCGAGCACCATCGGAGCAGGCCAGGGAGCGGAAGGAGCAGCATAGCGGCATACCACTCCAGGGAACAGCACGTGCTGGAGCAGGAGAGCAACGGCAGTGAAAAAGGACATCACCAAGGTCCAGGTCGGTGATTGGAGCGTGGGCAGGTACATCATGAGTGGCGAGGTCAGGCCGAAGGAGCGGCGAGAGATTGCAGAGGGACATGATTGGGGCCCAGGAAAGGCGTGAGTTTGGGGCCCAGAAGAGGCGTGGGCCCAGGGGCAGCACAGACCAGCCCACACTGCAATATGTTTGCGCACTAGGTCCATGCAGCAGAGCAGAGCTCCAGTCGTCTTGGTTAATCCTTGCTACTGGACCAAGACCTCGCTCTGTCACGCCCGTGTGGTGGCTGGTGTGTAACGATCACCACATATTAAAAAAATCCAAGTACAGGCATCTTCCACCCGTCAAGATTTAGTTCGGACCTGGAATTTTAGATCCAGCATTGAAACACCTGTGAACTTTTTGACATGAAAGCAAGTCGTCCTCGATTCGAGGGACTGCCTATGATGGGGGTCACTCATTCCTAGAGGATCTTTTACTGCGAGATCATTTATTAATCCTGCCTCATTACACAGTACTAGATCGAAGAAAGCCTGCTCCCTGGTTGGTTCTGCAAGGAAACTTTCCCGGATACACTCTATGAACTCCTCCTCAAGGCTACCCTGACCAATTTGCTTTATAGTAAAATAGTAAGATAGTAAAATCAAACATTGATTTCCCTTTGTAGAAACATTTCATCTTCTCAATCACCCACCAAGATCAAGAAGTCACTGGTTTTTGCTTTGTTGCACTTAATCGTCAACAATAAACCAGGTTTTTACTACAAGAAATCCCATGCAAACCTCCTGCATTGTGTTTCGTTGTTATAATAATGCTGATTAATAGTAAAAATTTTATTGTTTGCATACTATCTTTCAGATAAGACGCTAATCAATAACTATACTTTATTGGCTGTAAAGCGCTTTGGGACATTCTCAAGTTATGGAAGATGCTTATACAAATACAAGCTCTTTCACTGATGTTTTTAGCACCTCCCTCTCCCGAGGGTGCTGGCTCACGCTGCAGGCTCAGTTTCACAGGCACTGTACATGCATCAACTATTGCAACCAGCGGAGGAAAAAGAACATATGAAATAGGAGCAGGAGTCGGCCATTTGACCCCTCGAGCCTGCTCCGCCATTTAATATCATCATGGCTGATCTGATCATGGACTCAGTTCCACTTCCCTGCTCACTCCCCATAACCCTTTAATTCCGTTATCATTCAAAAATCTGTCCATCTCCGCCTTCCACAGCTCTCTGGGACAGAGAATTCCAGAGATTTGCAACCCTCAGAGAAGACATTCCTCCTCCTCTTAGTTTTAAATGGGCGGCCCCTTAGTCTGAGACAATGTCCCCTAGTTTTAGTTTCCCCTATGAGTGGAAATAGAAACATAGGATATAGGTGCAGGAGTAGGCCATTCGGCCCTTTGAGCTTGCACCACCATTCAATAAGATCATGGTTGATCATTCACCTCAGTGCCCCTTTCCTGCTTTCTCTCCATACCCCTTGATCCCTTTAGCCGTAAGGGCCATATCTAACTCCCTCTTGAATATATCTAACGAACTGGCCTCAACGACTTTCTGCGGTAGAGAATTCCACAGGTTAACAACTCTCTGAGTGAAGAAGTTTCTCCTCATCTCAGTCCTAAATGGCTTATCCCTTATCCTTAGACTGTGACCCCTGGTTCTGGGCTTCCCCAGTATCGGGAACATTCTTCCTGCCTCTAATGTGTCCAATCCCGTCAGAATTTTATATGTTTCTATGCGATCCCCTCTCATTCTTCTTAACTCCAGTGAATATAGGCCCAGTCGATTCAGTCTCTCCTCATATGTCAGTCCTGCCTTCCTGGGAATCAGTCTGGTGAACCTTCGTTGCACTCTCTCAATAGCAAGAACGTCCTCCCTCAGATTAGGAGACCAAAACTGAACACAATATTCCAGGTGAGGCCTCACCAAGACACTGTACAACTGCAGTAAGACCTCCCTGCTCCTATACTCAAATCCCCTAGCTATGAAGGGCAACATGCCATTTGCCTTCTTCACCGCCTGCTGTACCTGCATGCCAACTTTCAATGACTGATGTACCATGACACCCAGGTCTCGTTGCAACTCCCCTTTTACTAATCTGTCGCCATTCAGATAATATTCTGCCTTCCTGTTTTTGCCACCAAAGTGGATAACCTCACATTTATCCACATTATACTGCATCTGTCATGCATTTGCCCACTCACCTAACCTGTTCAAGTCACCCTGCAGCCTCTTAGCATCCCCCGATCAGCTCACACCACCACCCAGCTTAGTGTCATCTGCAAACTTGGAGATATTACACTCAATTCCTTCATCTAAATCATTGATGTATATTGTTAATAGCTGGGGTCCTAGCACTGAACTGTGCGGCACCCCACTAGTCTCTGCCTGCCATTCTGAAAAGGACCCGTTTATCCCAACTCTCTGCTTCCTGTCTGCCAACCAGTTCTCTATTCACGTCAATACATTACCCCAAATATCATGTGCTTTAATTTTGCACACTAATTTCTTGTGTGGGACCTTGTCAAAGGCCTTTTGAAAATCCAAATACACCACATCCACTGGTTCTCCCTTGTCCACTCTACTAGTTACATCCTCAAAAAATCCGAGAAGATTGATCAAGCATGATTTCCCTTTCATAAATCCATGCTGACTTGGACCGATCCTGTCACTGCTTTCCAAATGCGCTGCTATTTCATCTTTAATAATTGATTCCAACATTTTCCCCACTACTGATGTCAGGCTAACCGGTCTATAATTACCCGTTTTCTCTCTCCCTCCTTTTTTAAAAAATGGGGTTACATTAGCTACCCTCCAGTCCATAGGAACTGATCCAGAGTCGATAAACTGTTGGAAAATGATCACCAATGCATCCACTATTTCGAGGGCCACTTCCTTAAGTACTCTGGGATGCAGACTATCAAGCCCCGGGGATTTATCGGCCTTCAGTCCCATCAATTTCCCTAACACAATTTCACGCTCAATAAGGATTTCCTTCAGTTCCTCCTTCTCACTAGGCCCTCGGTCCCCTAGTATTTCCAGAAGGTTATTTGTGTCTTCCTTCGTGAAGACCGAACCAAAGTATTTGTTCAACTGGTCTGCCATTTCTTTGTTTCCCATTATAAATTGGCAGAAGAACCAAAGGCGACATGGGGAAAAACATTTTTACGCAGCGAGTGGTTAGGATCTGGAATGCACTGTCTGACAGGATGGTGGAGGCAGATTCAATCGTGGCTTTTAAAGGGGAACTGGATAAGTACCTGAAGGAAAAAGATTTGCAGGGCTACGGGAAAGGGCGGGACGTAGGACTAGCTGAAGTGCTCTTGCAGAGACCCGGCACAGGCTCGACGGGCCGAATGGCCTCCTTCTCTGCAGTAACCATTCTATGAAAGCGAAGAATTACGTAAGAATTACAACAGAGAAACAGCCTTTTGTCACAACTAGTCCTTGTTACAGTTTATCTGTACAACCCCGCCTGTTCCCATATCGCTTTAGTTCCGTAAACCACCTATCTGACCTATTCCTAGATGTTACATGGTCTCTGTTTCAATCATGGACTCTGGTAGTGTATTTAATAGCCTCATAACTGGACAAGAACGTTGCCCCTGCTCTCTATCCTAAATGTCTTACATTTGAAACAATCCCTTTCTATCTACTCTGTCCCATTCTTCCAAAATTTTACACACCTCAGTTAACTCCTCCCTTAATCTCCTCTGTTCTAATGAAATGTCGTTTTTTGTCTTTCTTCTTTATATTGGTATTTCTTCACACCAGGGAGAATGTGCTGTAACCTCCCTATTTCCTCAACATCCTTTATATAGAGTGAAGCTTAAAACTGCACACATTACTCCAATTGTGGTCATACTATGGTTTTGGATAGATTCACCATTACATCTCAACTCTTGCATTCTTTCCTCCGGTCAGACAACTCAGTATTCCATTAACATTTTTTTTAAATGACCTGATCCACTTGAAGTGCTGCTTTTAACATCTTGTGAACCTGAAACCCAGATTTTGAGGATTGTAAGGCTGTTGTAAGAATAAAAGTGTTTATTAATTGATTCTGTGTATGTATAAATGTTAAAAGTATAGATTACACGGAAAGGCCTGTTTGTGTACGGATAAAATGGAAGCCCACAGATTGCCAGCATGGGCTAAATTTTGTAAGAAACAAAATGAAAGCCCCGAGAGCTGCCGCATGACTTTCGTGTATTGGAAAGCCATTTAAACTAATCAGAGATGGCTGAGCCAGACCAGCCAGCCACATGAGTGAGGAGAGCCAATAAGGAGCTGCCCTGGAACCAAAGTCCAATCAGGAGGCTTTCTGAGGACAATGGCCTTGAGGAATATAAAAAACACAAGCCAGGAACTTTTCTCCCCTCGCTTCTCGCCCTGCTGGACACAAGGCGAAAGACCTCCTGTTGAAGACCAGCCAAATCAGCATGCCGTGTCCAAACCAGCGGCAAAAGGGACATAACGTATATCACTCGTTATTATAACCTCATTGTAGCTCTGTTATAACATAATTGACAACTGTAATGTGCATGTGTGAGTCTTTTTAAGATAACTGATCACTGCTGCTAATGTGGTGTGTATGTTTTTAATAAATTATTCCAATTGTTTTGAATGAATCGTCTCTCTGTCAAATATAAGCCCAGAGAGATTCAGAAATCTTACACTGTGGAATGCACTGGTGATTGAAGCAGGGGACAATGTCAACATTTTATGTAATCCTCCAACTGCTCATGAACGATATTATAACAGATCGACAAAACACCAATGCATATCCCAGAAAATCATGTAGCAAGAGAACTTGCATTATTCAGTCACTGCAAATGAATGGCTTTCAGAATGCATTGTTACAAGACATACATCCCTCACACTGTAGTTCGATCTACTAGCATCTTAGATACAATATGTAGCAAATCTCCTGTAGCTCTGCCAACAATGAGTGCTGCGCTGATTTCAAAGGTCAGGAACCATGTAAAACACAATCACCAGGAATTTCCTTAGGACTTCTCCACTCAGCCTCTGTACTGTGCCAAATGGGTTTTCAGTTAATGTACATCGGCAAAGCAGAAATCCCAAGGAAATTCCTGGTGAATGTATTCTTCTGCTAAAGTGTAGGTGCGTCTCCATTAGAAAGAAAGACTTGAAGTTATATTGTGCCTTCTCAAAGTGTGTAACAGCCAATGAAGTACTTTTGGAGTGTGGACACTGTTGTAATGTAGGAAATGTGGCAGCCAATTTGCACACAGCAAACTCCCACAAACAGCAATGTGATAATGACCAGATAATCTGTTTTTGTTATGTTGATTGAGGGATAAATATTGGCCAGGACACTGGGGATAACTCCCCTGCTCTTCGAAATAGTGCCATGGGATCTTTTACATCCACCTGAGACGGGGCCTCGGTTTAACGTCTCATCTGAAAGACGGCACCTCCGACAGTGCAGCGCTCCCTCATCACTGCACTGGAGTGTCAGCCTAGATTTATGTGCTCAAGTCCCTGGAGTGGGACTTGAACCCACACCCTGACTCAGTGGTGCGTGTGCTACCCACTGAGCCACAGCTGACATTAGGAACAGGAGATCCTCAAGCCTGTTGCACCATTCAATTAGATGACGGCTGATCTGTCTCTTAACTCCATATCCCATAATACTCTCACCTAAAAATCTATCAATCTCGGTTTTGAAATTTTCAATTGATTCCTAGCACCAACAGCTTTTTGGGGGAGGTATAGAAGCCTGTATGGACAAAAGGCAATGTCAGACATTGTGGCTGTGGTATTTTTTGTTACAGTTTGTTTCTTTGTACTTCCCCCAAACAGTGATATGCACTAGATAGCGCGTGATACATATACATTAGATAAAGAGCCCAGTGTGCATTATATGAGAATTCTTTCAATTTAAAACTTTGTTTTCAGCTACCCTGACAGTCCAGCTGGAAAAATCAGTAAACAGCTGACCCATATAGAGCAGAAAGTTCCCAGGTGCAATTCCAGGTCTATGCTGAGTTAGAAAACTCAGCCAAGTTAAAGAAGGGAGAGGAAAAAAAAATTCACTATTTCCATTGATCACTATCCAGCCACAGTGCATATGTCGACCTCACGTGAATGGGGGATCAATTTGGCAGGAGGGTCGATGAAGGCAAAGCATATGACGTAGTATATATGGATTTTAGCAAAGCTTTTGATAAGGTCCCACATGGCAGACTGGTCACAAAAGTAAAAGTCCATGGGATCCAGGACAAAGTGGCAAATTGGATCCAAAATTGACTCAGAGGCAGGGAGCAAAGGGGAATGATTGATGGGACTGGAAGGATGTTTCCAGGGGGGTTCCACAGGGCTCGGTACTAGGTCCCTTGCTTTTTGGTATACACGTCAATGATCTAGACTTGAATATAGGGGGTATGATTAAGAAGTTTGCAGATGATAACGAAGAAGAAAGCTGCGGACTGCAGGAAGATATCAATCAACTGGTCAGGTGGGCAGAACAGTGGCAAATGGAATTTAATCCAGAGAAGTGTGAGGTAATGCATTTTGGGAAGGCTAACAAGGAAAGGGAATACACATTAAATGGTAGGACATTGAGAAGTGTAGAGGAACAAAGGGACCTTGGAGTGCATGTCCACAGATCCCTGAAAGTAGGCCAGGTAGATAAGGTGGTTAAGGCGGCATACGGAATGCTTGCCTTTATTAGCCGAGGCATAGAATATAAGAGCAGGGGGGTTATGCTTGAACTGTATAAAACTCTAGTTAGGTCACAGCTGGAGTATTGCGTGCAGTTCTGGTCACCGCATTACATGATTGCACTGGAGAGGGTAACAGGAGATTTACAAAGATGTTGCCGGGAGTGGAGAAGCGATGAGGGCAGATTGGTTAGGCTGGATTTGTTTTCATTGGAACAGAGAAGGCTGAGGGGAGACCTCATTGAGGTGTATAAAATTATGAGGTGCCTAGATATAGTGGATAGAAAGAGCCTAGTTCCCTTAGCAGAGGAGTCAACAACCATGGGGCATAAATTTAAAGTAATTGGTAGAAGGTTTAGAGGGGATATGAGGGGAAATTTTTTCATGCTGAGGGTTGTGGGGGTCTGGAACTCACTGCCTAAAAGGGTGGTAGAGGCATAAACCCTCACCATATTTAAAAAGTACTTGGATATGCACCTGAAGTGCCGTAACCTACAGGGCTATGGACCTAGAGCTGGGAAGTGGGATAGCCTCTTGATGGCCGGCATGGACACGATGGGCCGAAATGGCCTCCTTCCATGCTGTAAACTTCTATGATTTTATGATCCTGGAAGCACATATAGACTTGCATGTAGGTGTATATTGTGCATGGGGTAATTGACTGATTTAGCATAGAGATCGGAAATTCAAATCCCACCATAGCATGTTGGAGAACAAAAAGGGCAGATTATTTTAAAAGCCCAACTGGTTCACTTATATAGTTCAGGTAGGGGACCTACAATCAGGGCAACTAGGAATGGGCAATAAATGCTTCCTTTCCAATGTTGTCCACATAACTCAACAAATCTAATAAATAAAGCCCTGTCCAAGTTCACAGCTAAATAACAGACACTTGGAGGGAGACCAGTCATGTATAGACCAGCTCTGTATATATTATGTGCTTTGCCACAGGCTCCACTGCTTCTTCTAAGGGCAAATTGGATGACTACTTGAAGTAGATACAGAGCAAGGCAATGGGATTAGTTTGCTCTGGCAAAGAACCGACACTGATACAATAAGCTGGATGAACTGTGCTGTTAATTTTTAAGGCGGTAAATGAGCCTAATTGGAATTCAGTCACCAAACCTTGTCCAAAATAAACCGCTCCGGGTCTGTGAGAGCGTGGCCACTTGAAGCCTGACTCCATTTCCCAGACACTGCAGTAGATACCAAAAGGTTTGCTGTTTGTCCTCAGTGAGCAGCTCTCTTATTTTAGTTAGAAGATTGTGGGTTCAAGTCCCACTCCAGAGACTTGAGCACAAAATCTGGGCTGACACCCCACAGTGCAGAACTGAGGGAGAGGTACACTGTCTGAGGGTTCAGATGCAATGTTAAACCGTGGGTATAAAAGATCCCATTGCTCTATTTCAAAGAGCAGAGGCGTTCTCTCTGGTGTTCTGACTAATTTATTCCTCATTCAACATTAAAACAGATTATCTGCTCATAATTGCATTGCTGTTTGTGGGACCGTGCTGTGTACAAATTGGCTGCCGCATTTCCTACGTTACAATAGTACTTCATTGGCTGTAAAGCGCTTTGGGACATATAAATAAAAGTCTTTCTTTCTTTGATGAAAATTGGAAATGCACATGAGGCCAGAATTGGAGGAGAGCAGAGATTGAGGAGGGTAGATAGATTGTTGTATTCTTTGGGAAACCAAGGGATTATGGAGATCAGTTGGGAAAGTGGAGTTGCGGTTGAAGATCAGCCATGATCTTATTGAATGGCCTACTCCTGCTCCTAATTCTTATGTATGTTGTCGGGCTGGAGGTGGTTACATAGATAGGGAGGGGGCGAGGCCATGGAGGGGTTTGGAAACACGGATGAGAATCTTAAAAATCGAGGTGTTGCTTAACCGAAAACCAATGGAGGTCAGCGAGCACAGGTGAAAGGGACTTGATGAGAGTTAGGACACGGGCAACTGAGTTCAAGTTGATGTGGGGGTTAAATGGGTTGCGAAGTGCAGGGAGGGGGGGACGTGAGCAGTTGGGTTTCAGAATTATTTAATGTTTTGTCTGCCCCCCAAAAAATGTGTAAATAAAACCCACTGCAACTTTAGATGCCCCAAAAAATTACATTTTAGGTGCCAGTTCTGTGTGTTTTGAGTAATTCCCACATTACAACAGTGCAAAAGTACTGCTGTAGAGCGCTTTGAGACGTCCTGTGGTGGTGAAAGGCGCTATAGAAATGCACCTCTTTCTTTTCAGTATCAGATGTGGATTGGTGAGCAGTTCTCACAGAGCTGGGCTGACACTGAGGCCGCATCTGTGGGAGCAGCAGCAGCCGGGCTCCCTGCTGGCCGGTGTCAAGGGCGGTGGCCTCTCACCTCACCCCTCCCTCAGACCCAGGCCTCTCCCCCAGACCCAGGCCTCTTCCTCAGGTTGAGTCCGGGCCCCCTCTCCCTCAGGTTGAGTCCGGGGCCCCTGCCCCTCACACTCTCCCCTCCTCCCTCTCTCTGAGGCCGCACCTTGCCTGCTCTTCGGCCGCGGTTGAGACTCTGAGTCGGGCGGGTCAGCTGCTCCCTCAGCGCCGAGACTCCATGGATACGGCCCGTTGCCATGTCCCCTCGGGAGAGGCGCCGCCCAGCATCGCCTTCCCGGCCTGCTCTCCGGATTGTGGCGTCACGGCTCGTCGCCAGGGCGGGCGCTCCGGGAGCGGAGAGCGCCTGCGCGCGGGGAGGGAGGTGGGAAGCACTGAGCGCCGCACACAGCGCCCCCAGCGGCAGGAGGATCGCCGCTCCGCTCCAACGCTGCGCCAATTGCAGGCAATGATTGGAACTGCAGCTCCAGGGTGGGAACTACAGGCAATGATGGGAACTGCAGCTCCAGGATGGGAACTACAGGCAATGATGGGAACTGCAGCTCCAGGGTGGGAACTACAGGCACTGGTGGGAACTGCAGCTCCAGGATGGGAACTACAGGCAATGATGGGAACTGCAGCTCCAGGGTGGGAACTACAGGCACTGGTGGGAACTGCAAGCTCCAGGGTGGGAACTACAGGCACTGGTGGGAACTGCAGCTCCAGGATGGGAACTACAGGCACTGGTGGGAACTGCAAGCTCCAGGGTGGGAACTACAGGCACTGGTGGGAACTGCAGCTCCAGGATGGGAACTACAGGCACTGGTGGGAACTGCAGCTCCAGGGTAGGAACTACAGGCACTGATGGGAACTGCAGCTCCAGACTCTCTTCTCTTCGGCAGTCCTTCGGAGTCGAGGATGACTTGCTTCCACACTAATATGAGTTCACAGGTGACTGAAGATATAGTGGAAGGAAAAGGGCCTATTTCCCTTAGCAGAGGAGTCAACAACCATGGGGCATAAATTTAAAGTAATTGGTAGAAGGTTTAGAGAGGATTTGAGGGGAAATGTCTTCACGCAGAGGGTTGTGAGGGTCTGAAACTCACTGCCTGAAAGGGTGGTAGAAGCTGAAATCCTCAGCACATTTAAAAAGTACTTGGATGTACCTGCAGGGTTACAGACCTAGAGCTGGAAAGTTGGATTAGGCAGGATAGCCTTTTGTTGGCCGGCATGGACGCGATGGGCCTAAATGGCCTCCTTCCGTGCTGTAAACTTCAGTCCAGTGCGGGACCTACAGTCTGTCATAGGTGGGGCAGATGGTTGTTGAAGGGTGGGGTGCTTGGGTTGTCGTGCATACCGTCTGCTGTTTGCACTTGGCTTCCGCTTGCTCCTGGCGTAGAGACTTGAGGTGTTCGGCACCTTCCCGGACTATTACAAAAGCAAAATACTGTGGATGTTGGAATCTTAAAATTAAAAACAGAAAATGTTGGAAATACTCAGCAGGTCAGGCAGCATCTGTGGAGAGAGAAACAGAGTTAATGTTTCAGAATGGCGAAGGTTCGTCGACCCGAAACGTTAACTCTGTTTCTCTCTCCACAGATGCTGCCTGACCTGCTGAGTAGATCCAGCATTTTCTGCTTTTATATTAGCTCCAGACTACTGCTGGGAGCTGCAGGTGGTTACGACTGTGATAAATTCACAGAGCACAGCACACAACACAGCTTTCTAACATGGCAGACAGCTCTCGGAAGTCTCTGGAACCTCCTGCTTCTTTTTATTATTAACTCTGTAGTTGCAGTACACAATACGTCCACATCCACAGTGTGGAGCTACAAATATTACAAGCTTACAGACATTACACTTCTCCCTCCTTAATGAAGAAGTTATTATAACAACATCATACATAACTTGCATGTTTACACAGGATTATAGACTTATTCTTCCATATTTATAAATTTAACTCAACCACTTGTTTTCTGTTTCGAAGAGGATACCTTCGCTCTCGAACAGAACCTTCCAAACATGGTGTCGAATTTAAACTCATTCGAGGCTCCTCCTGAGGAACATTTTCCTCCAAGTAATTTCCTTGATTTTCATTTGAACTCACTCTAACTTCAGGCTGTTTATTTTCCTGACTCGGACTCAGACTTACATTCTGATTTTCTCTTGGATTTGTTTCCAGTACACTAGATGTAGGATTTGCTACTGGTATATCAAAACTATCTGATGAGTGAGAAATAATTGAATCATTCCCACCTTCAACTCCTTCTATGTCTGTAGGTAAAATATGATCAATATGAACAAACCTAACCCGTCCATTATCAAACATTTTGACCAAATATGTGCGAGGACCACATATCTTTACCACTCTTCCTAGTAACCACTTTACCCATTTATGGTGAGGATTCTTCTGATTTAATTTCGCACTTGTCTCTTTTACTCTACCTCTATCATGATTCTCTTTCTGTCTTAATTGTGTCTCTTCTACGGACTGTGCCAAATTTGGTTTTAACAACGAGAATCTGGTTTGTGGCTGTCATTTGAGAAACAACTCTGCTGGTGTTTGACCAGTAGTTGTGTGAGGAGTATTACGATACGTAATCAAAAAATTAGCCAATTTGTGATCCAATGACAACTGTCGTTTCTTTGGATTTGGATCTAACATTTGTTTTATGAGGGCACGTTTTACAATTTGTACAGTGCACTCTGCTGCACCATTCGAAGCAGGGTGGTAGTGGAACCTTGGTATGTTTCACCCCATTTTTGTTCGTGAACTGTGCAAATTCTTTGGAACGAAATTGTGGTCCATTATCCGAAACAATTTCTTCTGGGAGGCCAAATGAAGAAAATAAACTTCGCAAAATGTCCAATGTTTTACTTGTTATTTTTCACATTGGAAACACCTCAACCCACTTCGAATGGCTATCAATCATAATGAACAATTCTTGTCCTCCTAACTCAGCAAAATCAACACGTAGCCTTTGCCACACCCTGGGAGGCCATTTCCATGGCTGTAATGGTACTGATGGTGGTTGCTTGCTTACCGATTGACATGTCGTACATTGATTCACGATGTACTCTATATCTTTATCAAGACCTGGCCACCATAAATAACTGCGTGCAAAGCTCTTGGTCAAGCACATTCCCAGGTGCTGGTCATGGAGGTCTGCTAATAATTTGGACCTGAATTTATTTGGTATAACCACTCTTGCACCCCACATGATACAATCTTTATCGACTGATAATTCATTCCTACGAATGAAGAATGGATGAATATCTTTGTCTGTTACCTGGTTTGGCCATCCATTTGCAATATAATCATACACCTTTGACATCACTGGGTCACGTTTGGTTGCTCAACCAATCTCTTCAACTGTGACTGGCAGTTCATCAATGTATGAAAAATAGAACACTTCTTCCCTATCCGGTGTAACTTATGATGGGGGAAGGCAATCTAGACATTGCATCAGCATTACTGTGATCAGCTGATCATCTGTATTCAATATCATATGCATATGCTGACAAAAACAAAGCCCATCCCTACATTCTGGCTGCAGTTAATGTTGGAACTGGGGACTTTGGATGGAGGATTGCTGTTAGGGGCTTACGGTCCGTAATGATGGTAAACTTAAGACCATACAAGTATTTGTGAAACTTCTTGACCCTAAAAATTAATGCCAAAGCTTCCCTTTCGATTTACGCATAATTACTCTCAGTGGCACTGAGAGTGCGTGAAGCAAAAGCAATTGGTCTCTCCTCCCCACTACGTGATACATGAGAGATTACTGCCCCAACTCCATACAGAGAGGCATCTCATGCTAGCTTAATCTCCTTAGATACGTCATAGTGAACTAACATGGTGCTCTCTACCAATTTGCTTTTACACTCCTTGAATGCTGTATCGCATTCTTTTGACCACTTCCAATGGACCTGTTTTTTCAAGAGTTTTTTCAGTGGATGTAATACTGTAGCCAAATTTGGTAGGAACTTCCCATAATAGTTCAAAAGACCCAAGAATGAATGAAGTTCAGTGCCATTCCTGAGAGTGGGTGCATTTCTGATTGCATCCAGTTTTCCCATGGTTGGATATAAACCATCTTTATCTACTCTGTACCCTAAGTACTCCACTGAGTTTTGAAATAACTCACACTTATGAGCAGACACTCGTACTCTGTGCTTCTCTAGCCGTTTGAAGACTTCATTCAATATGTTATTATGAATTTGCCTATTTGGTGCTGAAATTAGTATGTCATCCAAATAACATACTACCCCTTCAATACCTTGCAAAAACTGGTTCATCACCCCTTGGAATATGGCAGGGGCAGAAGACACTCCAAACGGTAGCCTATTAAACTGATATAGGCCTAGATGAATATTTATAGTCAAGCATGACTTGGACTCCTCATTTAGTTCAAGCTGTAAGTAAGCATTCGTAAGATGCAGTTTTGAGAAAATCTGATCACCTGTCAAGTGTTGTGAACAAATCTTCTATATTCAGCAATGTATCGGGGACATTACCCTCTAGAACCTGGTTTACTTTATAATCACCACACAATCTTACCTTACCATCGGACTTAGGTACAACAACCATGGGTATAGCCCAATTACATCGATCTACCTTACAAATAATTTTCTCAGTCTCTAGTCTTTTGAGTTCTTGCTCAGCTTTCTCCTTGAGTGCATATGGTATGGAACGTGGCTTGCAGTAAACCGCTTTAGTGTCCTTCTGTACCCTGACACTTGCCTTGAAGCCTTGGATCGGACTGCCCATTTCGCAGAACACCTTCGGATATTTCTTGATAACATCATCCATTGATGCAAATCTTGCTTCCGCACAGCAAATCTCACTCCAATCCAGCTTCAGTGATCTCAACCAATTTATTCCTAGTAAGGCAGGCTTGTCTCCACTTCAGTAAGGAAAGGGTTAATCAGCCTGTCCTTAAGTCTGCTAATGTTATACTGCTATTAATTTCTCATCATATTGTTGTAATAGTTACCTTTATCCTTTGCCTGTTAAGCAGAGAAGTTTAAGTCAATTTAAAGTCCCATTGGGCTATTGAGCCAGCACTGACCTTAAAGCATTGATCAGTCACTTCAGTAGATTTAAAAGACATACCGATACATACTGACTCATATACAGAATCTCAAATAACTTTAATCAGGAAAAAGTTAATTTTGTACCAGTAAAGTGTCTGGGTATACAACATCCTATTTAACTGGGGTTTCTGTAGAAGCAGGAGATTTGTATGGAATGATATTTAATCAAAGACAGGCTTATAATTGATAAATTTCACTTGGCAGAATAGCAATTAAATGTAACAAGAGTAAAGCTAACGATAAGAAAACTAAGTAAGGGAGTCATACCAGTCTACGGAAAAAGAACTCGTTAAAACTTGTAAGGGGAGCTTGGGGTGTGGGTTCGAATCCACACTCCCCTGGGGTTCTGTACGTGCAATTTCTGAGGATGGGTGAGTAATGAGGCACCAGACACAGTGGGTAAGAGTACAAAACGGCTAATGTTGTTTATTTAGAATAGTAAACACCAAGTTAGAGGACATAGGAAGAGGTCATAAATAACAGTAATGGCACAATCTCACTCAACAACACGAAAAATCTCGCAACAGGGAAGGGGAAAATAAGAGGTTAAAACATTCCACTCACACACAACCACACCTCCCACTTCCACCCTTCTTACCAATTCCTATCCTAAATTGAGTCTGTGAGGGGGTTTGGGCTATATTCACAATCCTATCAACTCCGGGGTTCTGGGGGCACTTATTTCAGCTCGGGGTCCCTCTGGGGTGGGTTTTACGTTGTCGGTCGTTTCGGGTTTCTTCTCTTTGCCTTTCGGTTGGCTCCACCAACCTCTGGTTGGTTTCCTTGCTCAGCTCAGCTGTGGGAAGTCACTGCCACTGCCTGCTGGTTTTCAGTCTCGGTGGCTTCGTCTGCGGAACTGCTGCTTCTTCCTCTGGTGGAGCGAGAGCGAGAGGGAGAGAGAGCTCTCCCTGGATACAAGCTGCAAGCTGCAAGCTCCCCAACTGCCTCCATACCCTGCTGCTTCTACCCCCCCGGTGGTTCTGTGGGTCCTATAACCAATTTAGTTCTGGCCTTTACGCCCTCAAACTCAGTTGGTGGTCCATTGTGTAAGTTTGGGCGGGGAGATAGCTTTGAATATTTAATCAGAAGATGTCACAGGTACAGGTAGGTGTGAGGACAGGGGTATTGTTTCAGTGCACATTGGTGCCTCAACGTCTGCTGGTCCTTTGTTACAGTCCTGGGAGTCTATTGGTTTGGGCCTCCCCTTTGATGGGCCATTACTGCAGTGATCTCAGGGCTATTGTCCACTGTCTATATTAATTAGGTAGATGATGATCCAAATTAGATTAATCTAATTTGAGTCATATTTTCCAAACTGGGCCAGGCAGTCCCTATTGGTTGAGGATTTCCCCGTTTCAGGCCCAACCCGACCCCTGATTGGCCTGCCAGAATGCACTTTTCCCCCATTGGCCAGTGCCTCTGTCTCGCTTGTGAGCCAGACTCCACAATGTCTGTATCCGCCCACACGTTTCCCAGCCTGCCTGGTCTGTGGGTTTGGTGGCCAAAAAAATGTTCATTTAAAATGAATAGAACGATCCCATGTTAGTTTTCTTGTCCTTAGGGTGTTTCAATAAAATGCGGCCGTGGACTTTCGAACCTTACAAACTAAAATTATTGTTAAGTGACAAGTCAAATAAATACACTTTATCTAGAGTTGTATTTTAAGTTTTATATAATTATGTAATGCAGAATAGTCACATGGAAGGAGTAAGAGGAAATGTATAACAATTGGGTGTTTGTAATGAGTCTTTGAATTTGCTAAGGCCTAAGATACTGAGCTGAGAACTATTAGCCGTTTGAGTCCCCAACCAACCATCATTAGGTCTGGTTGCATTATCTTTTAAGTTTATGTTTAAGTACTATTACAGGTATTGTGTACTTAATAAATTTATGATACTTGATATTTAATGTATAAGAACCCTATTGATTTGGGCAGCAAATTATAAATAGGAACCTGCTTCTCTAACAGAAGGGAAAGCAGCAAAGTGGAAAGTAATATCGAAGATTCTGGAGGAAACATCCAAGTCCTGAAGTCGCCAAAGTTTGTGATCACATCATTGGGATGCAGAGAGTCTAGGAGGAAAATGAGATGCTGTTCCTGAGGTTTGCATTGTGATTAAGAACAGAAGTAAAAAGTCAAGGACCAGGAAAGGCTGTTTGGCCTATTGAACCACATTTCACTAACATTCCAACTAGCCCAACTGTACTTTAAGTGTTGCTGATGTCTTTGACTCTAATAACTGTAGTGACGGTTTTGTGGATATGAAATTGGCTAAGAGACAGAAAGCACAGTTTTTTTTCAGACTAGAGGAAAGTATAGAGTGGTAGCCCCCAGGGGTTGGTATTGGGACCACTGCTCTTTATGATATATTTTAGTGACCTGAATTTGGGTATGTTGTACAGCTTTCTTGCTCTTTTCGCTTTGTTGCTTTAAATGTCGAATTACACACACACACTCAGTTGTAGTAAATACAGGATCAGGTCTTTTATTTAGACATTCATATTATACAAACTAAGTATGAAAGTTACTGAGATGCTTCACAAAGGCAGTTCTTCCAATTTCCATGGCTGCTTGTGACACACACACCTTCCGAGATTCCAGTGTATAGCGTCTAATGTCTGTGTGTCAAACTCTCATCTTTATACCAAAAAAAGCCTTTGAACTCTTGTTTTCTTGCATAGAACATACAGGCAATTAACATGCAGATCATGTAGGCTCAAATGGCATTGACCTGAAATCACGGCTGACTGCTTTCTGAATTACTACACACAAACCAGATTGTTAAACATACAGACGATGTCGTCAGATTATTATTTGCATAGTAACAAGTTACACTCAAATACCAACATACAGATAAATGACCAGCTACACATTTCAATGGCTAAATGGCACCGTATCGTCTAGCAGCCTGTTTTAATCCGATCTTATATCTTCCAACTTTTAACCCTTTCAATATCTCCAGACCATGGCCGAAGCAAAGCTTCTCAGAAATGTGGGCTTGAGATCCCTTGGGTATACAGGGCATAATTTCAAAGTTCGCAGTAAACAATGAGGAGGATAGTAACAGACTTCAGGAGGACATAGACAGACTGGTGAAACAAGCGGAGACATGGCAAATGAAATGTAATACAAAGAAGTACAGTATGCGGTACGCTAGTATACTAGTTATGTTTGGGAGATGAATCTGGGTGGATTAACCTTGGAAAACTAGCACAGGAGGCCCATTGCAACTACCATTTCAATCAGAGGCCTGGATAATTGATCCGGACACATGAGTTCAAATCCCAGTACAGTTGCTGGGGAATTTAAATTCAGTTAATTTAATGAATCGCGAATAAAAAGCTACTATGAAACTACTGGATTGCCATGAAAACCCACCAGGTTCAATGTCCTTTAGGGAAGGAAATCTGCCGTCCTTACGTTGTCTGGCCTACATGTAACTCCAGACCTACAGCAATGCGGTCTTAACTAGCCTCTAAAATGGCCTAGCAAGCCACTCAGCTGTACCAAACAGCTACAAAGAAGTATACTTCCTAACGGCACTATGAGAGTACCTTCACCAAACAGCAGTTCAAGAAGGCAGTTCACCACCACCTTCTCAATGGCAATTAGGGAAGGGCACATACACAAATCTTTGAAGATGGCAAGACAAGTTGAGAAAGCTGTTTAAAAAAAGCAGATGGAATCCTTGGCTTTATAAACAGAGGCATAGAAAACCTTTATAAATCACTAGTTAGGCCTCAGTTGGACTATAATGCCAATTCTGGGCACCATAGCTTTGGAGAGGGTACAGAGGAGACTTACGAGAATAAGGGAGTTCAGACTAGAGAAACTGGGATTGTTCTTGTCATATATGTACATGCTGTTTGTAGCCACCAGATGGCGTCATTGTTGGAGACCACTGAGCAGCACGCACATGGTGCTGCTCTGGTATAAAGGGCCAGCCATTTTGTGAGTGAGTCACTTTGGGACTAAATAAAGCACAGGCAAGGTTGTACCTTGCTTAGTTAAACAGCACTCAGTTTGAACCTTTATTGCATACGTAACATTTGATGACGAGAATACAAGAACCTTTGTTTGCAAAATGAGCACGATTGGATTTTTAGAGCGATTCGTGGAGGCAGAAGATTGGGCAGACTTTGTGAGCTGTTTGAACCAGTACTTCGTGACCAACAAAATGAAGGGGGCCAACGATGCAGATCGGCGTCGGGCTGTGTTCCTCACTGTGTGCGGTTTAAAGATCTACGATCTGATAAAGAATCTACTCATGCCTAGTAATCCAACAGAGAAAACGTACGAGGAGTTGTGTACATTGGTACGAGAACACCTCAAGCCAGACGATGGCATCATCATCTCGAGATACAAGTTTTATACACACGTTCGATCGGAGGGCCACAGCGCGGCAGAATTCGTTACCGACCTGAGACATCTAGCAGGACTGTACAAGTTCGGGACGGTGTTGGCAGACATGCTGCGGGACTTCTTTATTATCGGTATCAACCACGAGGTGATCCTGCGCAATCTTCTGGCAGTGGAGGAGTTGGATTTAAAAAGGGCCATCCAGATCGCTCAATCATGTATGACGACGGACAGGATTCTAAAGCAAATATCGGTGAAGAACCGAACCTCGGCAAGTACTGTAAATGCGATTGATTCGGCGTTTGGCAGAGTGGCACATGGCAGGGCCTATCCGGCTGTGTTCGCGACTGATTCAGCGTTCGGCAGAGTGGCACGTGGCAGGGCCTATCCGGCTGTGTTCGCGATTGATTCGGCGTTTGGCAGAGTGGCACGTGGCAGTGCCTATCTGTCTGCGTTCGCGACTGATTCAGCGTTCGGCAGAGCGGCACATGGCAGGGCCTATCCAGCTGCGTTCGTGAAACCTGTGGTTGCCCGAAGTCTGCCAGTGGGAAGGTATTCGACTTCTCCGTGTTGGCGTTGTGGGGGAAATCATCGGCACCAGCAGTGCCGATTTAAGCAATATAGTTGCAAAGGCTGTCTGAGAGTGGGGCATCTCCAGCGCAAGTGTCCACAGATGAGCAAGCGAGCTGCGACACACCACGTGGAGGATGAGAGTCAGGCTAGCGCGGATCTGGATACGCAATCCGAGATGCCAGAGGAAGAAGTGTATGGACTGTACTCTTTCATAACCAAGAGTAAACCAATTTTGATTAATGTGAAGTTTAACAGGATATCGATGGAACTGGACACAGGGGTGAGTCAATCGATCATGAACGAGAGGACATTTAATACGCTGTGGGATACTAAGACTGCGAGGCCCAGGCTTAGTCCTGTTAACGTCAAGCTGCGCACATACACCAAAGAACTGATAAAGGTGATTTGCAGTGCACAAATGAATGAGTCGTATAACGATGCAGTTCACGAGTTACCGTTGTGGATTGTTCCAGGCAATGGCCCAATGCTGCTCGGCAGGAGCTGGTTGGAGAAAATCAGATGCGACTGGAATGACATAAAGGCATTGTCTTCAGAGGAAGATACATGTGCTCAAGTATTGAGCAAGTTCCCCTCACTGTTCAAATTGGGCATGGACTCAGATGCAAGACCCATCCATCATAAAGCTCGGGCAGTGCTGTATATGATGAGAGAGGTGGTCAAAATTGAACTGAACAGACTCCAGTGTGAAGGGATCATATCACCGGTCGAATTTAATGAATGGGCCAGCCCCATTGTTCCGGTGCTGAAAAGTGATGGCACAGTCAGAATCTGTGGAGACTACAAGGCTATGATCAACAGGGTTTCGAAACAAGATCAGTACCCGTTACCGAAGGGGGATGACTTGTTTGCGATGCTAGCCAGAGAGAAGTCGTTCACAAAACTGGACTTGACGTCAGCCTATATGACGCAGCAATTGGTCGAGATGTCGAAGAGACTTACGTGCATTAACACGCACAAAGGGCTGTTTATTGACCACAGGTGCCTGTTTGGAATTCACTCGGCTGCAGCAATATTCCAGAGGAATATGGAAAGTCTACTGAAGTCCGTTCCCAGAACCGTCGTGTTCCAAGATGACATCCTGATCACCGGTCATGACTCCAAGGAACATCTGAGCAACCTGGAAGAGATTCTACTGCGTTTGGACAGAGTGGGACTCAGACTTAAATGCTCGAAATGCGTCTTCATGGCACTGGAGGTCGAATTACTGGGGAGGAAAATCGCCGCTGATGGCATCAGACCTACTGACATGAAAACCAAAGCTATCAAGAATGCACCCAAGCCACAGAACATGACAGAGCTGTGTTCGTTCCTAGGTCTACTCAACTACTTTGGTAACTTTCTACCTAAATTGAGCACCTTACTTGAACCACTATACATGCTATTAAGAAAAGGCAACAACTGGGTGTGGGGCGTATTGCAAGACAGAGCTTTCGAGAAAGCCACCAATCTGCTTTGCTCGAACAAGCTGCTGGTACATTATGACCCATGTAAACGTTTAGTCTTGGCCTGTGATGCATCGTCATTTCGAATTGGTTGCGTGTTACAACAAGTCGGGGAAACTTCAACCTGTCACGTATGCATCCAAAAGTTTGTCTAATGCAGAAAGAGCCTACAGTAGGGTAGAAAAAGAAGCTTTAGTGTGTCTGTACGGTGTTAAAAAGATGCATCAATATCTGCTCGGTCTGAGGTTCGAATTAGAGACCGATCACAAGCCGCTCATTTCGTTGTTTTCCGAGAGCAAAGATATCAATACCAAAGCTTCATTCCGCATCCAAAGGTGGGCGCTGACAGTATCTGCCTATGATTATGTCATTCACCACAGACCTGGCACAGAAAATTGTGCTGATGCTTTGAGCCAGTTGCCGCTGCCCACACCGGAGGTGGAAACGCCACAACCGGCAGATTTACTGTTAATCATGGATGCTTTTGAGAGTGAAGGCACCCCTGTCACGGCTCAACAAGTTAAGACCTGGACCAGCCAGGACCCGATATTATCGGCGGTAAAGGGTTGCATCCTCAAAGGGGATTGGTCTGCCATACCTAAGCAAATGCGCGAGGAGGCCAAATCGTACATTCGTCGTAAGGACGAACTGTCTATTCAAGCAGATTGCATATTGTGGGGCAATCATGTTGTAATGCCCAAGAAAGGGAGAGAGAAGTTTGTGTGTGAGTTACACAGCACACATCCTGGTATAGTGATGAGGAAAGCCATTGCCAGGTCCCACGTATGGTGGCCAGGAATTGATTCTGAGCTGGAAGCAGCATGCATCAGTGCAACACCTGCATGCAGCTCAGCAAAGCACCAGCAGAATCGCCGCTGAGTCTGTGGTCATGGCCATCCAAACTTTGGTCCAGGATCCATGTAGATTTTGCAGGTCCCTTCCTGGGCAAGATGTTTTTAGTGGTGGTGGATGCTTATTCGAAGTGGATAGAATGCATAACCATGTCATCCAGTACATCCACACAACCATAGAGAATCTCACTGTCATTTTTGTGACACATGGTCTGCCTGACATAGTGGTGAGCAACAGGAGTCATGCTTCACCAGTCAGGAGTTTCAGGAGTTTGTAAAACTTAACGGCATAAAACATGTAAGGTCAGCACCATTCAAGCCTGGGTCAAACGGACAAGCAGACCGTGCAGTACAAATTATCAAACAAAGGGTCACTGCAGACCCGCTTGTCTTGCATACTGCTGAGTTACAGGACAAGACCCCACACATTCACAGGGGTCTCGCCTGCTGAACTCATGATGAAAAGAGGTCTTAAGACCAAGTTATCGCTTGTACACCCGGATTTAAGTAATCATGTTGAATACTGAAGATAGAGTCAACAAGGGTACCACGATCGCGCAACTGTGTCACGCGAGATTTCTGTTAATGATCCTGTATATGTGTTGAATTATGGTCAGGGTCCCAAATGGATCACTGGTACGGCCATGGCCAAGGAGGGCAACAGAGTATTTTTTATTAATTTCAAGAATGGGCAAACTTGCAGAAAACTCATGGATCAAACAAAGCTGAGGCACACAGACGAGCCAGAGCAGTCAGACGAAGAAATCGTCGACAACCAACCAACCTACCAGCAGCCTTCAGTGGACTCAAGGGTCATCAGTGAACCCAAAATTTCCATCACAGACTTGTTCAATAAAAATGGACTTGCAATTCCTGACATGGCCACTGCCACCCCCAACAGACTCCACACACTCACCCAAGGCCGGAATTGAACTGAGACGGTCAACCCGGGAGCGTAAAGCACCGGACCGTCTCAACCTGCGAAAGACTGTGATAAGATCTCAGAGAAGGGGATTGTCATGTATGTACATGCTGTTTGTAGCCACCAGATGGCATCATTGTTGGAGGCACTGAGCAGCATGCACATGGTGCTCCTCTGGTATAAAGGGCCAGCCATTTTGTGAGAGAGTCACTTTGGGACTAAATAAAGCACAGCCGAGGTCATACCTTGCTTAGTTAAACAGTACTCAGTTTGAATCTTTATTGCAGACATAACAGTTCTCCTTAGAGCAGAGAAGGTTAATGGAGATTTAATAGATGTGTTCAAAATTATGAAGGGTTTTGATAGAGTAGATTGCAAGAAACTGTTTCCACTGGCAAGAACGTCGCTGACCAAAGGACACAGATTGAAGTTAATTGAGGGAAGATGAGAATATTCTTTGCACAGTGAGTTATGATCTGGAATGCACTACTGAAAGGGAGCAGATTCAATAGCAACTTTCAAAATGGAATTGGATAAATACTTGAAGGAGAACAAATTGCAGGTCTATTGGGAAAGAAGAGAGTGGGATTAATTGGATAGCTCTTTCAAAGAGCCAGCACAGGCACGATGGGCTGAATGGCCTCCTTCTGTGCTGTAAGATTCTATGATTCTATGTATGTGGCCTGAGAAAAACACTGCTAAATTCTGGGAAGGGTGAAGAGGAGAACTCTGGAAAGGTTCAGGCAATGTTCTCAGAGCAAGAGACAAAAGCTCGCAGAACAAGTAGGCGTTTCTAATCAACGTCTGGAGCAAAGAAAGGCCATACTGCAGAAGCCACTGAACAGGCCAATGTTGTCTGAAGAGATGAGCAATATCTTGAAGACCAGTCATAGCCAGTACTATCATGTTGTACAGGGATAGACCTGGAGAGTTGAATAACCAAATACCTGACATCTGTCTGTCAATAAAGAATGACACTTATAATCGTATCCTTGTGACAAGATGGGTCATTATGATTGGTCCAGCTAAAAATAGATGGGAAAGATAGGCTTATCTTTTGTAATCGCACAATAACAGATTGTAACTTTGAAACCCAAATACAAAACAATCCCAAAAATGAAGGTTTTATTTGGAAGATTGAAAAAGTTTAGTCTGATAATCAAACTTTTAAGGTGTATCATATTATCTGCAACAGTTCAAGTTTGAGAACAAAGTCAGAAATGAGAAACTGTTCATCGTTTAGATATAACAGAATTTTCAAAGTTGGACAAACCAGGAGGGGAAAACCATCCAAGGGGGTGGGTGATCACGATAACTAGACATTTCCAGAGTTAAATATCCAGAGAGAGGCGGGTCTGCTCAGTTCTACCACAGCCAGCCCAGAAGGACAAGGTTTTATGAAAATATTGGTGTTTCAGCAATATGCTAAAATAGACTTTACATGTACTTGGACATATTTGATATTTACAACTGTTAACCTTTCGGAGACAAGGAATCTAACTGTGAAAAAGATTGCGAACTTTGCGTTAATCTTGGATACCGAGTGTAATTTTATTTAGTGTTTAGTAGTCTCAGTCGACTATATCCACTAAGTTCTTCATGTACCCCTTAATGCATAGTCTTATGTCAGTATTAATCATATTGTGTACCACTAAATCATAGTCGTGTCAGTATTAATCATGTTATCATAGATGTGTTAATATCATTTCATGGATTTCTGTATCTCTGTCTTTGAGTACTTTGTCCAGAAGTTAACTCGTTCACTCTAAGTTTGGTTTCTGTGGTTATAAATATACTCTGGTTAATATAAAATGGTTTGGAGTGGAGCCAACATGTTAGGCACTTTATAACCCTTAGAAGTATTACATCATTAGGCAGCAGTGGCGGAGAGGGAATTCTTCTGATAGTCTTTGATCAATATTCCTTACAATATTTATGGTTTTACCAACCCCATCATTAATACCTTCCCTTATAGATTTATTCCAAACATTACTCACTCTTTGAGTAAAGAAATGTTTCTTGGAGTCTTTTTGTTTACGTAAGTCTAATTTAAATATATTCCCACTGCCTCATCCATTTAATACCTTATATATCTCAGCGAGATGCCCTTCTTAACCTTCTCTCTATAACAGCAACTTGTATTTATATAGCGCCTTTAACGTAGTGAAACGTCCCAAGGTGCTTCACAGGAGTGTTATGAGACAAAAAATTTGAAACCGAGCCACATACGGAGAAATTAGGGCAGGTGACCAAAAGCTTGGTCAAAAAGGTAGGTTTTAAGGAGCGTCTTGAAGAAGGAAAGACAGGTAGAGAGGTAACCAGGTTTAGGCAGGGAATTCCAGAGCTTAGGGCCTAGGCAACAGAAGACACGGCCACCAATGGTTGCGCGATTATAAACAAGGATGTTCAAGAGGGCAGAATTAGAGGAGCGCAGACATCTCGGGGGTGGGGGGGTGTTGTGGGGCTGAAGGAGACTATAGAGATAGGGAAGGGTGAGGCCACGGGGGGATTTGAAAACAAGGATGAGAATTCTGAAATCGAGGCATTGCTTAACTGGGAGCCAATGTGGTCAGCGAGCACAGGAGTGATGGGGGAGCGGGAATTGGTGAGAGTTAGGACACGGGCTGCCGAGTTTTGGATCACCTCTAGTTTAGACTATAGAACTTTTCTCTTTGTTTCTCTTCAACTCATCCCTTTAAAGTTGAGATTGTTCCTGTTGCTCTTCTCTACATCTTCTCCAGCACATGCTTGTCCCTCTTGGAAGTTGAGAATCAAATTGTGGTGTCGTGAACTATGCTATATAAATGTATTTATTTATCTTCTTTCTTCTCAAAGCATTAAGCCTCAGAAACATAGAAAATAGGTGCAGGAACAGACCATTCGGCCCTTCGAGTCTGCACCACCATTCAATATGATCATGGCTAATCATGTAACTTCAGTACCCCATTCCTGCTTTCTCTCCATAACCCTTGATCCCTTTGGCCGTAAGGGCCACATCTAACTCCCTTTTGAATAAATCCAGTGAACTGGCCTCAACAACTTTCTGTGGTAGAGAATTCCACAGGTTCACAATTCTCTGAGTGAAGAAGTTTCTCCTCATCTCGGTCCTAAATGGCTTACCCCTTATCCTTAGACTGTGACCCCTGGTTCTCGACTTCCACAACATCGGGAACATTCTTCCTGCATCTAACCTGTCCAACCCCGTCAGAATTTTATATGTTTCTATGAGATCCCCTCTCATTCTTCTAAATTCCAGTGAATATAAGCCTAGTCGATCCAGTCTTTCTTCATATATCAGTCCTGCCATCCCAGGAATCAGTCTGGTGAACCTTCGCTGCACTCCCTCAATAGCAAGAATGTCCTTCCTCAGATTAGGAGACCAAAACTGTACACAATATTCAAGGTGTGGCCTCACCAAGGCCCTGTACAACTGCAGTAAGACCTCCCTTTTCCTATACTCAATTCCTCTCACTATGAAGGCCAACATGCCATTTGCCTTCTTCACCGCTTGCTGTATCTGCAGGCCAACTTTCAAAGACTGATGTACCATGACACCCAGGTCTCGTTGCACCTCCCCTTTTCCTAATCTGTCACTATTCAGATAATATTCTGCCTTCCTGTTTTTGCCACAAATGTGGATAACCTCACATTTATCTACATTATACTGCATCTGCCATGCATTTGCCCATTCACCTAACCTGTCCAAGTCAACCTGTAGCCTCTTAGCATCCTCCTCACAGCTCACACTGCCACCCAGCTTAGTGTCATCTGCAAACTTAGAGATGTTACATTCAATTCCTTCGTCTAAATCATTAATGTATATTGTAAATAGCTGGGGTCCCAGCACTGAACATTGAGGTACCCCACTAGTCACTGCCTGCCATTCTGAAAAGGACCCGTTTATTCCTACTCTTTGCTTCCTGTCTGCCAACCAGTTCTCTATCCACGTCAATACATTACCCCCAATACCATGTGCTTTAATTTTACACACTAATCTCTTGTGTGGGACATTGTCAAAAGTCTTTTGAAAGTCCAAATACACCACATCCACTGGTTTTCCCTTATCCACTCTGTTGTGTATCTGTAAAGCATGCACTCCTATGTTTCGCCTACCAGAGAGCGCATCCCCTGAAGTCCCAAGGGATCCCAGCATCCCTTGGGAGCACTGTATATAAGCCGGCCCTCTAAGGCTTGTTCCTCACTCTGGAGTGTCTTAATAAAGACTGAGGTCACTGTTACTTTAACCTCCCTGTGTGCAGTCTCATCTGTGTTAGGAACACAATACACTCTATTAGTTACATCCTCAAAAAATTCTAGAAGATTTGTGAAGCATGATTTCCCTTTCATAAATCCATGCTGCTATTACATCTTTAATAATTGATTCCAACATTTTCCCCACTACCGATGTCAGGTTAACCGGTCTATAATTCCGTTTTCTCTCTCCCTCCCATTTTAAAAAGTGGGGTTACATTAGCTACCCTCCAATCCATAGGAGCTGATCCAGTCTGTAGAATGTTGGAAAATGACCACCAATGCGAGCACTATTTCTAGGGCCACTTCCTTAAGTACTCTGGGATGCAGACTATCAGGCCCTGGGGATTTATCGGCCTTCTATCCCATCAATTTCCCATCACAATTTCCTGACTAATAAGGATTTTCTTCAGTTCCTCCTTTTCGCTCGACCCTCGGTCCCCTAGTATTTCCAGAATGTTATTTGTGTCTTCCTTAGTGAAGACAGAACCAAAGTATTTGTTCAATTGGTCTGCTATTTCTTTGTTCCCCATTATAAATTCCAAGCACAGAACAATCTCTGTAAGCTGATTCTCCACTGTGCTAGTTGTGGTTTTGCTTTTTTTATTAGTTCCATATTGTATCCATATTGAAAGTGATGAATCTGCTGTAACTCTCAAAGATCCATTTCAGAGTTTCCCTGTGCTAATTCTGCTTCCTTCACTGGAGCTCATTCTTTTGACCACCACCTCACATCCGTCAGTAGTAAATTTAATTTGCCATTTGTCTATCCGATTGCCAAATAAATCCCAATCCTTCTCCAAAGGTTTACCTGCATTCTCTTCCTATAGCACTCCCCGTTTTGCTGTTTATGGAGATTTACCAACCTGTATCTAGGTCAATCAGAAACCAGCATCTAAGCACTGACCCACGCAGTACTCCACTTAGTGCCTCCCCCACTGTGTTTCTCTGCTTTCATCAGAATCTGTGCAGGAGTGAACAATGGAAAGGGGGTGGGGAAGTTGAAGTGATCCTTGATGTTCCGATCATGCTTCTAGATTAAACAGATGTGTTGGGGGGAGGGAGCGAGAGTTGGGGGGGAGGGAGCGAGAGTTGGGGGGGAGGGAGCGAGAGTTTGGGGGGGGGAGGAGCGAGAGTTTGGGGGGGGGGGAGAGAGTGCGAGATGGGGGGGGGAGAGAGAGAGTGTTTGGGGGGGAGAGAGTGTTTGGGGGGGGGAGGGAGAGAGTTTGGGGGGGAGGGAGAGCGAGATGGGGGCGGAGAGAGTTTGGGGGGGAGGGAGAGCGAGATGGGGGGGGGGAGAGAGAGTTGGGGAGGGGAGGGAGAGAGAGTTGGGGAGGGGAGGGAGAGAGAGTTGGGGAGGGGAGGGAGAGAGAGTTGGGGAGGGGAGGGAGAGAGAGTTGGGGAGGGGAGGGAGAGAGAGTTGGGGAGGGGAGGGAGAGATGGGGGGAGGGGAGGGAGAGATGGGGGAAGGGGAGGGAGAGATGGGGGAAGGGAGGGAGAGAGAGATGGGGGGGGGAGGGAGAGAGAGATGGGGGGGAGGGAGAGAGAGATGGGGGGGAGGGAGAGAGAGATGGGGGGGAGGGATGGGGGTGGAGGGTGAGAGAGATGGGGGGGAGGGAGAGAGAGATGGGGGGAGGGAGAGATGGGGGGAGGGAGAGAGAGATGAGGGGGAGGGAGAGAGAGATGAGGGGGAGGGAGAGAGAGATGGGGAGAGGGAGATGGGGGGAGGGAGAGAGAGATGGGGGGGAGGGAGAGAGAGATGGGGGAGGGAGAGAGAGATGGGGGGAGGGAGAGAGAGATGGGGGAGGGAGAGAGAGATGGGGGAGGGAGAGAGAGATGGGGGGAGGGAGAGAGAGATGGGGGGAGGGAGAGAGAGATGGGGGAGGGAGAGAGAGATGGGGGAGGGAGAGAGAGATGGGGGAGGGAGAGAGAGATGGGGGGAGGGAGAGAGAGATGGGGGAGGGAGAGAGAGATGGGGGGAGGGAGAGAGAGATGGGGGAGGGAGAGAGAGATGGGGGAGGGAGAGATGGGGAGGGAGAGAGAGATGGGGAGGGAGAGAGATGGGGGATTGAGAGAGAGATGGGGGATTGAGAGATGGGGGGAGGGTGAGAGAGATGGGGGAGGGTGAGAGAGATGGGGGAGGGTGAGAGAGATGGGGGAGGGTGAGAGAGAGAGATGAGGGAGGGAGAGATGGGGGAGGGAGAGAGAGATGGGGGAGGGAGAGAAAGATGAGGGGGCAAGGGAGAGATGGGGTTGAGATAGGTCGGGGGGAGGGAGAGAGTGATCAGGATGTAGTATAATGTGGATAAATGTGAGGTTATCCACTATAGTGGCAAAAACAGGAAAGCAGAATATTATCTGAATGGTGACAGATTAGGAAAAGGGGAGGTGCAACGAGACCTGGGTGTCATGGTACATCAGTCATTGAAAGTTGGCATGTAGGTACTGCAGACGGTGAAGAAGGCAAATGAGCTTCATAGTGAGAAGATTTGAGTATAGGAGCAGGGAGGTCTTACTGCAGTTGTACAGGGCCTTGGTGAGACCACACCTTGAATATTGTGTACAGTTTTGGTCTCCTAATCTGAAGGACATTCCTGCTATTGAGGGAGTGCAGCGAAGGTTCACCAGACTGATTCCTGGGATGGCAGGACTGACATATGAAGAAAGACTGGATCGACTAGGCTTATATTCACTGGAATTTAGAAGAATGAGAGGGGATCTCATAGAAACATAAAATTCTGATGAGATTGGACAGGTTAGATGCAGGAAGAATGTTCCCGATGTTGGGGAAGTCCAGAACCAGGGGTCTGTCTAAGGATAAGGGGTAAGCCATTTCGGACCGAGATGAGGAGAAACTTCTTCACTCAAGAGAGTTGTTAACCTGTGGAATTCTCTACCGCAGAAAGTTGCTGAGGCCAGTTCATTAGATATATTCAAAAGGGAGTTAGATGTGGCCCTTACGGCTAAAGGGATCAAGGGGTATGGAGAGAAAGCAGGAAAGGGGTACTGAGATGAATGATCAGCCATGATCATAGTGAATGCGTGCAGGCTCGAAGGGCCGAATGGCCTACTCCTGCACCTATTTTCTATGTTTCTATGAGCGGGGTGGGGTGGAGGGGAGGGATTGGGGAATGATAAATTGAAGAGGAATGCTTGGCTGGGGGTTGTGGTTTGATTTGCGGAGGCTCAGAGCAGCCAGGTATCAGAGTGCTGCACGCAGTAACAGGCCTGCACCAGCACCTCCTCCAGCCCAGCATAGGCCGGTTGGCACAAGGATGACAGCAGCTGGTGGTGGTTGAGGGCGCGCAGTTGGGGCGTGCCCTCCTGGAGCAGGCTGTAGAGGCATGGACGGTACACTCGCAGTCTTCCGCGAGAGGAGGGACTGGAGTGCATCATCACCCCCGACAACCAAATTATAATTTGACTTTATATGTTTTAAGTTTAATTGGTTTATTGTGCCGGGTTTTAATGTCCTCCTTCCCTTTTAGACAGGGAACACCAGTATAATTTATGGTTTTAGTGCCCAAAACCCCCCCCAAAAAAACAAAAAAGGCACTTAAAGTGTTTGGAGTGTCCCTCCCCCCCTTTATTCAGGGGACACTTGATTTAATGTTTATTTATTGTTCTCTCAAAAGAGTTGTTGAGGCACGGTGGAGGGGAGCGGGTAGGTCCGAAGGCCTCCTTGTAGGACTACTCCTGGGCATGGCCAAGACTGCCTGCCTCTCTTCCGCGCTTACATCCACGCCAGGGTGTCCCTGGAGATGGAGCACGCGGTGTCCACCGGTACGCTCGAGGCCTTCCGCGAGAGGTGGGCGCCGGAGGGACTGGAGTGCATCGTTACCCCTGGCAATCAAATTTTAATTTGATTTTATATGTTTTAAAGTTTAATTTGTTTTAACAGACGATTTTAGTGTCCCCCTCCCCTTTTATAGGGGGCACTTGTAAATGATGGTTTTACTGCCCCCAAAAAAAACAAAAATCACCCAAAAAAAAGGGCACATGAAAAGTGTTTGGAGTGTCCCCCAGATCGGGGGGGGGGGGGTGGCACTTGATCTAATTTATTATGTTTTCCCCAAAAGAGTTGTAGAGGCACGGCCAGCTGGGTCTGCCGGCTGAGGATGATGCCCCCGAGGGTCTTCTTGACCTTCATCTCCTTGAGCCGCGGCAGGTTGAGCAGGCGGAAGACCAGGCCCCGGCTCTGGGACACGTCCAGGAACTCCAAGGAGCTGGACTCCAAGGGGTAGGTGACCTCCAGGTCTTTGACGGGGATCAGGACGTGGAGGGGAGGGTCAGGCGCCGGAGGTTGGGCAGGACCCGGCTCAGCTCTTGCACAGTGTTGGGACCGACGCCCTTGAAGACCCAGAAGTAGGTCAGCTCCAGGCTCCGCAGCTGCTGGAAGGCGGCGAGCAGGCGGACCGAGAGCTCGGGCCAGTCGAAGGGCAGGTGGGCCCGGCGCGGCCCAGCCGCTCGAGCAGGGTCTGGAAGTTGCTGAGTTGCTCGGCCTGGGCGGCATGATGCGGGGGCCCGGCGGCGGCAGCGGTTGGAGCTGGAGCTCAAGCGGCGGGCCGGCGCGGCCCGTCCAGTCCAGTTCAAATCCAACTCGCGCAGCTGGCGGTAGTGGACGCGCTGGAGGAAGCGGCTCCAGCCGGCCCGCTGGCCGCCCAGCTCCAAGCTGGCGCGCAGTCGCAGGACGTTGGCGCCGCGCGACGTCAGGTGGTAGGCATCGTGCACGAGCCGTTCCCGCCAGCACTCGCGCTCCAGTTCCAGGTCCCGCTCCGCGTCACCGGCCGCGAGCGGCGGCAGTTGGGGCGGCCGCGCGCCCTCGGCCTCCCGGCGCGCGCACGGGCCCCGCGAAGTCCGCTTGCCGCCACGTTCTCATCAGCCGGTTCCATGCCCGGCATACCAGTGCCGCCCGGCCCTTCTCCACCTCGGACAGGGAGCCGAAACAGTACCGCTGGCAATCGGGCGGTAGGCCATTGAAGGGAAAGCGTCCCCGCCCCGCCAACTCGCCGCTCTTCTTCTTCTTCTTCCTCCTGCCGCCGCCGCCGGCCGGCTGAGCGGATCCCAGGGCCTTCCCTCGCTTCCTCGTCCGCGACAACATTGCCACACCAGGTCAGCAGCATTGCGGGCTCAGTGCGGCCGAGCCATCCATCCGTCACCAGGCCAGGGGGGGTGGGTCGCGGGAGAGGGCCCGAACGTCAATTCACCTCCCCCCCCCCCCCCCCCCGTCAGGCTGGATGGGCGAAAAATCGGTGGCTTCAGTTCCTCCCAGCGGCAGATTCCTAAATACAACAGAGAAAATGGATCAACCGAGCGTCAGTCTTGGAACGGAAGATTCAGGAGCAGGCCATTTGTGTTTCATGTTTCATGCACAACGACCCCCAGGTCTCTCTACCGCAGCATTTTGTAGTCGCTCTCCATTTAATCATTTGTTTTTTTTAATTCTTGCTACCAAACTGGGTAACCTCACGTTTTCCCGCACTATGGGCCCAAGTTTCCACATGATTTGCGCCTGATTTTTAGGAGCAACTGGTGGAGAACGGACTATCTTAGAAATCGCACATTTTTTTTTCTGCAGTTCTAGTCAGGTAGAACAGTTCTGCTTTGGAACAGAAATTTTTCTTCAAACGGGGGCGTGTCCGGCCACTGACGCCTGATTTCAAAGTTTCCACAGTGAAAACGTACTCCAAACTAAAGTAGAATGGAGCAAGTGAAGATTTTTGTAGAACTGAAAAAACCTGTTCTACACATTAAAAAAATCAGGCGCAGGTTACAAATTAGGCGTCCAGAACGAGGTGGGGGGGGAAGGGAACTCATTAAATTCTACAATCAATCCTTATTTATACTTCTACAAATATTATACAAATAAATCCAACCTGATAAACATAAGCAAAGAAAAGATTAAATAAACCATCTTCCTACCTGTGTGAAAGTGCTTCAGCCATCGTTCATTGCCGCGGGGGGTGGGGGAAGGAAACCGTCGTTTGTTGCCGCGGAGGGGAAGGAGACAGCGGTTTGTTGCCGTAGAGGGGAGGGAGGGGGAGGAAACCGCCGTTTGTTGCCGTGGAGGGGAGGGAGGGGAAGGATACAGCGGTTTGTTGCCGTGGAGGGGAGGGAGGGGAAGGAGACAGCGGTTTGTTGCCGTGGAGGGGAGGGAGGGGGAGGAAACCGCCGTTTGTTGCCGTGGAGGGGAAGGAGACAGCGGTTTGTTGCCGCCGCGGAGAGGAGGGAAGGGGAGGAAACTGCCGTTTGTTGCCGTGGAGGGGAAGGAGACAACAGTTTGTTGCCGCCGCGGAGGGGAGGGAGGGGGAGGAAACCGCCGTTTGTTGCCGTGGAGGGGAGGGTGGGGAAGGAGACAGCGGTTTGTTGCCGCCGCGGAGGGGGAGGAGACAGCGGTTTGTTGCCGCCGCAGAGGGGAGGGAGGGGGAGGAAACCGCCGTTTGTTGCCGGGGAGGGGAAGGAGACAGTGAGAAGGCTGCAAGAAGCCTCAGTGCTGATGGCAATGTGCTTTTATTAAAAAATGTTCAAAAATTAAACAGCTACAAAGAACTACAAAAATGGCCAAGTGCCAATGTTTCCTTCACACTGCGCGTGTGCGAACGCTCCAACGCGCACGTGCAACGTTGCCGGCAGGAAAAAAACTAATTTAAATAGTACCCGCCCCCTCCCACTTACAAAATCGGCGCGAGTGTAGGCTCCGCCCCCCTGGGCGCTGCGCCAAACAGACAAGGAGCTGCAAAGCGCTCGAGAATAGCGCGTTTTTTTTTCTGGCGCCGTTTTAGGCGCGAAAAACGGGAGCCCAGCTCGGAGGGGCGCCCGTTTTTTATCCTGTGGAAACTTGGGCCCTATATTCCATCTGCCGACTCACTCAGCCTGTCCCTATCCCTTTGCAGAATCTTTGCGTCCTCCTAGCAACTTGCTTTCCCACCCATCTTTGCATCATCAGCAAACTTGGCTACATTACACTCGGTCCCTTCATCCAAGTCCTCAAAAAAGATTGCAAATAGTTGGAAGGCCCCAGTACCGATCCCTGTGGCACCCCACTAGTTACATATTGCCAACCGTCAGTCTCGATCACTTCTCTCTCGAACGGGCTCACTCCCAATTCCATGGTCAGCAGGGGTTTTTTAATGAGGGCTTAACGGGGGCAGGAGGGGGGGTTTAATGGGGAGGATGGTGTTAAATGGGGGCAGGAGGATGAGGTTTAACGAGGGTGGGGGTTTAAGGGAGGATTAACGGGGTGATGGGTTTAATGAGTGAATCACTGACCAAAAAAATATACCTTTCACCTTTGTTGAATTTTTTAATTTGTGGAGAATCTTATTAGAAACAGTGTACACAGCAACAATTTGTATGTATATAGCGCCTTTAACATAGTAAAACGTCCCAAAGTGCTTTGCAGGAGCAATTATCAAACAAAATTGTAACCGAGCCATCGAAGGAAATATTAGGACAAGCGACCAAAATCTTGGTCAAAGAGGTCAGTTTTAAGGCACATCTTAAAGAAGGAAAGGTAGGGAGGCGGAAAGGTAGGGAGGCGGAGAGGTTTAGGGAGGGAATTGCAGAGCTTGGGGCCTCAGCAGCTGAAGGCATGGCCAGCGATGGTTGAGTGATTAAAATCAGGGATTTTCAAAGCTACAGCTCTCTGAAAGAACTATCCTGTTAGTCCCATCCTCCCCTGCTCTTTCCCCATAGCCCCGCCAATTTTTCCTTTTCAAGAATATATCCAATTCCTTTTTGTCAGCTGTGGCTCAGTGGGTAGTACACCCACCCTCGGAGTCAGAATGTTGTGGGTTCAAGTCCCACTCCAGGGATTTTGAGCACATAAATCTAGGCTGCGATTCTGGTGCAGTGCTGAGGGAGTCTGAGGTGCCGTCTTTCAGATGAGACTTTAAACTGAGGCCCCGTCTGCTCTCTCAGGTGGACGTAAAAGATGTTGTAGCACTATTTCAAAGGCGAGCAGGGGAGTTATCCCCAGTGTCCTGGCCAATATTTATTCCTCAATCAACAACCATAAACATCTAGTCATTATCGCATTGCTGTTGTGCGCAAATTGGCTGCCGCCTTAGGTGACAAAGCAAGTTGTGAGGAGGATGCAAAAACTGCAAAGGGATATAGATAGGCTAAGTGAGTGGGCAAAAATTTGGCAGATGGAGTATAATGTGGGAAAATGTGAGGTTATCCACATTGGTCGGAAAAATAAAAAAGCAAATTATTATTTAAAGGGGAGAAATTAGAAAAAGCTGTGGAACAGAGGGATATGGGGGTCCTTATACATGAAACACAAAAAGTTAGCATGCAGGTACAGCAAGTACTTCGGAAGGCAAATGGAATTCTATAGATATGTGAAGAGAAAAAGATTAGTGAAGACAAATGTAGGTCTCTTGCAGTCAGAATCAGGTGAATTTATAATGGGGAACAAAGAACTGTCAGACCAACTGAACAAATACTTTGGTTCTGTCTTCACGAAGGAATACACAAATAATCTTCCGGAAATACTAGGGGACCGAGGGTCTAGCGAGAAGGAGGAACTGAAGGAAATCCTTATTAGTCAGGAAATTGTGATGGGGAAATTGATGGGATTGAAGGCTGATAAATCCCCAGGGCCTGATAGTCTGCATCCCAGAGTACTTAAGGAAGTGGCCCTAGAAATAGTGGATGCATTGGTGATCATTTTCCAACAGTCTATCGACTCTGGTCAGTTCCTATGGACTGGAGGGTAGCTAATATAACGCCACTTTTTAAAAAAGGAGGGAGAGAGAAAACGGGGAATTATAGACCAGTTAGCCTGACATCGGTAGTGGGGAAAATGTTGGAATCAATTACTAAAGAGGAAATAGCAGCGCATTTGGAAAGCAGTGACAGGATCGGTCCAAGTCAGCAGGGATTTATGAAAGGGAAATCATGTTTGACAAATCTTCTAGAATTTTTTGAGGATGTAACTAGTAGACTGGACAAGGGAGAACCAGTAGATGTGGTGTATTTGAACTTTCAAAAGGCTTTTGACAAGGTCCCACACAAGAGATTAGTGTAGAAAATTAAAGCACATGGTATTGGGGGTAATGTGTTGACGAAGATAGAGAACTGGTTGGCAGACAGGAAGCAGAGAGTCGGGATAAACGGGTCCTTTTCAGAATGGCAGGCAGTGACTAGTGGGGTGCCACAGGGTTCAGTGCTGGGACCCCAGCTATTTACAATATACGTCAATGATTTAGATGAAGGAATTGAGTGTAATATCTCCAAGTTTGCAGATGACACTAAGCTGGGTGCAGTGTGAGCTGTGAGGAGGATGCTAAGAGGCTGCAGGGTGACTTGGACAGGTTAGGTGAGTGGGCAAATGCATGGCAGATGCAGTACAATGTGAGGTTATCTACTTTGGTGGCAAAAACAGGAAGATCGAATATTATCTGAATGGCGACAGATTAGGAAAAGGGGAGGTGCAACGAGACCTGGGTGTCATGGTACATCAGTCATTGAAAGTTGGCATGCAGGTACAGCAGGCGGTGAAGAAGGCAACTGGTATGTTGGCCTTCATAGCTAGGGGATTTGAGTATAGGAACAGGGAGGTCTTACTGCAGTTGTACAGGGCCTTGGTGAGGCCTCACCTGGAATATTGTGTTCAGTTTTGGTCTCCTAATCTGAGGAAGGACGTTCTTGCTATTGAGGGAGTACAGCGAATGTTCACCAGACTGATTCCCAGGATGGCAGGACTGATGTATGAGGAGAGACTGGATCGACTGGGCCTGTATTCACTGGAGTTTAGAAGAATGAGAGAGGATCTCATAGTACCATATAAAATTCTGACGGGATTGGACAGGCTAGAGGCAGGAAGAATGTTCCCGACGTTGGGGAAGTCCAGAACCAGGGGTCACAGTCTAAGGATAAGGGGTAAGCCATTTAGGACCGAGATGAGGAGAAACTTCTTCACTCAGAGAGTTGTTAACCTGTGGAATTCTCTACTGCAGAGAGTTGTTGAGGCCGGTTCGTTAGATATATTCAAGAGGGAGTAAGATATGGCCCTTACGGCTAAAGGGATCAAGGGGTATGGGGAGAAAGCAGGAAAGGGGTACTGAGGTGAATGATTAGCCATGATCTTATTGAATGGTGGTGCAGGCTCGAAGGGCTGAATGGCCTACTCCTGCACCTATTTTCTATGTTTCTTTGAATGTTGGCCTTTATTGCAAGGGGGGTGGAGTATAAAAGTAGGGAAGTCCTGCTACAACTACAGGGATTTGGTGAGACCATTCCTGGAGTACTGCGTACAGTTTTGGTCTCCTTATTTAAGGAAGGATATACTTGCATTGGAGGCAGTTCAGAGAAGGTTCACGAGATTGATCCCTGAGATGAAGGGATTGTCCTATGAAGGAAGGTTGAGAAGGTTGGGCCTATACTCAAAGGAGTTTAGAATAATGAGAGGTGATATTATTGAAACGTATAAAATTCTGAGGGGGTTGACAGAGTAGATGCAGAGAGGATGTTTCCATTCATGGGGGAATCTAGAACTAGGGGGCATAGTTTTAGAATAGGGGGTCACCCATTTAAAACTCAGATGAGGAATTTCTTCTTTCAGAGGGTTGTGAATCTTTGGAATTCTCTACCCCAGAGAGCTGTGAAGGCTGGGTCATTGAATATATTTAAGGTGGAGATAGACAGATTTTTGAATGATAAGGGAATCAAGAGTAATGGGGAGCGGGCAGGAAAGTGGAGTTGAGGCCAAGATCAGATCAGCCATGATCTTATTGAATGGTGGAGCAGGCTCAAGGGGTCAGATGGCCTACACCTGCTCCTATTTGTTACGTTCTTATTACAACAGTGACTACACTGCAAAAGTACTTCATTGGCTGTAAAGCGCTTTGAGACCTCCAGTGGTCGTGAAAGGCGCTATATAAATGTAAAACTTTTCTTTTTTGAAAGTTACTATTAAATCTGCTTCCATTGTCCTTTCAGGCAGTGCATTCCTGATCACAACAACTCGCTGCGTAAAATAATACCTCCTCAACCCACCTCTGGTTCTTTTGCCAATTATTTTATTTTATATCTGTGTCCTCTGGTTACCAACTGTTCTGCCACTGGAAACAGTTTCTCATTATTTACTCTTGTCAAAACCCTTTATGATTTTGAATACCTCTATTAAATCTCTCCTGAACCTTCTCTGCTGTAATCCCAGCTTCTCTAGTCTCTACTTAACTGAAGTTCCTTGACATTCTTCCCGGTGTGGTGCCCAGAACTGGACACAATACTCCAGCTGGGGCCTACCCAATATTTTATAAAGGTTCAGCAGAACTTCCTTGCTTCTGTAATCTGTTCAACTTGTGCTGCCACCTTCAAAGATTTGTGCACAGACACCCCCAGGACTCCCTGTTCCTGGAAATGCTTTAGAATTGTACCATTTACTTTCTACTGCCTCTCCTCATTCTTCGTACCAAAGTGCATCACTTCACACTTCCCTGCACAAAATTTCATTTGCCATGTGTCTGCCCATTTCACCAGCCTGTCTGCCCTCTTGAGGTCTGTTAACGATCCTCCTCACTGTTTATTACAGTTCTGAGTTTCGTATCATCTGCACACTTAACCAATCCTCTATCCATGCCATGTGATGTCTCCACAAGATCCTGCAAATCCCTTGGGAGGACAGACGCACAAACATTAGCGTCCTCGTCCAGGCCAACATCCCCAGCATTGAAGCACTGGCCACACTTGATCAGCTCCTCTGGGCAGGCCACATAATCCGCATGCCAGACACGAGTCAAAGGCGGGCAGAGGAAACGTTACAAGGACACCCTCAAAGCCTCCCTGATAAAGTGCAACATCCCCACTGACACCTGAGAGTCCTTGGCCATAGACCGTCCTAAGTGGAGGAAGTGCATTCGGGAGGGCGCTGAGCTCCTCGAGTATCGTCGCCGAGAGCATGTAGAAATCAAGCGCAGGCAGCGGAAGGAGCGTGCGGCAAACCAGGACCCCTGCCCAGCCTTTCCCTCAACGACTATCTGTCCGACCTGTGACAGAGACTGTGGTTCTCGTATTGGACTGTACAGCCACCTAAGAACTTGCTAAGAGTGGAAGCAAGTCTTCCTCGATTCCGAGGGACCTGCCTATGATGATGATCCATGCTAACACATTACCTCCAATCCCATGAGCCCTTACCTTGCATAATAACCTTTCATATGGCACCTTATCGAACGTCTTTTGGAAATTCAAATATATTACATCCAGTGGTTCCCCTTTATCTACCCTGCTAGTTACATCCTCAAAAAACTCTTAATAAATTTGTAAACACGATTTTCCTTTCATAAAATCATGTTGACTCTGCCTAATCATGTTGCCAGGGTCAAGGATGTCACTGAGCAGCTGCAGGGCATTCTGGAGGGAGAGGGTGAACAGCCAGAGGTCGTGGTCCATATCGGTACCAATGACATAGGTAGAAAGAGTGATGAGGTCCTGCAGGAAGAGTTTAGGGAGCTAGGAGAGAGATTAAAAAGCAGGACCTCAAAGATAGTAATCTCTGGATGACTTCCGGTGCCACGAGCTAATGAGTACATAAATAGGAGGATAGAGCAGATGAGTACGTGGCTGGAGAGATGGTGCAGGTGGGAGGGCTTTAGTTTCCTGAGACATTGGGACCACTTCTGGGGGCGGTGGGACCTGTACAAGTCGGACAGGTTGCACCTCAACAGCCGGGACCAGTATCCTCGTGGTGGGGGGGCGGGTGTTTGCTGGTGCTGTTGGGGAGGGTTTAAACTAGCTTGGCAGGGGGATGGGAACCTGAAATTAGATTCAGTAGGGAGAGGAGTAAAGCTGGAATTAGAAAACAAAAATAAAGAAAGTGAGTTTGAAGGAGAGAGGAAACAAGCAGGAAAAAAAGGTTTAAAAAAAACAAATTCAAAGGCACTTTATCTAAATGCACATAGCATTTATAACAAAATAGACGAGTTGACGGCACAAATAGAGACAAATGGATATGATCTGATAGCCGTTCGAGATGTGGTTGCAAGGTGACCAGGACTGGGAATTAAATATTCAGGGGTACTTGACAATCCGGAAGGACAGACAGAAAGGAAAAGGAGGTGGGATAGCTCTATTGATGAAGAATGGAATCACTGCAATAGTGAGAAAGGATATTGGCTCAAATGTTCAGGATGTTGAAACAGTTTGGGTGGAGATAAGGAATAATAAGGAGAAAAAAATCACTGGTGGGTGTAGTCTATAGGCCCCCTAACAGTAGCAGCTCTGTTGATCGGAGCATAAACCAAGAAATAGTGAGGGCTTTTAAAAAGGGAACAGCAATAATCATGAGTGACTTTAACCTTCATATTGATTGGACAAATCAAATTGGTCAGGGTAGCCTTAAGGAAGGGTTCATAGAGTGCATAAGGGATGGGTTCCTTGAGCAGTATGTAATGGAACCAACCAGGGGGCAGGCTATCTTAGATCTGGTCCTGTGTAATGAGACAGGATTAATAAACAATCTCCAAGTAAAGGATCCCCTCGGAATGAATGGTCATAGCCTGATTGAATTTCAAATTCAGACGGAGGGTAAGAAAGTTGGATCTCTAACCAGTGTACTAAGCTTAAATAAAAGAGACTATGAGGGCAGAGTTGGCTAAAGTGGACTGGGAAATTAGATTAAAGTGTAGGACGGTTGATGATCAGTGGTGTACATTTAAGGAGATATTTCACAACTCTCAAGAAAAATATATTCCAGTGAGGAGGAAAGGGTGTAAGAGAAAAGATCGCCACCGTGGCTAACTAAAGAAATAAAGGACGGTATCCAATTAAAAACAAGGGCATACAAAGTGGCCAAAACTAGTGGGAGGACAGAAGGTTGGGAAGCTTTTAAAAGCCAGCAAAGAATGACTAAAAAAATAAAGAAAGGAAAGATATAGACTATGAAAGTAAACTAGCACGAAATATAAAAACAGATAGCAAGAGTTTCTATAGGTATATAAAAAGGAAAAGGGTGGCTAAAGTAAATGTCCTTAAAGGACGAGACCAGGGAATTAGTAATGGGGAACATGGAGATGGCAGAAACTCTGAACAAATATTTTGTATCAGTCTTTACGGTAGAGCACATAAACAATATCCCAACAGTGGATAGTCAAGGGACTATAGCTGGGGGGGAGGGAGGAATTTAACACAATCACAATCACTGTGGAGGTGGTACTCAGTAAGATAATGGGACTAAAGGCAGATAAATCCCCTGGACCTGATAGCTTGCACCCTAAGGTCATAAGAGAAGTAGCGGCAGGGATAATGGATGAATTGGTTGTAATTTACCAAAATTCCCTGAATTCTGGGGAGGTCCCAGCAGATTGAAAAACTGCAAATGCCCCTATTTAAAAAAGGAGGCAGACAAAAAGCAGGAAACTATAGACCAGTTAGCCTAACATCTGTGGTTGGGAAAATGTTGGAGTCCATTATTAAAGAAGCAGTAGCAGGACATTTGGAAAAGCATAATTCGGTCAGGCACAGTCAGCATGGATTTATGATAAGGAAGTCATGTTTGACAAATTTGCTGGAAGTCTTTGAGGATGTAATGAACAGGGTGGATAATGGAGAACCAGTGGATGTGGTGTATTTGGACGTCCAGAAGGCATTTGACAAGGTGCCACATAAAAGGTTACTGCACAAGATAAAATTTTACGGGGTTGGGGGTAATATATTAGCATGGATAGAGGATTGGCTAACGAACAGAAAACAGAGAGTCGGGATAAATGGTTCATTCTCGGGTTGGCAATCAGTAACCAGTGGGGTGCCGCAAGGATCACTGCTGGGACCCCAACTATTTACAATTTATATTAACGACTTGGAAGAAGGGACCGAGTGTAACGTAGCCAAGTTTGCTGATGATGCAAAGATGGGAGGAAAAGCAATGTGTGAGGAGGACACACAAAATCTACAAAAAGACAGACAGGCTAAGTGAGTGGGCAAAATTTGGCAGATGGAGTATAATATTGGAAAGTGTGAGATCATGTACTTTGGCAAAAAAAAATCAAAGAACAAGTTATTATTTAAATGGAGAAAGATTGCAAAGTGCTGCAGTACAGTGGGACCTGGGGGTAATTGTGCATGAAACACAAATGGTTAGTATGCAGGTACAGCAAGTGATCAGGAAGGCCAATGGAATCTTAGCCTTCATTGCAAAGGGGATGGAGTATAAAAGCAGGGAAGTCTTGCTACAATTATACAGGGTACTGGTGAGGCCACATCTGGAATACTGCGTGCAGTTTTGGTTTCCATATTTAAGAAAGGATATACTTGCTTTGGATGCAGTTCAGAGAAGGTTCACTAGGTTGATTCTGGGGATGAGGGGGTTGACTTATGAGGAAAGGTTGGGCCTCTACTCATTGGAATTCAGAAGAATGAGAGTTGATCTTATCGAAACGTATAAGATTATGTGAGGGCTTGACAAGGTGGATGCAGAGAGGATGTTTCCACTGATAAGGGAGACTAGAACTAGGGGGCATAATCTTAGAATAAGGGGTCACCCATTTAAAACTGAGGTGAGGAGGAATTTCTTCTCTGAGGGTTGCAAATATGTGGAATTTGCTGCCTCAGAGAGCTGTGGAAGCTGGGACATTGAATAAATTTAAGACAGAGATAGTTTCTTAACTGATAAGGGAATAAGGGGTTATGGGGAGCGGGCAGGGAAGTGGACCTGAGTCCATGATCGGATCAGCCATGATCGTATTAAATGGGGGAGCAGGCTCGAAGGACTGGATGGCCTACTCCTGTTCCTATTTCTTATGTTATGATTTTGTAGGTACCCTGATATCAACTTCCTCAGCCATGCCCTCTGCCTCCATAAGACCTCCTTTTTAGTCCCTAATCAGCCCCTCCGTTCCTTTGATTTCCCGTTTACTATTTATATGTTCATATAAGTCTTTTGGATTCCCTTTTATGTTACCCGCTGAAAAAGCTAGGTGGCAGTGTGAGCTGTGAGGAGGATGTTAAGAGGCTGCAGTGTGACTTGGACAGGTTAGGTGAGTGAGCAAATGCATGGCAGATGCAGGATAATGTGGATAAATGTGAGGTTATCCACTTTTGTGGCAAAAACAGGAAGGCAGAATATTCTCTGAATGGTGACCGATTAGGAAAACGGGAGGTGCAACGAGACCTGCGTGTCATGAAACATCAGTCATTGAAAGTTGGCATGCAGGTACAGCAGGTGGTGAAGAAGGCAAATGGCATTTGGCCTTCATAGCGAGAGGATTTGAGTATAGGAGCAGGGAGGTCTTACTGCAGTTGTACAGGACCTTGGTTCGGCCAAACCTTGAATACTGTGTACATTTTGGTCTCCTAATCTGAGGAAGGACATTCTTGCTACTGAGGGAGTGCAGCGAAGGTTCACCAGACTGATTCCCGGGATAGCAGGACTGACATATGAAGAAAGACTGGATTGACTATGCTTATATTCACTGGAGTTTATAAGAATGAGAGGGGATCTCATAGAAACATATAAATTCTGACAGGATTGGACAGGTTAGATGCAGGAAGAATGTTCCCGATGTTGGGGAAGTCGGAAACCATGAGTCACAGTCTAAGGATAAGGGGTAAGCCATTTAGGACCGAGATGAGAAGAAACTTTTTCACTCAAAGAATTGTGAACTTATGGAATTCTCTACCACAAAGTTGTTGATGCCAGTTCGTTAGATATATTCAAAAGGGAGTTAGATGTGGCCCTTACGGCTAAAGGGATCAAGGGGTATGGAGAGAAGGCAGGAATGAAGTTGTAAAAATGATCAGCCGTGATCATATTGAATGGCGGTGTAGGCTCGAAGGGCCGAATGGCCTACTCCTGCACCTATTTTCTATGTTTCTATGAATTGAACCCATAACCTTCTGACTCAGAGAGTGCTACCCACTGAGCCACGGCCGGGGTAAAGTCTCTCATGTCATCTCAGGTCAAAGGGGGCACCCAGAAAGTGATTGCAGAAGGACCTGGATCAGAATTAAACCAATAACCAGGGTCCAAACATGTCAGAGCCCAGGACACCGGCAGGCACATCAGCTGCATTCGATTGTAATCGACTTGTCTGTTTATTGTTTGTTGAGTCCAGGCTCTGTTTACAAGCATCCAGTTTCCTTATTGGAAGGGGCGAAATAACAACAGAAATAACAAGTTAAAGTGGGAGCAGGATGAGGAATTCTCGGCAATTCCTGGCTGGGGGGGATCCTGAATATAGAAACAAAGAAATTTCGCTGCTTCAGAGAAATCTGAGCAACTTTCACTCACCGGCCCCTCCCTGCAAACCCCACGCTTCAATGCAAAGCGCACTCGTTGGATTTTGTGCCTCGGTCTTACTGCAGATTTTCTCTCCCGTTTGTGTAGTTGCTATGCACTGAATAACGCCGGGGGCAGCTCCGAGCTCCTTCCGCGATCCAACAGAGCAGCAACTGGGATCGGCGTAGAGACAGCGCCCCCTGTGGACAGAGCGGGCACAGCGCCCCCTGTGGACAGAGCAGCCACAGCGCCTCTTGTGGACAGAGAGCGGGCACAGCGCCCCCTGAGGACAGAGCAGGTAAAGTGCCCCTGCGGACAGAGTGGGCACTGCACCCCTGTGGACAGAGAGTGGGCACAGCGCCCTCTGTGGACAGAGCGGGCACTGCGCCCCCTGTGGACAGAGAGCAGGCACAGCACCCCCTGAGGACAGAGCAGGTAAAGTGCCCCTGTGGACAGAGAGCGGGCACAGCGCCCCCTGTAGACAGAGCGGGCACAGCGCCCCCTGTGGACAGAGCGGGCACAGTGCCCCTTGAGGACAGAGCAGATAAAGTGCTCCTGTGGATAGATCGGGCACAGCGCCCCATGTGGGCTGAGAGCAGGCACAGTGCCCCCTGTGGGCCAAGAGCGGGCACAGCACCCCCTGTGAACAAGGCGGGCAAAGTGTCCCCTTTGGATAGAGAGTGGGCATAGCGTCCCCTGTGGACAGAGCATGTAAAGTGCCCCTGTGGACAGAGCAGGCACAGCGCCCCCTGTTGTCAGAGAGTAGGGACAGCACCCTCTGTGGACAGAGTGGAAACAGCGGCCCCTGTGGACAGAGCGGGTACAGCGCCCTCTGTGAATAGAGAGCGAGCAGTCTCTCCTGTGGACAAAGCAGGTAATGGGTTCCTGTGGTCTGAGCAGGCACAGCTCCCCCTGAGGACAGAGAGCAGGGACAGCGCCCCCTGAGGACAGAGAGCGGACACAGCGCCCCCTGTGGACAGAGCGGGCACAGCACCCCCTGTGGACAGAGCGGGCACAGAGCCCTCTTTGGACAGAGAGCGAGCACAGCGCCCCCTGTGGATAGAGAGTGAGCACAGCACCCTGTGCAGACACAGTGGCATTTCACCTGTGGGACACAGCGCCCCTGTGTCGCTACAGTGGTCACAGTGCCCCTGTGTGGACACAGAGGCACTTCACCTGTGGAGTCAAAGCTCTCCCATGTGGCTCCGAGTGGCATCTCACCTTTGGGGCCACACCTGTGGTGTGACAGCATTACCTTACCAGTGGGGTCACTGCACACCCCAATATGGCTCTAAGCAACATATCACATGCCGAGAGACGTGGCCCCTCGTGGAACAGGGCACCATCTCATTTAGAATCATCACGCCATTGTGTGGATCCAAGATCCACGTGAGGGTCGAGGGAGATAATTACTCACCAATCTGCAAAGAGGAGTGAGGTAAGGTTAACCACAATTTAATGCCCTTTATTAGCGATGTACTGAATAGCATCCGGATATTCTGCAAGAACTGTGACGCTCCTTTTCACAGATGAGATTGTGCAGTTGATGGACTCACACAGGGATTTGTTGTACTTGACTCACCGTCTTCATGCTGGCGTGTATCCCATGTGCAGAATTATGGCTTTTCACAGCTCAAGATGAGACATTGAAGATATTAATTGGAGGATAACAAGGGGGATCAAGCTCCAATTGTTGATTATGCCATGGGTGCCAACTTCAGCCTGGTCCCATCCAAAAACAAAGCGGTGGAGTCACAGCACCACCTGTGTGGTTCAGAGTGATTTCTCCCACACAATTTCTGAGGCGGATTGGCAGAGGCTGGGAACTGGTCCACTAGAAAATATCCCATGGAAGAAAAACCATAGAAAAAAAAGGGTCTCACTCTCAGAAAACATTGAATACAAAGACCCTTTTATTCATTCTCAGGATGTGGGCAACATTTATTTATTCTTGAACCACTGCGATCCTTGTGGTGAAGGTTCTCCCACAGTGCTGTTAGGGCAATGCATTTGATGTGGTGTACATGGACTTCAAAAGGCGTTTGATAAAGTCATCATCATCATAGGCAGTCCCTCGAAATCGAGGAAGACTTGCTTCCACTCCAAAAGTGAGTTCCCAGGTGACTAAACAGGAATTACAGTCTCTGTCACAGACGGCCATTGGAGGAAAGGATGGGTGGAGAGTCTGGTTTGCCGCACGCTCCTTCCGCTGCCTGTGCTTGGTTTCTGCATGCTTTCGGCAACAGGACTCGAGGTGCTCAGCACCCTCCCGGATTCTCTTCCTCCACTTAGGGCAGTTTTTGGCCAGGAACTCCCAGGTGTCAGTGGGGGTGTTGCACTTTATCAGGGAGGCTTTGAGGGTGGCCTTGATAAAGTGTGACATAATAGGCTTGCCAACAAAATTGAAGCCCATGGAATAAAGGGACAGGGGCAACATGGAAATGAAATTGACTAAGTGACAGGAAACAGAGTGTAGTGGTGAACGGTTGTTTTTCAGACTGGAGTTGGATCTGGGACCACTGCTTTTCTTGAAATATACTAATGACTTGGACTTAGGTGTATAGGGCACAATTTAAAAATTTACAGTTAACACAAAACTTGGAAGTATAATGAACAGTGAGGAGGATAATGATAGACTTCAAGAGGACATAGGCAGGCTGGTGGAATGGGCAGCTGAAATTTAATGCAGAAAAGAGTAAAGTGATAATCAATATAAACTAAAGGATACAATTCTAAAGGGAGTGCAGGAACAGAGAGACCTGGGGATATATGTGCACAAATCGTTGAAGGTGGCAGGGCAGGTTGAGAAACTGGTTAAAAAAATATATGAGATCTTGGGCTTCATAAATAGAGGCACAGAGTACAAAAACAAGGAAATTATAATACAAACATAGAAACATAGAAAATAGGTGCAGGAGTAGGCCATTCGGCCCTTCGAGCCTGCACCACCATTCAATAAGATCATGGCTGATCTTTCACCTCAGTACCCCTTTCCTGCTTTCTCCCCATACCCCTTGATCCCTTTAGCCTTAAGGGCCACATCTAACTCCCTCCTGAATATATCCAACGAACTGGCCTCAACAACTCTCTGCGGTAGGGAATTCCACAGGTTAACAACTCTCTGAGTGAAGAAGTTTGTGGAAATTTACTTTTAGAAGTTACATTTCCTGTTAAATGTACCCTTTTGTAATAAAACAAAATGGAGTCTCGGTTCTCCCAGAAGCCTCTGCAGCAGACAGCCTGCTTCTGCATAAACATACTAACCTTGACTGATAGCTGACTAAATTAAGAAAAGCAGGAGCCATCTGTGTGAGTGAGGGAACCTTGAATATATTCCCCCAGCCAGAGGCTTAACCACCAGATAACAGAAAAAATGTCCTGCTGTACTACCTACTAATAATTGTTGCTATGCTAAACCTTAGAAGTACTAGATAAAGGTTATATAGATATGTAAAGACTAAAGCAAGGATGTGGTGTTAATTAAGTGATTGAAGAACTCCTTATCTGTATTTGCTGACCGCAAGTGCAGAACTGACAGATGTGATGGAACCATAATTTGTTTGTTCTTCTGTATAAAGATATTGTGATTTTGTACCACTGTAGAAGTCTTCGCTCAGCCTTTGACTGAGTGAGGCTTTTCCTTGCAGCAAGTAAAACTTATTAAAGGAACATATACCGGAGCTGTTTGTGTCAGAGTCTTATATTGAGAGTTGAATTGAGAGTCGAGATTTCGACAGTTACTTCTTGGAGGCACCACAGAGATCGCTTACCCTCTACTTTATGAGTAAACAGATGCGAGCATAGTGCCTCTTCAGTGAAGGGCTTAACTGATCAGAATAAGGTGAGCCTTTTGCTCGCAAAGGGTTTCTTTACTGTTGAATCGCATATGTAATCTGTTGTCCACAGTGGAAGTACTGCAATCTACGAGACTCAACATTTAAGAGCTAAAGTTATTTTTATAATTATTTCCTTCTCAGCTTGTAGGCAGAAGGGATCTGATCCTGAAAAATCCGATCTGGAAACAGCCCGGGGAGATTTTCATTAGTAAAAGGTAAAAAGATCGCTATCGATCGATGATCCTTGTGCGATAGGATCAGGGTCCTTGTGCGATAGGACCATAAATTTTAGATAAGTTAAGGACTCAGTCTGTAATGGCGTATAACGCAGACTGAGAATTGACTATATGTTTAGATAAAGTTTAAGGCTATGATTTGTATACCCGTGTGGATGTTGTTTGTCTTAATTGTCCTTGTTATACTGTTGTGTTCAGTACTTTTCGCAATTAACGAAACGGGAAGAGTCACTAGGGAAAATTGTGATTCGGAAAAACAAAAATTGATTGAGAAAAGATACAGTAACTGATTGATCAACTAGAGTTTGGTTCGCGTCAACATATCTCACACACCCAGACTGAGCCCGAATTAAGAGCCTTTTCAGGCCATGTGACGGCTAGGAGAAGTGGGCGTAGAGAACTCGCTTGACCGAAAGGATTGTGAGATCAAAAACTGAAAAATCTTAATCATCCAGAATGGGTGCTGGAGCAAGTAAAACATCACTAAGGGGCACACCAGCCTATTTTATGCTCCAGAATTGTGGTCAGTCTTCAATTGCTCACCTAAAAAAATGGGTAAAATGGACCATTTCCACCCGATGGTTCATTCAATTTAGAAAGAATAATATGTCTGGAGGAGTGTCTTATAGACAGAGACCCAGGTAGAAGAGGTAAAAAGAAAGTAATAGAAAAGGCCTGGGTTCCGATTCTTCGAGCCCATGTAAAATTAACAGAGGAAGTAAATCAATATTCAAGAAAAGAAAAAAAAGGAAAACCTGATCCAAAAATAGAGCTGACCAAACAATAAACTTTGTTGAATGAAGAGAGACTGTTGTGAATGTCTGTCTTTGAATGAGAGTGCTTGTGTGATTTTTTTTTTCACTGCGGAATTTTTCATGTGTCTAAAAGCCTGTTTGGAAAGGTGGTGGAGTTGCCTGTTTGTTTTAGCTCCACCCATTTTTTCAAACAGAGTGAAGGTATTTTTAACCCTTCGTAGTGTTGCCCTGTATGTGAGAGGTTTTAAAAAAGTGTGAACCTTATTGAATTACATTTTAAGTTAGAAACGCAGGTGTGGATTTATTCGGATAAGTTCAGGAGCTAGGAAATGCACAAAGGATAGGTCTGTTGAGCAAAAGATAAAAATACATGATCCCGGTGGTTTAAAAAAAAAAGAGAATTTATTTGACACGCTCACTTACTTGTCGAAAGAAGAATGCAATCATTCATTACATTGGGTTGAAAGACATAAATTTAGTCTAGGAATGAGATAAAGAACAGGGAAGGGAAGTTGTAATGCCTTTTTTTAAAAAAAAAGCCTGCATGGGTCTCTCGAGGCTGCAGGTTAGGGTAGTACACTCCCATTTTCCTTTGTGTAAAACCTTGACGCGAAAGCTTCTAGCTCAGTAAGAAGATTTTTAAATAAAAGATTGGCAGTACAATATTTGAATTGGGATTTTGAGATATTTCAGGTGATTCTCCTTGATAAACATTTTGAGTGTATTGGAAAAATTTTGGGTTTGGAAGCCTTTTAATAAAATTACACAACTTCTGCGCCAGAAGCTGTAGCTTAAAAGGTTGTAATTTATGAGACACTGTATCATAAAATTGAAGTTACAGAGCAAAGGATTGGAGTTTTTGATGTTCAGCTTCTAAAATAGAAGTTGGGCACACAATTATAAAACAAGTACTTTACATTCTGTGATCTGTGAATCACTATAAGCATAAATGAGAAGTCCGTGTAACACACCGATTTTCCCGGTTCAGAAGCCCAGTAGTGACAAATGGAGGTTTGTCCAAGACCTACGAGTTGTGAATGAATCTACTATATTCTCACAATGCTTAAAGAAGGATTTGGAATGAAGTATTCCAGAATGCTTTCCAGAATCTTAAACAGTCCCTCATTTCAACCAGCCTTGGGATTACCGGATTACACTAAGCCATTCAACTTGTTTGTCCATCACAAGTCGGGTTTTGCACAACCTGTTATGACTCAGTTACATGGAGACAGGCAGCGACCGGTAGCGTATTTCAGTCCCCAACTAGATCCAGTGGCACGCGGACTACCAGGATGTCTTCCCTCTTTGGCAGCAGCTTATTACGCTGTACAACAGGCTCAGACAATAACTCCAAATCATCAGACTATTTTGTATATCCCACACTCTGTCTAGATTTTACTTACTAAATGTGCCACCCCACACCTAACTTCTGTAAGAACCACTAAATATGAAGTTGAACTGTTAGCAAATCTGAACCTTATCATTAAAAGATGTACTACCCTAAATCCAGCCACTTTACTCCCCATGGAAGAAGACGGCGAACCCCATTCATGCGAAATGGTGACCGAATTAGTAACTAAACCATGTATCGACTTAACACATATACCAATATGTAACCCTGATCTAGTATACTATGTTGACGGATCAGCCTTACGAAATGATAGGGGCCGACCTAAAGCGGTTTATGCAGTTGTAACCCAGTTTAATGTTGTCGAAACAGCTTCTCTTCCAGATTCCTTTTCAGCCCAACAAGCCGAATTATTTGCATTAACTCGAGCCTGCATGCTGGCTGAAGGCCAAACAGTTAATATCTACACTGACTCCAGGCATGCCTTTGGGGTAACGCATGACTATGGATAAATTTGTAAAATTTGCGGGTACCTGATTTCTTCAGGAACCACCATCAAGAATGCAGAACAAGTAGAAAATCTTCTGCGAGCCATTCAATGCCCTTTGAAACTTGCCATTATCAAATGCCAAGCACATACAGGCCAGTCGAATGAGGTGGCACTTGGGAATGCCAGAGCTGATAATGCAGCTAAGTCAGCAGCTCTGTCAAAAGGGGGGATGCAGGTGTCATTGTTTCCACTAAGAAAAAATAATTGCTCAGATCCGCCACCTATTATTAATGATGTGCTGGCCTTTCAGTCGCAGGCCAGTACGGAGGAGGTGTTGACCTGGATCAATGTTATAAAAATTCAGAAGGAATATGGGTTCACCACGACGGCCGCGTGGTGGCGCCCAGATCCTTACTTCCATGGATTGCCCGATGGGTTCATACATTCACACATACAGGCAGAGGGGGGATGGCAGATTATATTTTGGTAACTTGGTATGCACCAGGTATTTCATCAATTGCAAAACAAATCTGTGAAAATTGTGTTACCTGTCAGACAATGAATCCAGGTAAGACAGAAAAAGTAGGATCTGCCTCCCACCCAAATCCAATGGGGCTTTTTGTACATTTACAAATGGATTTTATTGAATTACCTGTGTGTATGGGATTTAAGTATATATTAGTTATTGTAGATGTGTTCTCTAGATGGATTGAAGCCTTTCCATGTAAAAAGCCCGATGCCACTACTGTCGCTAAATTTTTGTTAAAAGAAATCATACCGCGCTTCGGAATTCCAGCTAAGCTATCTAGTGATAACGGGTCACATTTTACGGGAACTGTTAAAAAAGGAATGTGTAAAGCATTATAGATCAACCAACGTTTTCATTGCAATTATTATCCACAATCAGCTGGATTTGTTGAAAGATATAATGGAATGCTTAAAAAATAAGCTGGCGAAATTATGTAATGACACTGGACTAAAATGGGTAGAACTGCTGCCCTTAGCCTTGATGGTAATGCGATCTGCAAGTAACAGAACAACAGGTCTGTCACCGCATGAGATAGTTATGGGACGTCTCCAACGACCACCTTTTACTGCACCGTTTACTGCAAAACAAATGGGCATCCATAAAATGGAAGAAAATATGTTGAATTATTGTATTGCACCAACCAAATGTATTTCCAGCTTTCATTCACAGGTAAAAGAAGCCCAAGTCAAACCAGCGGAAGGGAAGTGTCATAATCTGGAGCCCGGACAATTCGTTTACCTCAAAATCTTTAAAAGAAAAAGCAGCCTACTACCAAGATTTGAAGGATCATACCAGGTCCTGTTGACAACTAATACTGCAATCAAGGTAAAAGAAAGACCAACATGGATCCATGCGTCCCATTGCAAAAGGGCACCCGACAAGGAGGAATGAATAAGGAACTGTATGGATTATAGGGACTGATAGTGCTGTGCTCAACAGGGTTGTGCCTTGTGTCATAGTACCAGGGGTACGGAAACACGAACAAAGGGAACTACTGGAAAATGTATTTATGGCAATGAGTCATAAGTATGCTCAAGAAAGGAACTTGTCTGACTGTTGGATTTTTCCCATGGACCTGTCCACTCCAAAGGGGGTATTCCCCTCAGATCCGTCCCCTTTAATGAATCAGAAATGGCAAAATGGTTAATAGTGCAAAATAGGACAAACCTAACCAAGGTGTCAGAAACGAAGGATCTAACAGAATGGAGGTCAGCAGGATATAATCTTACAACCTTCCAGGGATGGTATCAGCCAAAATATAATAATAGCCATCAGCCACCCTTCCTAATTATTACTCCCGGAAAAGGAAATCCTGAAGGTATAATATGCTTAGTAAGTGATGAAACTAAAGGACCAAAAGTGGGACACAGCAAGTGTCCCCAAATGACTAAATGGCAAGCCACGACAAATCACACTGACGGGAGAAAGATAGCAACCTTTAACTGGACTATGGTCCATAATAAAACCTCAGGTAAAAGGTGGGACCACTCGAGTATGGATGGCACGGAAGGACCAGAGACTGACGTCCTATAATTGCACTTACTTTATTTGTGGCCATAAAGCCTACCCATGGTTACCAGTCAACGAGATGGAGTCCTGTTACTTAGGATATGTGATACCCTTTATTAGGGCAACAAAGACTCTAAGGGATGCCTATGGAAGTCATAGACCTAAACGGGATTTGACATGGTTAAATGGAATAGTCAAGGTAATGATATCACCCTATGGAATAGCATCGAACGAATGGCAGTTACGGGAACTAGCTAATTTAGTAGAATCAGTAGTCAACACAACTTCCCAGGCCTTCGAAAGGGTAAATGATGAAATGGTAGCCATTCGAACGATGGCTCTCCAAATTCGTATGGCCTTAGATTATCTCCTAGCCAGAGAGGGAGGGACATGCGCGTTAATTGGTGAAGAAGGCTGTACGTATATCCCGGATAATTCAGAAGAGATCAGAAGTCTAGCTGAATATATTAGGAAAAAGGTGATAGAGTACAAACAAACTATTGGCCAGGGAGGTACCACCTTGTTGAATTGGGTATCTGGATGGCTGGGATCCCTAGAAAAATCCTTGGTACAGGGTTTGACCATATTCTTGCTGATAATCTTTGCTCTATACCTTTTGTTTGTATTAGTTAAGTGTTGCTGTGCCAGGTTAGGAAAAACAGTGTTACCAACCGAGACCACTGCTCGGGTTATGGTAGCAACAACTACTGAAGGCTCTTGTTTGGAAATGGAAATAGAAACTGTGCAAAATTAGAATGGATTAAGTTGTCCTTGTAAAGGACAAAAGGGGGAATGTGGAAATTTACTTTTAGAAGTTACATTTCCTGTTAAATGTACCCTTTTGTAATAAAACAAAATGGAGTCTCGGTTCTCCCAGAAGCCCCTGCAGCAGACAGCCTGCTTCTGCATAAACATACTAACCTTGACTGATAGCTGACTAAATTAATAAAAGCAGGAGCCATCTGTGTGAGTGAGGCAACCTTGAATATACTCACTCAGCCAGAGGCTTAACCACCAGATAACAGAAAGAATGTCCTGCTGTACTCCCTACTAATAACTGTTGCTATGCTAAACCTTAGAAGTACTAGATAAAGGTTGTATAGATATGTAAAGACTAAAGCAAGGATGTGGTGTTAATTAAGTGACTGAAGAACTCCTTATCTGTATTTGCTGACCGCAAGTGCAGAACTGACAGACGTGATGGAACCATAATTTGTTTGTTCTTCTGTATAAAGATATTGTGATTTTGTACCACTGTAGAAGTCTTCGCTCAGCCTTTGACTGAGTGAGGCTTTTCCTTGCAGCAAGTAAAACTTATTAAAGGAACATCTACCGGAGCTGTTTGTGTCAGAGTCTTATATTGAGAGTTAAATTGAGAGTCGAGATTTTGACAAGTTTCTCCTCATCTCAGTCCTAAATGGCTTACCCCTTATCCTTAGACTGTGTCCCCTGGTTCTGGACTTCCCCAACATCGGGAACATTCTTCCTGCATCTAACCAGTCCAGTCAGAATTTTATGTTTCTATGAGATTCCCTCTCATCCTTCTAAACTCCAGTGAATAAAGGCCCAGTCGATCCAGTCTCTCCTCATATGTGTAAGGGGTTTTCACAGGGTTGTTGTGCCTTGGGTGTATCTCTCTGGGCTTCTGCCCTCACAGCTTATGCCTGGCCTGTGAGGTACTCTGAGTGCCGCAAGAGCACCCCTGGAGAGACTGTGTCCACAGCTTATGAAGGGGGTTTTGAGACTCGTGCGTCCCCACAGCTTATGCCTAGCCTGTGAGGCACCTGTGAGTGTCAAACACTCCTAACCCCTTCTTCCCTAGCCTGTGACACACAGTTGAGCGTTTTCGAGGCGCTCCTAGCTTCCCTTACACGGTTCTGACATAAGACTCACGATCAGGAGATGTAATACAATAGAACTGAGACAAGGTCCAAGAGGAACTTTAGGCTTCCAATTTATTTGACAAGGTGTAACTCAACAAACAGCAATACACCAACAAAACAATCCCCCTAAATCCCACTAAAACGGACCCAACGAAAATCTTTACACCAGTTTAGCAGTACAATGCCCAACCTCCCACCTTTCCTGGCCTAACTGAGTTGGGAGTTCTGGGGACCAGAGGTTATACTCACTACTGTGCCTTTCGCAGTCTGGTGGTTTGTTTCTTCTATCTTCGGTGTCTTCGGACACTGGTTTTCCTTCAGTGTCGAGAGGCTTGCTGGTTGTGGTTGTTGGATGACGAGGGCAGGGAAAATCATCACTTCTTTCTTCACTACGTCAGAAACCCCTTTTTTTATAGCCAGATTATCCAGTCCGCCTCTCCTGCTGAAGTCGATTCTTCTCATTGGTGGACTTTTTGATTTTGAAAAATGCAGCAGTTTTAGATTAGGGTTTTTTTTTCCACTGATGTTAACCTACTCAAGGTTTGAGTGGGTGTTGATTGCATTGGCCTCCTGTAGCCATTGTGCTAGTCTGGCCTGAGCCAGATATTTCTATGCCTGATGAAAAAGGTGTTGGAATGTGTATATGGCATTGTTTAAATGCTAATGTTTTCAAGGGGCAAGTTTCGAGGGTATACAGTTCCCAGACAATTTGAATAGTTCCAATGTCCAAACTGGCCCTTTTGATATTGACCCCACCCCTTTTCTTGCAGACCCAACATACACATTTAAAAATCCCAAATTCGATTAAAGTTCGTAGTTTCTTCCATGTACACTTTAGGATTTCAAACTTTCTGGTAGATAGTTCCAAATTAAATTCCCTTTCCTATGAGTCCATAGTGGGGGGGGGGGGTTATCCATGAATGCACCCCCTTTTATCCCCTGCAGGCCTCGTCTGCCTCTATAAAAATCATTTGTGTCCCAAAGTTTTCCTTCCATCGGTTTCAATTCACAGCACAGACTGATCCCACACCCTTTTCCTTCTGGGTAAAATGAGGGGGTTTTTGTCCTCCCCTACATATGTCAGACCAGCCATCCCGGGAATCAGTCTGGTGAACTTTCGCTGCACTCCCTCAATAGCAAGAACGTCCTTCCTCAAATTAGTAGACCAAAACTGAACACGATATTCCAGGTGAGGCCTCACCAAGGCCCTGTACAACTGCAGTAAGACCTCCCTGCTCCTATACTTAAAACCCCTAGCCATGAAGGCCAACATACCATTTGCTTTCTTCACCGCCTGCTGTACCTGCATGCCAACCTTCAACGACTGATGTACCATGACACCCAGGTCTCGTTTCACCTCCTCTTTTCCTAATTTTTCGCCATTCAGACAATATTCTGCCTTCGTGTTTTTGTCCCCAGAGTGGATAACCTCACACTTATCCACATTATACTGCATTGCCATGCATTAGCCCACTCACCTAACCTGTCCAAGTCACCCTGCAGCCTCTTAGCATCCTCCTCATAGCTCACACTGCCACCTAGTTGAGTGTCATCTGCAAACTTGGAGATATTACACTCAATTCCTTCATCTAAATCATTAATATATATTGTAAATAACTGGGGTCCCAGCACTGAGCCCTGCGGCACCCCACTAGTCACTGCCTGCCATTCTGAAAAGGGCCCTTTTATCCCAACTCTCTGCTTCCTGTCTGCCAACCAGTTCTCTATCCAAGTCAGTCCATTACCCACAATACCACGTGCTTTAATTTTGCACACCAATCTCTTGTGTGGGACCTTGTCAAAAACCTTTTGGAAGTCCAAATACACCACATCCACTGGTTCTCCCTTTTCCAGTCTACTAGTTACATCCTCAAAAAATTCCAGAAGATTTGTCAAGCATGATTTCCCTTTCATAAATCCATGTTGACTTGGACCAATCCTGTCACTGCTTTCCAAATGCACTGCTATTTCATCTTTAATAATCGATTCCAACATTTTCCCCACTACTGATGTCAGGCTAACCGGTCTATAATTATCCGTTTTCTCTCTCCCTCCTTTTTTAAAAAGTGGTGTTACTTTAGCTACCCTCCAGTCCATAGGAACTGATCCAGAGTCGATAGACTATTGGAAAATGATCACCAATGCATCCACTATTTCTAGGGCCACTTCCTTAAGTACTCTGGGATGCGGACCATCAAGCCCCGGGGATTTATCGGCCTTCAATCCCATCAATTTCCCTAACACAATTTCCCGCCTAATAAGGATATCTTTCAGTTCCTCTTCTCACTAGACCCACTGTCCCCTAGTACTTCTGGAAGGTTATTTGTGTCTTCCTTCATGAAGACAGAACCAAAGTATTTGTTCAACTGGTCTGCCATTTCTTTGTTCCCCATTATAAATTCACCTGAATCTGACTGCAAGGGACCTACGTTTGTCTTCACTAATCTTTTTCTCTTCACCTATCTATAGAAGTTTTTATGTTCCCAGCAAACTTCCTCTCATATTCTATTTTCCCTTTCCTAATTAAACCCTTTGTCCTCCTCTTCTGAATTCTAAATTTCTCCCAGTCCTCAGGTTTGCTGCTTTTTCTGGCCAATTTATGTGCCTCTTCCTTGGATTTAACTATATCCTTTATTTCCCTTGTTAGCCACGGTTGAGGCACCTTTCCCATTTTATTTTTTACTCCAGACAGGGATGTACAATTGTTGAAGTTCATCCATGTGATCTTTAAATATTTGCCATTGCCTATCCACCGTCAACCCTTTAAGTATCATTTGCCAGTCTATTCTAGCCAATTCATGTCTCATACCGTCGAAGTTACCTTTATAAAACACTGGTTCGGCCTCAACTGGAGTATTGTGTCCAATTCTGGACACTGCACTTTAGGAAGGATGTGAAGGCCATAGAGAGGGCGTAGAAAAGATTTGCAAGAATGGTTCCAGGGATGAGGGACTTCAGTTATGTGGATAGACTGGAGAAGCTGTGGTTCTCCTTGGAGGAGAGAAGGTTGAGAGGAGATTTGATAGGGGTATTCAAAATCATGAGGAGCCTAGACAGAGTAGCTAGAGAGAAACTGTTCCCATTGGTGGAGGGGTCGAGAACCAGCGGACACAGATTTAAGGTGATTGGCAGAAGGCGACATGCGAAAATAATTTTTACACAGCGAGTGGTTATGATCTGGAATGCACGGCCTGAAAGGGTGGTGAAGGCAGATTCAATCACAGCTTTCAAAAGGGAATTGGATAAGTATCTCAAGGAAAATAATTTGCAGGGCTACAGAGAAAGGGCGGAGGAGTGGGACTGGCTGAAATGCTCTTACAGAGAGTCGGCACAGGTTCAACGGGCCGAATGACCTCCTTCTGTGCTGTAACCATTCTATGATTCTAGGGAGGAAATTCCAGGATTTTGACCCAGCGTCGATGAAGGAACGGCAATATTACACAGGATTACACAGGATATATGGCACAAAACAAGCCATTCGGCCCAACCAGTACATCCCGGTGTTTATGCTCCACTCCAGCCTCCTCCCGTCTTTCCTCATCTAAATCTATCAGCATAACCCTCTATTCCTTTCTCCCTCATATGCTTGTCGAGCCTCCCCTTAAATGCATCTAAACTATTCAATTCAACCATTCCCTGTGGTAGTGAGTCCCATATTCTCACTCTTTGGGTAAAGAAGTTTCTTCTGAATTCCCTATTGGATTTCTTGGTGACTATCTTTTATTGATGGCCTCTAGTTATGCTCTTCCCCACAAGTGGAATCATTCTCTCCGTATCCACTCTATCAAAACCTTTCATAATTTTAAAGACCTCTATTAGGTCAACCTTCGGCCTTTTATTTTTCAAGAGAAAAGAGACCCAGACTGTTCATCCTTTCCTGATATGTATACCCTCGCATTCCTTGTAAATCTTCTCTGTGCCCTCTCCAGTGCCTCTATATCCTTTTTAAATTATGGCGACCAGAACTGTACGCAGTACTCTAAGTGTGGTCTAACCAAGATCCTATACAGGTTTAGCATAACTTCCCTATTTTTCAATGCTCTACCTCTAGAAATAAACCCTAGTGCTTGGTTTGCTTTTTTACGGCCTTGCTAACCTGTGTCGCAACTTTTAGTAATTTGAGTATTTGTACTCCGAGATCCCTTCGTTCCTCCACCCCACCCAGACTTGCAACCTCCCAGTAATAAGTGACCGCCCTATTATTCATATCAAAATGTAATACCTCACATTTATCTTGAACTTAATTTGTCAACTATATGCCCATTCTGCAAGTTTATTAATGTCCTCCTGTAATTTGTTGCAGTCCACCTCAGTATTGACTATCCCCCCCTAATTTGGTGTCATCCACAAATTTAGAAATTGTGTTTTTCATTCCAAAGTCTAAATCATTAATACAAATTGGGAACAGCAGTGGTCCCAGCACTGATCCTTGTGGAACACCACTACGCACTGTGCCACTGTGAATAGCTACCCTTTACCCCACTCTCTGCTTTCTGTCTTGAAGCCAGCTAGCTATCCATTCTGCTACTTGCCCCCTGACTCCGCATTCTCTGACCTTGTTCATCAGGCTATTCTGGGGCACCTTATCGAAGGCCTTTTGAAAATCTAGATAAATTACATCTACTGCATTACCCTGGTCTACTCTCTCTGTTACCTCTTCAAAAAATTCAATGAGGTCGGTCAAGCAAGACTTGCCCTTTTGAAATCCATACCGATTATTCATTATTATATTTTTGGTTTCTAGATGTTCTTTTATTTTCTCCTTTAGTAAGGATTCTTTTATTTTTCCTACCACTGATGTTAAGCTGACTGGTCTATAATCCCCTGGACATGTTCGTTCCTCCTTCTTAAATATAGGTATTACGTTAGCTGTCCGTCAGTCCTCTGGCACTACACCTTTTTCTAACGAATTATTAAATATGTGTAGTACTGCCTCTGCTATCGCTTCCCTCGATTATTTTAAAATGCCGTGGATGCAATCCATCTGGACCAGGGGCTTTATCCTCTTTGAGTTTGATTAGTTTATTTAATATATCCCCTCTTTCTATTTTAAATGCGTTTATCTCATTACTAATCTCATCATCCAATGTCATGTCCCCCTGTTCTATCTCCCTGGTAAATACTGAAGCAAAGTAATTATTTAACATTGTTGCCATCTCTGTATCTTTATCTGTGGTATTATCCTGTCTATCCCTGAATGGGCCGACTCCCATCCCAACCTTTCTTTTTTTATTGATGTGCCTGTAACATATTTTACTATTTTGTTTTATGTTCCTTGATATATTTCCGGATGATGTGCAACTTGGAGAGGAGCTTTCACGTGCTGGTGTTCCAATGTGTCTGCTGCCCTTGTCCTTCTAGGTGGCAGAGGTCGCAGGTTTGGGAGGTGCTGTCGAAGAAGCCTTGGCGAGTTGCTGCAGTGCATCTTGTAGATGGTACACACTGCAGCCACGCTGCGCCGGTGGTGGAGGGAGTGAATGTTTAAGGTGGTGGATGGGGTGCCAATCAAGTGGGCTGCTTTGTCCTGGATAGTGTCGAGCTTCTGAGTGTTGTTGGAGCTGCACTGATCCAGGCAAGTGGAGAGTATTCCATCACACCCCTGACTTGTGCCATGCAGGTGGTAAAGTGACTTTGGGGAGTCTTAAAATTAAGAATGAGGCCAATCAGCCCTCGAGACTGTTCCGTCATTCAATCCTGTCTTGGCTCCATATCCTTGGCTGGAGTGAGGAGGTGAGCCACAGATACTCAGCCTCTGACCTGCTGTCGTAGCCACAGCTGGTCCAGTGCAGTTTCTGTTCAATGGTGACCCCCCAGGATGTTGATGGTGGGGCACACAGATATGATTGTTATTTATATAGATTTCCAGAAGGCATCCAATAAGGTTCCACACAAAAGATTAATGGCAATAATGAGAGCATATGGATTTTGAGGTAGCCCTGTCACTTGGGTTGGAAACTGGTTGAGAGGTAGGAGACCGAGAGTGCGGATAAAGGGGATGTACTCATATTGGCAGGACTATTATCTGAATGGTGACAGATTAGGAAAAGGGGAGGTGCAACGAGACCTGGGTATCATGGTACATCAGTCATTGAAGGTTGGCATGCAGGTACAGCAGACGGTTAAGAAAGCAAATGGCATGTTGGCCTTCATAGCGAGAGGATTTGAGTACAGGGGCAGGGAGGTGTTGCTACAGTTGTACAGGGCCTTGGTAAGGCCAGATCTGGGGTATTGTGTACAGTTTTGGTCTCCTAACTTGAGGAAGGACATTCTTGCTATTGAGGGAGTGCAGCGAAGGTTCACCAGACTGATTCCCAGGATGGCAGGACTGACATATCAAGAAAGACTGGATCAACTGGGCTTGTATTCACTGGAGTTCAGAAGAATGAGAGGGGATCTCATAGAAACGTTTAAAATTCTGATGGGTTTAGACAGGTTAATGCAGGAAGAATTTCCCAATGTTGGGGAAGTCCAGAACCAGGGGTCACAGTCTAAGGATAAGGGGTAAGCCATTTAGGACCGAGATGAGGAGAAACTTCTTCACCCAGAGAATGGTGAACCTGTGGAATTCTCTACCACAGAAAGTTGTTGAGGCCAATTCACTAAATATATTCAAAAAGGAGTTAGATGTAGTCCTTACTACTAGGGGGATCAAGGGGTATGGCGAGAAAGCAGGAATGGGGTACTGAAGTTGCATGTTCAGCCATGAACTCATTGAATGGTGGTGCAGGCTAGAAGGGCTGAATGGCCTACTCCTGCACCTATTTTCTATGTTTCTATGTGAGAAGTGATTGTTCTGCGGCTTGAAATTCATCATATTTGTTAATGACTGAAGGAATAGAGGCGGCGAAATTGCACTGTCAGGCAGTCCCTCGAAATCGTGACATCGTCTCCACAAACTCTCGGTGCACCCCCCTCCCCTGGGAAAAATGAGTTCTTGGGTGACTGAACAGTCCAATACGGGAACTACGGTCTCTGTCACAGGTGGGACAGACAGTGGTTGAAGGAAAGTGAGGGTGGGGAGTCTGGTTTGCCGCACGCTCCTTCCGCTGCCTGCGCTTGCTTTCTGCATGCTCTCGGCGACGAGACTCAAGGTGCTCAGCGCCCTCCCGAATGCTCTTTCTCCTCTTAGAGCAGTCTTTGGCCAGGGAGTCCCAGGTATCAGTGGGGATGTTGCACTTTATCAGGGAGGCTTTGAGGGTGCCCTTGTAGTGTTTCCTCTGCACACCTGGGGCTCGCTTGCCGTGTAGGAGTTTCCGAGTAGAGCGCTTGCTTTGGGAGTCTTGAGTGCTTGTGGGCGGTGACCTTCTGGGGCAGGGGCTCTTAGAGCCTGGCACAGAAGTCCCGCCCCCACCGTGGAATTGCCCTTATCGCCCCTGAAAGGAAGCGGAGCGCAATTTCCCGCGCTCCACTTCCTTTGGGGGCAGTAACCGCTGAAGGAAATGCTGCGCGGATGCTCGACGTAGCTCTGACACGCTTCAATGCCCCTCCCCTTTGATTAAAGGGGTGGGTGACTGCTCAGTCTGCACGGCCTCTGACGGCCTCAACTAGATCACCAGGGCAGCGGGCAATCGGGCGAGCAGCACGGCACCCAAGGGGGAGCGCCAGGCTGCAAGTCGAGAGTCGGCTGACAAAAAAAGCTGGCGGCCCGGGGTGCTGGCACCCTCCTCTTTAAGCAGCACCCCGAGAGCGGATGTCTGCAAACCTCGCGGCCCGCAGGGCAATTTCCCACGCGGGGCGTTAAGGGGTCGGCGATGACGTCATCGCCGGTGGCCCGAGGCGATGTACGTGGCAGCGTGGCAGCGTGGCAGCATCTCCACAAACTCTCGGTGCACCCCCCTCCCCCGGACAAAAAGTATCTTGCCGCCCCGGAGGTGCTAACGGGGCTACAAAAAGGGGCAATTTCACCCCAAGAGAGTTGAATATCCAAGCTGCAGGTGACAATGTTAGGAGGCACCGTGAGAAATGCAGATGGGAACAGAAAGTTGCAAAGGGACATAGACAGACTGAGTGAGTGGGAAAAACTGGCAGACGGAGTTCATTGTGGGCAAGTGTGAGGTCATCCGCTTTGGACCCAAGAAAAATAAATCAGACTACATAAGAACATAAGAACATAAGAATTAGGAACAGGAGTAGGCCATCTAGCCCCTCGAGCCTGCTCCGCCATTCAACAAGATCATGGCTGATCTGGCCGTGGACTCAGCTCCACTTACCCGCCCGCTCCCCGTAACCCTTAATTCCCTTATTGGTTAAAAATCTATCTATCTGTGATTTGAATACATTCAATGAGCTAGCCTCAACTGCTTCCTTGGGCAGAGAATTCCACAGATTCACAACCCTCTGGAAGAAGAAATTCCTTCTCAACTTGGTTTTAAATTGGCTCCCCCGTATTTTGAGGCTGTGCCCCCTAGTTCTAGTCTCCCCGACCAGTGGAAACAACCTCTCTGCCTCGATCTTGTCTATCCCTTTCATTATTTTAAATGTTTCTCTAAGATCACCCCTCATCCTTCTGAACTCCAACAAGTAAAGACCCAGTCTACTCAATCTATCATCATAAGGTAACCCCCTCATCTCCTGAATCAGCCCAGTGAATTGTCTCTGTACCCCCTCCAAAGCTAGTATATCCTTAAGTAAGGTGACCAAAACTGCACACAGTACTCCAGGTGCGGCCTCACCAATACCCTATACAGTTCCAGCAGGACCTCCCTACTTTTGTACTCCATCCCTCTCACAATGAAGGCCAACATTCCATTTGCCTTCCTGATTACCTGCTGCACCTGCAAACTAACTTTTTGGGATTCATGCACAAGAACCCCCAGGTCCCTCTGCACCGCAGCATGTTGTAATTTCTCCCCATTCAAATAATATTCCCTTTTACTGTTTTTTTTCCCAAGGTGGATGACCTCACATTTTCCGACATTGTATTCCATCTACCAAACCTTAGCCCATTCGCTTAACCTATCTAAATCTCTTTGCAGCCTCTCTGTGTCCACTACACAACCTGCTTTCCCACTAACCTTTGTGTCATCTGCAAATTTTGTTACATTACACTCTGTCCCCTCTTCCAGATCATCTATGTATATTGTAAACAGTTGTGGTCCCAGCACCGATCCCTGTGGCACACCACTAACCACCGATTTCCAACCCGAAAAGGACCCATTTATCCCGACACTCTGCTTTCTGTTTGCCAGCCACTTCTTGATCCATGCTAATACATTTCCTCTGACTCCGCGTACCTTTATCTTCTGCAGTAACCTTTTGTGTGGCACCTTATCGAATGCCTTTTGGAAATCTAAATACACCACATCCATCGGTACACCTCTATCCACCATGCTCGTTATATCCTCAAAGAATTCCAGTAAATTAGTTAAACATGATTTCCCTTTCATGAATCCATGTTGCGTCGGCTTGATTGCACTATTCCTATCTAGATGTCCCGCTATTTCTTCCTTAATGATAGCTTCAAGCATTTTCCCCACTACAGATGTTAAACTAACCGGTCTATAGTTACCTGCCTTTTGTCTGCCCCCTTTTATAAACAGAGGCGTTACATTAGCTGCTTTCCAATCCGATGGTACCTCCCTAAAGTCCAGAGAACTTTGGTAGATTATAACAAATGCATCTGCTATAACTTCCAGCATCTCTTTTAATACCCTGGGATGCATTTCATCAGGACCAGGGGACTTGTCCTCCTTGAGTCCCATTAGCCTGTCCAGCACTACACCCCCTAATGATAGTGATTGTCTCAAGGTCCTCCCTTCCCACATTCCCGTGACCAGCAACTTTTGGCATGGTTTTTGTGTCTTCCACTGTGAAGACCGAAGCAAAATAATTGTTTAAGGTCTCAGCTATTTCCACATTTCCCATTATTAAATCCCCCTTCTCATCTTCTAAGGGACCAACATTTACTTTATTTTCTGAATGGTGAGAAACTGGGAATTATAGAGGAGCAAAGATATTAACAAAAATAAAGACTTGCATTTATATAGCGCTTTTTACAACCGTACAATGTCCCAATGCACTTTACAGCCAATGAAGTACTTTTGGCGTTCAAACAAATGCTGGAAATCTCAGCGGGTCAGGCAGCATCTGTGGAGAGAAACAGAGCTAACGTTTCAAGTCGATGACCCTTCGTCAGAACTGGCCATCAACCTGAAATGTTAACTCTGTTCTCTCTCCACATATGCTGCCTGACCCGCTGAGATTTTCAGCATTATCTGTTTTTATTTCAGATTCGAGCATCCGCAGTATTTTGCTTGAGTACTTTTGGAGTGTAGTCACTGTTGTAATTTGGAAACGTGGCAGCCAATTTGTGCACAGCAAGCTCGCACAAACAGCAATGTAATGATGACCAGATAATCTGAGTTAGTGATGTTGATTGAGAGATAAATATTGTCCAGAACGCCCCTGCTCTTTTTCGAAATACTGTCATGGGATCTTTTGCATCCACCTGAGGGCAGACGAGATCTCAGTTTAACGTCTCATCTGAAAGACGGCAACTCCGACAGTGCAGCACTTCCTCAGCATCGCACTGGAGTGTCAGCCTAGATTTATGCGTTCAAGTCTCTGGAGTGGGATTGTGAACACACAGCCTTTTGACTCAGAGGTGACAGTGCTACCCAATGAGCAACAGTGGATACAACCAAGTTAGGGAATCCAAGTACACAAATCATTTACAGCGAGTGCACAGTTACAAAAAGCAATGAAAGAAAGCGAATTGAATGCTCCCTTTATCTCAAGGGGGCTGGAATACAATGTGCTTCACCAGTGCAAAGCCCTGGCCAGACCCCATGTGGAATATTGCATGAAAATTCTTGGAGTGGGTGCAGTGCAGATTCACCAGAACGATACAGGGGTTAGAGGGTTAAATTATGAGGCCAGGTTGCATAAACGGCCTCGAGGTTAGAAGAGTGAGGGATGATGTGATTACGGTGTTTAAAAAGTTAAAAGGATTCAATAGGGGAGATATGGAGAAACTGTTTGATCTGAAGGGGACAAAAATGAGACAAACTTGGATAGTATGCACCTCTTTTCGCCCGGACGTGACGCCATGACCGACTCCTGTGAAATTGCACAGCAGTTTAGCGGTGGTTCTACCTGATATCGCCTCGCCCCTGTCACGATCGCCCCGCCCCTGTCACTATCGCCCCGCTCCTGTCACTATCGCCCCGCCCCTGTCACTAACGCCCCGCTCCTGTCACTAACGCCCCGCTCCTGTCACTATCGCCCCGCCCCTGTCACTAATGCCCCGCTCCTGTCACTATCGCCCTGCCCCTGTCACTATCGCCCCGCCCCTGTCACTATCGCCCCGCTCCTGTCACTATCGCCCCGCCCCTGTCACTAATGCCCCGCTCCTGTCACGATCGCTCCGCCCCCTGTCACTATCGCCCCGCCCCTGTCACTATCGCCCCGCCCCTGTCACGATCGCCCCGCCCCTGTCACTATCGCCCCGCTCCTGTCACTATCGCCCCGCCCCTGTCACTAACGCCCCGCTCCTGTCACTATCGCCCCGCCCCTGTCACTAATGCCCCGCTCCTGTCACTATCGCCCTGCCCCTGTCACTATCGCCCCGCCCCTGTCACTATCGCCCCGCTCCTGTCACTATCGCCCCGCCCCTGTCACTAATGCCCCGCTCCTGTCACGATCGCTCCGCCCCCTGTCACTATCGCCCCGCCCCTGTCACTATCGCCCCGCCCCTGTCACTATCGCCCCGCTCCTGTCACTATCGTCCCGATCCTGTCACTATCGCCCCGCCCCTGTCACTATCGCCCCGCCACTGTCACTATCGCTCCGCTCCTGTCACTATCGCCCGCCCCTGTCACTATCGCCCCGCCCCTGTCACTATCGCCCCGTTCCTGTCACTATCGCTCCGCTCCTATCACTATCGCCCGCCCCTGTCACTATCGCCCCGCCCCTGTCACTATCGCCCGCCCCTGTCACTATCGCCCCGCTCCTGTCATTATCGCCCGCCCCTGTCACTATTGCCCCACCCCTGTCACTATCGCCCCGCCCCTGTCACTATCGCCCCGCACCTGTCACTATCGCCCCGCTCCTGTCACTATCGCCACACCCCTGTCACTATCGTCCCGCCCATGTCACTATCGTCCCGCTCCTGTCATTATCGCCCCGCTCCTGTCACTATCGCCCCGCCCCTGTCACTATTGCCCCGCTCCTGTCACTAACGCCCTGCTCCTGTCACTATCGCCCCGCCCCTGTCACTATCGCCCCTGTTTCTATTGCCCCGCCCCTGTCACTATCGCCCCGCCCCTGTCACTATCGCCCCGCCCCTGTCACGATCGCCCCTGTCACTATTGCCCCGCTCCTGTCACTATCGCCCCGCCCCCTGGCACTATCGCCCCGCTCCTGTCACTATCGCCCCGCTCCTGTCACTATCGTCCAGCTTTTGTCACTATCGCCCCGCTCTTGTCACTATCGCCCCGCTCCTGTCACTATCGCCCCGCTCCTGTCACTATTGCCCCGCTCCTGTCACTATCACTCCTGTCAGTATCGTCCCGCTCCTGTCACTATCGCCTGTCCCCTGTCACTATCGCCCCGCTCCAGTCACTATCGATCCTGTCACTATCGTCCCGCTCCTGTCACTATCGCCCGTCCCCTGTCACTATCGCCCCGTTCCTGTCACTATTGCCCCACTCCTGTCACTATCGCTCCTGTCACTATCGTCCCGCTCCTGTCACTATCGCCCGTCCCCTGTCACTATCGCTCCGGTCCTGTCATTATCGCCCCGCTCCTGTCACTATCGCCCCGCTCCTGTCACTATCGCCCCGCCCCTGTCACTATCGCCCCGCTCCTGTCACTATCGCCCCGCTCCTGTCACCATCGTCCCGCTCCTGTCACCATCGCCCAGCTCCTGTCACTATCGTCCCGCTCCTGTCACTATCGTCCCGCTCCTGTCACTATCGCCCCGCTCCTGTCACTAACGCCCCGCTCCTGTCACTATCGCCCCGCCCCTGTCACTATCGCCCCTGTCTCTATTGCCCCGCCCCTGTCACTATCGCCACGCCCCGTCACTATCGCCCCGATCCTGTCACTATCGCCCCGCCCCTGTCACTATCACCGCTGTCACTATTGCCCCGCCCCTGTCACTATCGCCCCGCCCCTGTCACTATTGCTCTGCTCCTGTCACTATCGCCCCGCTCCTGTCACTATCGCACCGCCCCTGTCACTATCGCCCCGCCACTGTCACTATCGCCCCTGTCACTATCGCCCCGCTCCTGTCACTATCGCCCCGCCCCCTGTCACTATCGCCCCGCTCCTGTCACTATCGCCCCGCTCCTGTCACTATCGTACAGCTCCTGTCACTCTTGCCCTGCTCTTGTCACTATCGCCCCGCTCCTGTCACTATCGCCCCGCTCCTGTCACTATTGCCCCGCTCCTGTCACTATCGCTCCTGTCACTATCGTCCCGCTCCTGTCACTATCGCCTGTCCCCTGTCACTATCGCCCCGCTCCTGTCACTATTGCCCCACTCCTGTCACTATCGCCCCTGTCTCTATTGCCCCACCCCTGTCACTATCGCCACGCCCCGTCACTTTCGTCCCGCTCCTGTCACTATCGCCTGTCCCCTGTCACTATCGCCCCGCTCCTGTCACTATCGCCTCTCTCCTGTCACTATCGCCCCACCCCTGTCACTATCGCCCCGCTCCTGTCACTATTGCCCCACCCCTGTCACTATCGCCCCGCCCCTGTCACTATCGCCCCGCACCTGTCACTATCGCCCCGCCCCTGTCACTATCGCCCCGCTCCTGTCACTATCGCCACACCCCTGTCACTATCGTCCCGCTCCTGTCACTATCGTCCCGCCCCTGTCACTATCGCCCCGCCCCGTCACTATCGTCCCGCTCCTGTCACTATCGTCCCGCCCCTGTCACTATCGTCCCGCCCATGTCACTATCGTCCCGCTCCTGTCACTATTGCCCCGCTCCTGTCACTAACGCCCTGCTCCTGTCACTATCGCCCCGCCCCTGTCACTATCGCCCCTGTCTCTATTGCCCCGCCCCTGTCACTATCGCCCCGCCCCTGTCACTATCGCCCCGCCCCTGTCACTATCGCCCCTGTCACTATTGCCCCGCTCCTGTCACTATCGCCCCGCCCCCTGGCACTATCGCCCCGCTCCTGTCACTATCGCCCCGCTCCTGTCACTATTGTCCAGCTCTTGTCACTATCGCCCCGCTCTTGTCACTATCGCCCCGCTCCTGTCACTATCGCCCCGCTCCTGTCACTATTGCCCTGCTCCTGTCACTATCACTCCTGTCAGTATCGTCCCGCTCCTGTCACTATCGCCTGTCCCCTGTCACTATCGCCCCGCTCCAGTCACTATCGATCCTGTCACTATCGTCCCGCTCCTGTCACTATCGCCCGTCCCCTGTCACTATCGCCCCGTTCCTGTCACTATTGCCCCACTCCTGTCACTATCGCTCCTGTCACTATCGTCCCGCTCCTGTCACTATCGCCCGTCCCCTGTCACTATCGCCCCGCTCCTGTCACTATCGCTCCGGTCCTGTCATTATCGCCCCGCTCCTGTCACTATCGCCCCGCTCCTGTCACTATCGCCCCGCCCCTGTCACTATCGCCCCGCTCCTGTCACTATCGCCCCGCTCCTGTCACCATCGTCCCGCTCCTGTCACCATCGCCCAGCTCCTGTCACTATCGTCCCGCTCCTGTCACTATCGTCCCGCTCCTGTCACTATCGCCCCGCTCCTGTCACTAACGCCCCGCTCCTGTCACTATCGCCCCGCCCCTGTCACTATCGCCCCTGTCTCTATTGCCCCGCCCCTGTCACTATCGCCACGCCCCGTCACTATCGCCCCGATCCTGTCACTATCGCCCCGCCCCTGTCACTATCACCCCTGTCACTATTGCCCCGCCCCTGTCACTATCGCCCCGCCCCTGTCACTATCGCTCTGCTCCTGTCACTATCGCCCCGCTCCTGTCACTATCGCACCGCCCCTGTCACTATCGCCCCGCCACTGTCACTATCGCCCCTGTCACTATCGCCCCGCTCCTGTCACTATCGCCCCGCCCCCTGTCACAATCGCCCGGCCCCTGTCACTATCGCCCCGCTCCTGTCACTATCGTACAGCTCCTGTCACTATTGCCCCGCTCTTGTCACTATCGCCCCGCTCCTGTCACTATCGCCCCGCTCCTGTCACTATTGCCCCGCTACTGTCACTATCGCTCCTGTCACTATCGTCCCGCTCCTGTCACTATCGCCTGTCCCCTGTCACTATCGCCCCGCTCCTGTCACTATTGCCCCACTCCTGTCACTATCGCCCCTGTCTCTATTGCCCCACCCCTGTCACTATCGCCACGCCCCGTCACTATCGCCCCGATCCTGTCACTATCGCCCCGCCCCTGTCACTATCACCCCTGTCACTATTGCCCCGCCCCTGTCACTATCGCCCCGCCCCTGTCACTATCGCTCCGTTCCTGTCACCATCGACCCGCTCTTGTCACTATCGCACCGCCCCTGTCACTATCACCCCGCCCCTGTCACTATCGCCCCTGTCACTATCGCCCCGCTCCTGTCATTATCGCCCCGCCCCCTGTCACTATCGCCCCGCTCCTGTCACTATCGCCCCGCTCCTGTCACTATCGTCCAGCTCCTGTCACTATCGCCCCGCTCCTGTCACTATCTTCCCGCTCCTGTCACTATCGCTCCTGTCACTATCGTCCCGCTCCTGTCACTATCGCCTGTCCCCTGTCACTATCGCCCCGCTCCTGTCACTATCGCCCGTCCCCTGTCACTATCGCCCCGTTCCTGTCACTATTGCCCCACTCCTGTCACTATCGCTCCTGTCACTATCGCCCCGCTGCTGTCACTATCGTCCAGCTCCTGTCACTATCGCCCCGCTCTTGTCACTATCGCCCCGCTCCTGTCACTATCGCCCCGCTCCTGTCACTATTGCCCCGCTCCTGTCATTATCGCCCCGCTCCTGTCACTATCGTCCCACTCCTGTCACTATCGCCCCGCTCCTGTCACTATCGTCCCGCTCCTGTCACTATCGCCTGTCCCCTGTCACTATCGCCCCGCTCCAGTCACTATTGCCCCGCTCCTGTCACTATCGCCCGTCCCCTGTCACTATCGTCCCGTTCCAGTCACTATTGCCCCGCTCCTGTCACTATCGATCCTGTCACTATCGTCCCGCTCCTGTCACTATCGCCCGTCCCCTGTCACTATCGTCCCGTTCCTGTCACTATTGCCCCACTCCTGTCACTATCGCTCCTGTCACTATCGTCCCGCTCCTGTCACTATCGCCCGTCCCCTGTCACTATCGCCCCGCTCCTGTCACTATCGCCCCGCTCCTGTCACTATCATCCAGCTCCTGTCACTATCGCCCCGCTCTTGTCACTATCGCCCCGCTCCTGTCACTATCGCCCCGCCCCTGTCACTATCGCCCCGCTCCTGTCACTATCGCCCCACTCCTGTCACTATCGCCCCGCTCCTGTCACTATCGCCCCGCTCCTGTCACTATCGCCCCGCTCCTGTTACTATTGCCCCGCTCCTGTCACTATCGCTCCTGTCACTATCGTCCCGCTCCTGTCACTATCGCCTGCCCCTGTCACTATCGCCCCGCTCCAGTCACTATTGCCCCGCTCCTGTCACTATCGATCCTGTCACTATCGTCCCGCTCCTGTCACTATCGCCCGTCCCCTGTCACTATCGTCCCGTTCCTGTCACTATTGCCCCACTCCTGTCACTATCGCTCCTGTCACTATCGTCCCGCTCCTGTCACTATCGCCCGTCCCCTGTCACTATCGCCCCGCTCCTGTCACTATCGCCCCGCTCCTGTCACTATCATCCAGCTCCTGTCACTATCGCCCCGCTCTTGTCACTATCGCCCCGCTCCTGTCACTATCGCCACGCTCCTGTCACTATCGCCCCGCTCCTGTCACTATCGCCCCACTCCTGTCACTATCGTCCCGCTCCTGTCACAATCGCCCGGCCCCTGTCACTATCGCCTCGTTCCTGTCACTATCGTCCCGCTCCTGTCACTATCGCCTCGTTCCTGTCACTATCGTCCCGCTCCTGTCACTATCGCCCGTTCCTGTCACTATCGCCCCGCTCCTGTCACCATCGTCCCGCTCCTGTCACCATCGTCCCGCTCCTGTCACTATCGCCCCGCTCATGTCACTATCGCCCTGCTCCTGTCATTATCGCCCCGCCCCTGTCACTATCGCCCCGCTCCTGTCAATATCGCCCCACTCCTGTCAATATCGCCCCGCTCCTGTCACTATCGCCCCGCCCCGTCACAATCGCCCCGCCCCTGTCACTAACGCCCCGCTCCTGTCACTATCGCCCCGCCCCTGTCACTATCGCCCCTGTCTCTATTGCCCCGCCCCGTCACTATCGCCACGCCCCGTCACTATCGCCCCGATCCTGTCACTATCGCCCCGCCGCTGTCACTATCATCCCTGTCACTATTGCCCTGCCCCTGTCACTATCGCCCCGCCCCTGTCACTATCGCTCCGCTCCTGTCACTATCGCCCCGCTCCTGTCACTAACGCACCGCTCCTGTCACTATCGTCCAGCTCCTGTCACTATCGCCCCGCCACTGTCACTATCGCCCCTGTAACTATCGCCCCGCTCCTGTCACTATCGCCCCGCCCCCTGTCACTATCGCCCCGCTCCTGTCACTATTGCCCCGCTCCTGTCACTATCGTCCAGCTCCTGTCACTATCGCCCTGCTCTTGTCACTATCACCCCGCTCCTGTCACTATCGCCCCGCTCCTGTCACTATTGCCCCGCTCCTGTCACTATCGCTCCTGTCACTATCGCTCCTGTCACTATCGTCCCGCTCCTGTCACTATCGCCTGTCCCCTGTCACTATCGCCCCGCTCCTGTCACTATCGCCCCGCTCCTGTCACTATCGCCCCGCTCCTGTCACTATTGCCGAGCTCTTGTCACTATCGCTCCTGTCACTATCGTCCCGCTCCTGTCACTATCGCCTGTCCCCTGTCACTATCGCCCCGCTCCTGTCACTATCGCACCGCTCCTGTCACTATCGCCCCGCTCCTGTCACTATTGCCCCGCTCCTGTCACTATCGCTCCTGTCACTATTGTCCCGCTCCTGTCACTATCGCCTGTCCCCTGTCACTATCGCCCCGCTCCTGTCACTATTGCCCCGCTCCTGTCACTATCGATCCTGTCACTATCGTCCCGCTCCTGTCACTATCGCCCGTCCCCTGTCACTATCGCCCTGCTCCTGTCACTATCGCCCGTCCCCTGTCACTATCGCCCCGCTCCTGTCACTATCGCTCCTGTCACTATTGCCCCGCTCCTGTCACTATCGATCCTGTCACTATCGTCCCGCTCCTGTCACTATCGCCCATACCCTGTCACTATCGCCCCGTTCCTGTCACTATTGCCCCACTCCTGTCACTATCGACCCGCTCCTGTCACTATCGCCCGTCCCCTGTCACTATCGCCCCGCTCCTGTCACTATCGCTCCTGTCACAATCGCCCGTCCCCTGTCACTATCGCCCCGCTCCTGTCACTATCGCTCCCGTCCTGTCACTATCGCCCCGCTCCTGTCACTATCGCCCCGCTCCTGTCACTATCGTCCCGCTCCTGTCACTATCGCCCCGCTCCTGTCACTATCGTCCCGCTCCTGTCACAATCGCCCGTCCCCTGTCACTATCGCCCCGCTCCTGTCACTATCGCTCCGGTCCTGTCACTATCGCCCTGCTCCTGTCACTATCGCTCCTGTCACTATCGCCCCGCTCCTGTCACGATCGCCCCGCTCCTGTCACTATCGCCCTGCTCCTGTCACTATCGCTCCTGTCACTATCGTCTCGCTCTTGTCACTATCGCTCGTCCCCTGTCACTATCGCCCCGATCCTGTCACTATCGCCTCACTCCTGTCAATATCGCCCCGCCACTGTCACTATCGCCCCGCTCCTGTCACTATCGCCCCGCTCCTGTCATTATCGCCCCGCTCCTGTCACAATCGACCCGCTCCTGTCACTGTCGCCCCGCTCCTGTCACTATCGCACCGCTCCTGTCACTATCGCCCCGCTCCTGTCACTATCGCCCCGCTCCTGTCACTATCGTCCCGCTCCTGTCACAATCGCCCGGCCCCTGTCACTATCGCCCCGCTCCTGTCATTATCGCCTCGCTCCTGTCACTATCGTCGTGTTCCTGTCACTATCGCCCTGCTCCTGTCACTATCGCCCCGCCACTGTCACTATCGCCCCCTCCTGTCACTATCGCCTCGTTCCTGTCACTATCGTCCCGCTCCTGTCACTATCACCCCGTTCCTGTCACTATCGTCCCACTCCTGTCACTATCGTCCCGCTCCTGTCACTATCGTCCCGCTCCTGTCACTATCGCCCCGCTCCTGTCACTATCGTCCCGCTCCTGTCACTATCGCCCGTCCCCTGTCACTATCGCCCCGCTCTTGTCACTATCGCTCCGGTCCTGTCACTATCGCCCCACTCCTGTCACTATCGCCCCGCTCCTGTCACTATCGCCCCGCTCCTGTCACGATCGCTCCGCCCCTGTCACTATCGCCCCGCTCCTGTCACTATCGCCCCGCTCCTGTCATTATCGCCCCGTTCCTGTCACTATTGCCCCAGTCCTGTCACTATCGCTCCTGTCACTATCGTTCCGCTCCTGTCACTATCGCCCGTCCCCTGTCACTATCGCCCCGCTCCTGTCACTATCGCTCCTGTCACAATCGCCCGTCCCCTGTCACTATCGCCCCGCTCCTGTCACTATCGCTCCGGTCCTGTCACTATCGCCCCGCTCCTGTCACTAACGCCCCGCTCCTGTCACTATCGTCCCGCTCCTGTCACTAACGCCCCGCTCCTGTCACTATCGTCCCGCTCCTGTCACAATCGCCCGTCCCCTGTCACTATCGCTCCGGTCCTGTCACTATCGCCCCGCTCCTGTCACTATCGCCCCGCTCCTGTCACTATCGCCCCCTCCTGTCACTATCGCCTCGTTCCTGTCACTATCGTCCCGCTCCTGTCACTATCACCCCGTTCCTGTCACTATCGTCCCACTCCTGTCACTATCGTCCCGCTCCTGTCACTATCGCCCCGCTCCTGTCACTATCGTCCCGCTCCTGTCACTATCGCCCGTCCCCTGTCACTATCGCCCCGCTCTTGTCACTATCGCTCCGGTCCTGTCACTATCGCCCCACTCCTGTCACTATCGCCCCGCTCCTGTCACTATCGCCCCGCTCCTGTCACGATCGCTCCGCCCCTGTCACTATCGCCCCGCTCCTGTCACTATCGCCCCGCTCCTGTCATTATCGCCCCGTTCCTGTCACTATTGCCCCACTCCTGTCACTATCGCTCCTGTCACTATCGCCCGTCCCCTGTCACTATCGCCCCGCTCCTGTCACTATCGCTCCTGTCACAATCGCCCGTCCCCTGTCACTATCGCCCCGCTCCTGTCACTATCGCTCCGGTCCTGTCACTATCGCCCCGCTCCTGTCACTAACGCCCCGCTCCTGTCACTATCGTCCCGCTCCTGTCACAATCGCCCGTCCCCTGTCACTATCGCTCCGGTCCTGTCACTATCGCCCCGCTCCTGTCACTATCGCCCCGCTCCTGTCACTATCGCTCCTGTCACTATCGCCCCGCTCCTGTCACTATCGCCCGCTCCTGTCACGATCGCCCCGCTCCTGTCACTATCGCCCTGCTCCTGTCACTATCGCTCCTGTCACTATCGTCTCGCTCCTGTCACTATCGCTCGTCCCCTGTCACTATCGCCCCGATCCTGTCACTATCGCCTCACTCCTGTCAATATCGCCCCGCCCCTGTCAGTAACGCCCCGCTCCTGTCACTATCGCCCCGCTCCTGTCATTATCGCCCCGTTCCTGTCACAATCGACCCGCTCCTGTCACTGTTGCCCCGCTCCTGTCACTATCACACCGCTCCTGTCACTATCGCCCCGCTCCTGTCACTATCGCCCCGCTCCTGTCACTATCGTCCCGCTCCTGTCACTATCGCCCTGCTCCTGTCACTATCGCCCCGCCACTGTCACTATCGCCCCCTCCTGTCACTATCGCCTCGTTCCTGTCACTATCGTCCCGCTCCTGTCACTATCACCCCGTTCCTGTCACTATCGTCCCGCTCCTGTCACTATCGTCCCGCTCCTGTCACTATCGCCCCGCTCCTGTCACTATCGTCCCGCTCATGTCACTATCGCCCGTCCCCTGTCACTATCGCCCCGCTCTTGTCACTATCGCTCCGGTCCTGTCACTATCGCCCCACTCCTGTCACTATCGCCCCGCTCCTGTCACTATCGCCCCGCTCCTGTCACGATCGCCCCGCCGCTGTCACTATCGCCCCGCTCCTGTCACTATCGCACCGCTCCTGTCATTATCGCCCCGCTCCTGTCACTATCGCCCCGCTCCTGTCACTATCGCCCCTTCCTGTCACTATCGCCCCGCTCCTGTCATTATCGCCCTGCTCCTGTCACTATCGTCCCGCTCCTGTCACTATCGCCCCGCTCCTGTCACTATCGTCCCGCTCCTGTCACAATCGCCCGTCCCCTGTCACTATCGCTCCGGTCCTGTCACTATCGCCCCGCTCCTGTCACTATCGCCCCGCTCCTGTCACTATCGCTCCTGTCACTATCGCCCCGCTCCTGTCACTATCGCCTGCTCCTGTCACGATCGCCCCGCTCCTGTCACTATCGCCCTGCTCCTGTCACTATCGCTCCTGTCACTATCGTCTCGCTCCTGTCACTATCGCTCGTCCCCTGTCACTATCGCCCCGATCCTGTCACTATCGCCTCACTCCTGTCAATATCGCCCCGCCCCTGTCAGTAACGCCCCGCTCCTGTCACTATCGCCCCGCTCCTGTCATTATCGCCCCGTTCCTGTCACAATCGACCCGCTCCTGTCACTGTTGCCCCGCTCCTGTCACTATCACACCGCTCCTGTCACTATCGCCCCGCTCCTGTCACTATCGCCCCGCTCCTGTCACTATCGCCCCGCTCCTGTCACTATCGTCCCGCTCCTGTCACAATCGTCCCGTTCCTGTCACTATCGCCCTGCTCCTGTCACTATCGCCCCGCCACTGTCACTATCGCCCCCTCCTGTCACTATCGCCTCGTTCCTGTCACTATCGTCCCGCTCCTGTCACTATCACCCCGTTCCTGTCACTATCGTCCCGCTCCTGTCACTATCGTCCCGCTCCTGTCACTATCGCCCCGCTCCTGTCACTATCGCCCCGCTCCTGTCATTATCGCCCCGCTCCTGTCACTATCGCACCGCTCCTGTCACTATCGCCACGCTCCTGTCACTATCGCCCCACTCCTGTCATTATCGCCGCGCTCCTGTCATTATCGCCCCGCTCCTGTCACTATCGCCCCGCTCCTGTCACTATCGCCCCGCTCCTGTCACTATCGCCCCGCTCTTGTCACTATCGCACCGCTCCAGTCACTATCGCCCCGCTCCTGTCACAATCGCCCGGCCCCTGTCACTATCGCCCCGCTCCTGTCATTATCGCCTCGCTCCTGTCACTATCGTCCCGTTCCTGTCACTATTGCCCTGTCCCTGTCACTATCACCCCGCCACTGTCACTATCGCCCCCTCCTGTCACTATCGCCCCGTTCCTGTCACTATCGTCCCGCTCCTGTCACTATCGTCCCGCTCCTGTCACTATCGCCCCGTTCCTGTCACTATCGTCCCGCTCCTGTCACTATCGCCCCGCTCCTGTCACTATCGCCCCGCTCCTGTCACTATCTTCCCGCTCCTGTCACTATCGCCCGGCTACTGTCTCTATCGCCCCGCTCCTGTCACTATCGCCCCGCCCCTGTCACTATCGCCCCGCTCCTGTCACTATCGCCCCGCTCCTGTCACTATCGCCCCGCTCCTGTCACTATCGCCCCGTTCCTGTCACTATCGTCCCGCTCCTGTCACTATCGCCCCGCTCCTGTCACTATCGCCCCGCTCCTGTCACTATCTTCCCGCTCCTGTCACTATCGCCCGGCTACTGTCTCTATCGCCCCGCTCCTGTCACTATCGCCCCGCCCCTGTCACTATCGCCCCGCTCCTGTCACTATCGCCCCTCTCCTGTCACTATCGCCCCGCTCCTGTCACTATCGCCCCGCTCCTGTCACAATCGCCCGTCCCCTGTCACTATCGCCCCGCTCCTGTCACTATCGCCCCGCTCCTGTCACTATCGCCCCGCTCCTGTCACTATCGTCCCGCTCCTGTCACTATCGCCCCGCTCCTGTCACTATCGTCCCGCTCCTGTCACAATCGCCCGTCCCCTGTCACTATCGCCCCGCTCCTGTCACTATCGCTCCGGTCCTGTCACTATCGCCCCACTCCTGTCACTATCGCCCCGCTCCTGTCACTATCGCTCCTGTCACTATCGCCCCGCTCCTGTCACGATCGCCCCGCTCCTGTCACTATCGCCCTGCTCCTGTCACTATCGCTCCTGTCACTATCGTCTCGCTCCTGTCACTATCGCCCGTCCCCTGTCACTATCGCCCCGATCCTGTCACTATCGCCTCACTCCTGTCAATATCGCCCCGCTCCTGTCATTATCGCCTCGCTCATGTCACTATCGTCCCGTTCCTGTCACTATTGCCCTGTCCCTGTCACTATCACCCCGCCACTGTCACTATCGCCCCCCTCCTGTCACTATCGCCCCGTTCCTGTCACTATCGCCCCGCTCCTGTCACTATCGCCCCGCTCCTGTCACTATCGCCCCGCTCCTGTCACTATCGTCCCGCCCCTGTCAGTAACACCCGGCTCCTGTCACTATCGCCCCGCTCCTGTCATTATCGCCCCGCTCCTGTCACTATCGCCCTGCTCCTGGCACTATCGCCCCGCTCCTGTCACTATCGCCCCGCTCCTGTCACTATCGCCCCGCTCCTGTCACTATCGCCCCGCTCCTGTCATTATCGCCTCGCTCATGTCACTATCGTCCCGTTCCTGTCACTATTGCCCTGTCCCTGTCACTATCACCCCGCCACTGTCACTATCGCCCCCCTCCTGTCACTATCGCCCCGTTCCTGTCACTATCGCCCCGCTCCTGTCACTATCGCCCCGCTCCTGTCACTATCGCCCCGCTCCTGTCACTATCGTCCCGCCCCTGTCAGTAACACCCGGCTCCTGTCACTATCGCCCCGCTCCTGTCATTATCGCCCCGCTCCTGTCACTATCGCCCCGCTCCTGTCACTATCGCCCCGCTCTTGTCACTATCGCACCGCTCCAGTCACTATCGCCCCGCTCCTGTCACAATCGCCCGGCCCCTGTCACTATCGCCCCGCTCCTGTCATTATCGCCTCGCTCCTGTCACTATCGTCCCGTTCCTGTCACTATTGCCCTGTCCCTGTCACTATCACCCCGCCACTGTCACTATCGCCCCCTCCTGTCACTATCGCCCCGTTCCTGTCACTATCGTCCCGCTCCTGTCACTATCGTCCCGCTCCTGTCACTATCGCCCCGTTCCTGTCACTATCGTCCCGCTCCTGTCACTATCGCCCCGCTCCTGTCACTATCGCCCCGCTCCTGTCACTATCTTCCCGCTCCTGTCACTATCGCCCGGCTACTGTCTCTATCGCCCCGCTCCTGTCACTATCGCCCCGCTCCTGTCATTATCGCCCCGCTCCTGTCACTATCGCCCCGCTCCTGTCACTATCGCCCGGCTCCTGTCACTATCGCCCCGCTCCTGTCACTATCGCACCGCTCCTGTCACTATCGCCACGCTCCTGTCACTATCGCCCCACTCCTGTCATTATCGCCGCGCTCCTGTCATTATCGCCCCGCTCCTGTCACTATCGCCCCGCTCCTGTCACTATCGCCCCGCTCCTGTCACTATCGCCCCGCTCTTGTCACTATCGCACCGCTCCAGTCACTATCGCCCCGCTCCTGTCACAATCGCCCGGCCCCTGTCACTATCGCCCCGCTCCTGTCATTATCGCCTCGCTCCTGTCACTATCGTCCCGTTCCTGTCACTATTGCCCTGTCCCTGTCACTATCACCCCGCCACTGTCACTATCGCCCCCTCCTGTCACTATCGCCCCGTTCCTGTCACTATCGTCCCGCTCCTGTCACTATCGTCCCGCTCCTGTCACTATCGCCCCGTTCCTGTCACTATCGTCCCGCTCCTGTCACTATCGCCCCGCTCCTGTCACTATCGCCCCGCTCCTGTCACTATCTTCCCGCTCCTGTCACTATCGCCCGGCTACTGTCTCTATCGCCCCGCTCCTGTCACTATCGCCCCGCCCCTGTCACTATCGCCCCGCTCCTGTCACTATCGCCCCGCTCCTGTCACTATCGCCCCGCTCCTGTCACTATCGCCCCGTTCCTGTCACTATCGTCCCGCTCCTGTCACTATCGCCCCGCTCCTGTCACTATCGCCCCGCTCCTGTCACTATCTTCCCGCTCCTGTCACTATCGCCCGGCTACTGTCTCTATCGCCCCGCTCCTGTCACTATCGCCCCGCCCCTGTCACTATCGCCCCGCTCCTGTCACTATCGCCCCTCTCCTGTCACTATCGCCCCGCTCCTGTCACTATCGCCCCGCTCCTGTCACAATCGCCCGTCCCCTGTCACTATCGCCCCGCTCCTGTCACTATCGCCCCGCTCCTGTCACTATCGCCCCGCTCCTGTCACTATCGTCCCGCTCCTGTCACTATCGCCCCGCTCCTGTCACTATCGTCCCGCTCCTGTCACAATCGCCCGTCCCCTGTCACTATCGCCCGGCTCCTGTCACTATCGCTCCGGTCCTGTCACTATCGCCCCACTCCTGTCACTATCGCCCCGCTCCTGTCACTATCGCTCCTGTCACTATCGCCCCGCTCCTGTCACGATCGCCCCGCTCCTGTCACTATCGCCCTGCTCCTGTCACTATCGCTCCTGTCACTATCGTCTCGCTCCTGTCACTATCGCCCGTCCCCTGTCACTATCGCCCCGATCCTGTCACTATCGCCTCACTCCTGTCAATATCGCCCCGCTCCTGTCATTATCGCCTCGCTCATGTCACTATCGTCCCGTTCCTGTCACTATTGCCCTGTCCCTGTCACTATCACCCCGCCACTGTCACTATCGCCCCCCTCCTGTCACTATCGCCCCGTTCCTGTCACTATCGCCCCGCTCCTGTCACTATCGCCCCGCTCCTGTCACTATCGCCCCGCTCCTGTCACTATCGTCCCGCCCCTGTCAGTAACACCCGGCTCCTGTCACTATCGCCCCGCTCCTGTCATTATCGCCCCGCTCCTGTCACTATCGCCCTGCTCCTGGCACTATCGCCCCGCTCCTGTCACTATCGCCCCGCTCCTGTCACTATCGCCCCGCTCCTGTCACTATCGCCCCGCTCCTGTCATTATCGCCTCGCTCATGTCACTATCGTCCCGTTCCTGTCACTATTGCCCTGTCCCTGTCACTATCACCCCGCCACTGTCACTATCGCCCCCCTCCTGTCACTATCGCCCCGTTCCTGTCACTATCGCCCCGCTCCTGTCACTATCGCCCCGCTCCTGTCACTATCGCCCCGCTCCTGTCACTATCGTCCCGCCCCTGTCAGTAACACCCGGCTCCTGTCACTATCGCCCCGCTCCTGTCATTATCGCCCCGCTCCTGTCACTATCGACCCGCTCCTGTCACTGTCGCCCCGCTCCTGTCACTATCGCCCCGCTCCTGTCACTATCGCCCCGCTCCTGTCACTATCGCCCCGCTCCTGTCACTATCGCCCTGCTCCTGGCACTATCGCCCCGCTCCTGTCACTATCGCCCCGCTCCTGTCACTATCGCCCCGCTCCTGTCACTATCGCCCCGCTCCTGTCACTATCGCCCCGCTCCTGTCACTATCGCCCCGCTCCTGTCACTATCGCACCGCTCTTGTCACTATCGCACCGCTCCAGTCACTATCGCCCCGCTCCTGTCACTATCGCCCCGCTCCTGTCACTATCGCCCCGCTCCTGTCACTATCGCCCCGCTCCTGTCACTATCTTCCCGCTCCTGTCACTATCGCCCGGCTACTGTCTCTATCGCCCCGTTCCTGTCATTATCGCCCCGCCCCTGTCACTATCGCCCCGCCCCTCTAACTATCGTCCTGCTCCTGTCACTATCGCGCCGCCCCTGTCACTATCGGCCCGCTCCTGTCACTATCGCCCCGCCCCTGTCACTAACGCCCCGCTCCTGTCACTATCGCACCGCTCCTGTCAATATCGCTCCGGTCCTGTCACTATCGCCCCACTCCTGTCACTATCACCCCGCTCCTGTCACTATCGCCCCGCTCCTGTCACTATCGCCCCGCTCCTGTCACGATCGCCCCGCTCCTGTCACTATCGCCCTGCTCCTGTCACTATCGCTCCTGTCACTATCGTCTCGCTCCTGTCACTATCGCCCGTCCCCTGTCACTATCGCCCCGATCCTGTCACTATCGCCTCACTCCTGTCAATATCGCCCCGCCCCTGTCAGTAACGCCCCGCTCCTGTCACTATCGCCCCGCTCCTGTCATTATCGCCCCGCTCCTGTCACTATCGACCCGCTCCTGTCACTGTCACCCCGCTCCTGTCACTGTCACCCCGCTCCTGTCACTATCGCACCGCTCCTGTCACTATCGCCCCACTCCTGTCACTATCGCCCCGCTCCTGGCACTATCGCCCCGCTCCTGTCACTATCGCCCCGCTCCTGTCATTATCGCCCCGCTCCTGTCACTATCGCCCCGCTCCTGTCACTATCGCCCCGCTCCTGTCATTATCGCCCCGCTCCTGTCTCTATCGCCCCGCTCCTGTCACTATCGCCCCGCCCCTGTCACTATCGCCCCGCCCCTCTAACTATCGTCCTGCTCCTGTCACTATCGCCCCGCCCCTGTCACTATCGGCCCGCTCCTGTCACTATCGCCCCGCCCCTGTCACTAACGCCCCGCTCCTGTCACTATCGCACCGCTCCTGTCAATATCGCTCCGGTCCTGTCACTATTTCCCCACTCCTGTCACTATCGCCCCGCTCCTGTCACGATCGCCCCGCTCCTGTCACTATCGCCCTGCTCCTGTCACTATCGCTCCTGTCACTATCGTCTCGCTCCTGTCACTATCGCCCGTCCCCTGTCACTATCGCCCCGATCCTGTCACTATCGCCTCACTCCTGTCAATATCGCCCCGTCCCTGTCAGTAACGCCCCGCTCCTGTCACTATCGCCCCGCTCCTGTCATTATCGCCCCGCTCCTGTCACTATCGACCCGCTCCTGTCACTGTCACCCCGCTCCTGTCACTATCGCACCGCTCCTGTCACTATCGCCCCGCTCCTGTCACTATCGCCCCGCTCCTGTCACTATCGCCCCGCTCCTGGCACTATCGCCCCGCTCCTGTCACTATCGCCCCGCTCCTGTCACTGTCGCCCCGCTCCTGTCACTATCGCCCCGCTCCTGTCACTATCGCCCCGCTCCTGTCACTATCGCACCGCTCTTGTCACTATCGCACCGCTCCAGTCACTATCGCCCCGCTCCTGTCACTATCGCCCCGCTCCTGTCACTATTGCCCCGCTCCTGTCACAATCGCCCGGCCCCTGTCACTATCGCCCTGCTCCTGTCATTATCGCCTCGCTCCTGTCACTATCGTCCCGTTCCTGTCACTATTGCCCTGTCCCTGTCACTATCACCCCGCCACTGTCACTATCGCCCCCTCCTGTCACTATCGCCCCGTTCCTGTCACTATCGTCCCGCTCCTGTCACTATCGTCCCGCTCCTGTCACTATCGTCCCGTTCCTGTCATTATCGCCCCGTTCCTGTCACTATCGCCCCGCTCCTGTCACTATCTTCCCGCTCCTGTCACTATCGCCCGGCTACTGTCTCTATCGCCCCGCTCCTGTCACTATCGCCCCGCCCCTGTCACTATCGCCCCGCCCCTCTGACTATCGTCCTGCTCCTGTCACTATCGCCCCGCCCCTGTCACTATCGGCCCGCTCCTGTCACTATCGCCCCGCCCCTGTCACTAACTCCCCGCTCCTGTCACTATCGCACCGCTCCTGTCACTATCGGGCCGCTCCTGTCACTATCGCCCCGCTCCTGTCACTATCGCCCCGCTCATGTCACTATCGTCCTGCTCCTGTCACTATCGCCCCGCTCCTGTCACTATCGCCCCGCTCCTGTCACTATCGTCCCGCTCCTGTCACTATCGTCCCGCTCCTGTCACTATCGTCCCGCTCCTGTCACTATCGCCCCGCTCCTGTCACAATCGCCCGTCCCCTGTCACTATCGCCCCGCTCCTGTCACGATCGCTCCGGTCCTGTCACTATCGCCCCGCTCCTGTCACTGTCGCCCCGCTCCTGTCACTATCGTCCCGCTCCTGTCACTATCGCCCCGCTCCTGTCACTATCGCTCCTGTCACTATCGCCCCGCTCCTGTCACTATCGCCCCGCTCCTGTCACGATCGCTCCGCTCCTGTCACTATCGCCCTGCTCCTGTCACTATCGCTCCTGTCACTATCGTCTCGCTCCTGTCACTATCGCCCGTCCCCTGTCACTATCGCCCCGATCCTGTCACTATCACCTCACTCCTGTCAATATCGCCCCGCCCCTGTCATTAACGCCCCGTTCCTGTCACTATCGTCCCGCTCCTGTCACTATCGTCCCGCTCCTGTCACTATCGTCCCGTTCCTGTCATTATCGCCCCGTTCCTGTCACTATCGCCCCGCTCCTGTCACTATCTTCCCGCTCCTGTCACTATCGCCCGGCTACTGTCTCTATCGCCCCGCTCCTGTCACTATCGCCCCGCCCCTGTCACTATCGCCCCGCCCCTCTGACTATCGTCCTGCTCCTGTCACTATCGCCCCGCCCCTGTCACTATCGGCCCGCTCCTGTCACTATCGCCCCGCCCCTGTCACTAACTCCCCGCTCCTGTCACTATCGCACCGCTCCTGTCACTATCGGGCCGCTCCTGTCACTATCGCCCCGCTCCTGTCACTATCGCCCCGCTCATGTCACTATCGTCCTGCTCCTGTCACTATCGCCCCGCTCCTGTCACTATCGCCCCGCTCCTGTCACTATCGTCCCGCTCCTGTCACTATCGTCCCGCTCCTGTCACTATCGTCCCGCTCCTGTCACTATCGCCCCGCTCCTGTCACAATCGCCCGTCCCCTGTCACTATCGCCCCGCTCCTGTCACGATCGCTCCGGTCCTGTCACGATCGCTCCGGTCCTGTCACTGTCGCCCCGCTCCTGTCACTGTCGCCCCGCTCCTGTCACTATCGTCCCGCTCCTGTCACTATCGCCCCGCTCCTGTCACTATCGCTCCTGTCACTATCGCCCCGCTCCTGTCACTATCGCCCCGCTCCTGTCACGATCGCTCCGCTCCTGTCACTATCGCCCTGCTCCTGTCACTATCGCTCCTGTCACTATCGTCTCGCTCCTGTCACTATCGCCCGTCCCCTGTCACTATCGCCCCGATCCTGTCACTATCGCCTCACTCCTGTCAATATCGCCCCGCCCCTGTCATTAACGCCCCGCTCCTGTCACTATCGCCCCGCTCCTGTCATTATCGCCCTGCTCCTGTCACTATCGACCCGCTCCTGTCACTGTCGCCCCGCTCCTGTCACTATCGCACCGCTCCTGTCACTATCGCCCCGCTCCTGTCACTATCGCCCCACTCCTGTCACTATCGCACCGCTCTTGTCACTATCGCACCGCTCCAGTCACTATCGCCCCGCTCCTGTCACTATCGCCCCGCTCCTGTCACTATCGCCCCGCTCCTGTCACAATCGCCCGGCCCCTGTCACTATGGCCCCGCTCCTGTCATTATCGCCTCGCTCCTGTCACTATCGTCCCGTTCCTGTCACTATCGCGTGCCCCTGTCACTATCGCCCCGCCCCTGTCACTATCACCCCTGTCACTATTGCCCCGCCCCTGTCACTATCGCCCCGCCCCTGTCACGATCGCTCCGCTCCTGTCACAATCGCCCCGCTCCTGTCACTGTCGCACCGCCCCTGTCACTATCGCCCCGCCCCTGTCACTATCGCCCCTGTCACTATCGCCCCGCTCCTGTCACTATCGCCCCGCCCCCTGTCACTATCGCCCCGCTCCTGTCACTATCGCCCCGCTCCTGTCACTATCACCCCGCTCCTGTCACTATCGCCCCGCTCTTGTCACGATCGCCCCGCTCCTGTCACTATCGCCCCGCTCCTGTCACTATTGCCCCGCTCCTGTCACTATCGCTCCTGTCACTATCATCCCGCTCCTGTCACTATCGCCTGTCCCCTGTCACTATCGCCCCGCTCCTGTCACTATTGCCCCGCTCCTGTCACTATTGCCCCGCTCCTGTCACTATCGTCCCGCTCCTGTCACTATCGCCCGTCCCCTGTCACTATCGCCCCGTTCCTGTCACTATTGCCCCACTCCTGTCACTATTGCCCCACTCCTGTCACTATCGCTCCTGTCACTATCGTCCCGCTCCTGTCACTATCGCCCGTCCCCTGTCACTATCGCCCCGCTCCTGTCACTATCGCCACGCTCCTGTCACTATCGTCCAGCTCCTGTCACTATCGCCCCGCTCTTGTCACTATCGCCCCGCTCCTGTCACTATCGCCCTGCTCCTGTCACTATCGCCCCGCTCCTGTCACTCTCGTCCCGCTCCTGTCACAATCGCCCGGCCCCTGTCACTATCGTCCCGCTCCTGTCACCACCGCCCCGCTCCTGTCACTATCGCCCCGCTCCTGTCACCATCGTCCCGCTCCTGTCACTATCGCCCCGCTCCTGTCACTATCGCCCCGCCCCTGTCACTATCGCCCCGCTCCTGTCACTATCACCCCGCTCCTGTCACCATCGTCCCGCTCCTGTCACCATCGGCCCGCTCCTGTCACTATCGTCCCGCTCCTGTCACTATCGCCCCGCTCCTGTCACTATCGCCCCGCCCCTGTCACTATTGCCCCGCTCCTGTCACTAACGCCCCGCTCCTGTCACTATCGCCCCTGTCTCTATTGCCCCGCCCCTGTCACTATCGCCACGCCCCGTCACTATCGCCCCGATCCTGTCACTATCGCCCCGCCCCTGTCACTATCACCCCTGTCACTATTGCCTCGCCCCTGTCACTATCGCCCCGCCCCTGTCACTATCGCCCTGCTCCTGTCACTATCGTCTCGCTCCTGTCACTATCGCCCGTCCCCTGTCACTATCGCCCCGATCCTGTCACTATCGCCTCACTCCTGTCAATATCGCCCCGCCCCTGTCAGTAACGCCCCGCTCCTGTCACTATCGCCCCGCTCCTGTCATTATCGCCCCGCTCCTGTCACTATCGACCCGCTCCTGTCACTGTCACCCCGCTCCTGTCACTGTCACCCCGCTCCTGTCACTATCGCACCGCTCCTGTCACTATCGCCCCACTCCTGTCACTATCGCCCCGCTCCTGGCACTATCGCCCCGCTCCTGTCACTATCGCCCCGCTCCTGTCATTATCGCCCCGCTCCTGTCACTATCGCCCCGCTCCTGTCACTATCGCCCCGCTCCTGTCATTATCGCCCCGCTCCTGTCTCTATCGCCCCGCTCCTGTCACTATCGCCCCGCCCCTGTCACTATCGCCCCGCCCCTCTAACTATCGTCCTGCTCCTGTCACTATCGCCCCGCCCCTGTCACTATCGGCCCGCTCCTGTCACTATCGCCCCTCCCCTGTCACTAACGCCCCGCTCCTGTCACTATCGCACCGCTCCTGTCAATATCGCTCCGGTCCTGTCACTATTTCCCCACTCCTGTCACTATCGCCCCGCTCCTGTCACGATCGCCCCGCTCCTGTCACTATCGCCCTGCTCCTGTCACTATCGCTCCTGTCACTATCGTCTCGCTCCTGTCACTATCGCCCGTCCCCTGTCACTATCGCCCCGATCCTGTCACTATCGCCTCACTCCTGTCAATATCGCCCCGTCCCTGTCAGTAACGCCCCGGTCCTGTCACTATCGCCCCGCTCCTGTCATTATCGCCCCGCTCCTGTCACTATCGAACCGCTCCTGTCACTGTCACCCCGCTCCTGTCACTATCGCACCGCTCCTGTCACTATCGCCCCGCTCCTGTCACTATCGCCCCGCTCCTGTCACTATCGCCCCGCTCCTGGCACTATCGCCCCGCTCCTGTCACTATCGCCCCGCTCCTGTCACTGTCGCCCCGCTCCTGTCACTATCGCCCCGCTCCTGTCACTATCGCCCCGCTCCTGTCACTATCGCACCGCTCTTGTCACTATCGCACCGCTCCAGTCACTATCGCCCCGCTCCTGTCACTATCGCCCCGCTCCTGTCACTATTGCCCCGCTCCTGTCACAATCGCCCGGCCCCTGTCACTATCGCCCTGCTCCTGTCATTATCGCCTCGCTCCTGTCACTATCGTCCCGTTCCTGTCACTATTGCCCTGTCCCTGTCACTATCACCCCGCCACTGTCACTATCGCCCCCTCCTGTCACTATCGCCCCGTTCCTGTCACTATCGTCCCGCTCCTGTCACTATCGTCCCGCTCCTGTCACTATCGTCCCGTTCCTGTCATTATCGCCCCGTTCCTGTCACTATCGCCCCGCTCCTGTCACTATCTTCCCGCTCCTGTCACTATCGCCCGGCTACTGTCTCTATCGCCCCGCTCCTGTCACTATCGCCCCGCCCCTGTCACTATCGCCCCGCCCCTCTGACTATCGTCCTGCTCCTGTCACTATCGCCCCGCCCCTGTCACTATCGGCCCGCTCCTGTCACTATCGCCCCGCCCCTGTCACTAACTCCCCGCTCCTGTCACTATCGCACCGCTCCTGTCACTATCGGGCCGCTCCTGTCACTATCGCCCCGCTCCTGTCACTATCGCCCCGCTCATGTCACTATCGTCCTGCTCCTGTCACTATCGCCCCGCTCCTGTCACTATCGCCCCGCTCCTGTCACTATCGTCCCGCTCCTGTCACTATCGTCCCGCTCCTGTCACTATCGTCCCGCTCCTGTCACTATCGCCCCGCTCCTGTCACAATCGCCCGTCCCCTGTCACTATCGCCCCGCTCCTGTCACGATCGCTCCGGTCCTGTCACTATCGCCCCGCTCCTGTCACTGTCGCCCCGCTCCTGTCACTATCGTCCCGCTCCTGTCACTATCGCCCCGCTCCTGTCACTATCGCTCCTGTCACTATCGCCCCGCTCCTGTCACTATCGCCCCGCTCCTGTCACGATCGCTCCGCTCCTGTCACTATCGCCCTGCTCCTGTCACTATCGCTCCTGTCACTATCGTCTCGCTCCTGTCACTATCGCCCGTCCCCTGTCACTATCGCCCCGATCCTGTCACTATCGCCTCACTCCTGTCAATATCGCCCCGCCCCTGTCATTAACGCCCCGCTCCTGTCACTATCGACCCGCTCCTGTCATTATCGCCCTGCTCCTGTCACTATCGACCCGCTCCTGTCACTGTCGCCCCGCTCCTGTCACTATCGCACCGCTCCTGTCACTATCGCCCCGCTCCTGTCACTATCGCCCCACTCCTGTCACTATCGCACCGCTCTTGTCACTATCGCACCGCTCCAGTCACTATCGCCCCGCTCCTGTCACTATCGCCCCGCTCCTGTCACTATCGCCCCGCTCCTGTCACAATCGCCCGGCCCCTGTCACTATCGCCCCGCTCCTGTCATTATCGCCTCGCTCCTGTCACTATCGTCCCGTTCCTGTCACTATCGCGTGCCCCTGTCACTATCGCCCCGCCCCTGTCACTATCACCCCTGTCACTATTGCCCCGCCCCTGTCACTATCGCCCCGCCCCTGTCACGATCGCTCCGCTCCTGTCACAATCGCCCCGCTCCTGTCACTGTCGCACCGCCCCTGTCACTATCGCCCCGCCCCTGTCACTATCGCCCCTGTCACTATCGCCCCGCTCCTGTCACTATCGCCCCGCCCCCTGTCACTATCGCCCCGCTCCTGTCACTATCGCCCCGCTCCTGTCACTATCACCCCGCTCCTGTCACTATCGCCCCGCTCTTGTCACGATCGCCCCGCTCCTGTCACTATCGCCCCGCTCCTGTCACTATTGCCCCGCTCCTGTCACTATCGCTCCTGTCACTATCGTCCCGCTCCTGTCACTATCGCCTGTCCCCTGTCACTATCGCCCCGCTCCTGTCACTATTGCCCCGCTCCTGTCACTATTGCCCCGCTCCTGTCACTATCGTCCCGCTCCTGTCACTATCGCCCGTCCCCTGTCACTATCGCCCCGTTCCTGTCACTATTGCCCCACTCCTGTCACTATTGCCCCACTCCTGTCACTATCGCTCCTGTCACTATCGTCCCGCTCCTGTCACTATCGCCCGTCCCCTGTCACTATCGCCCCGCTCCTGTCACTATCGCCACGCTCCTGTCACTATCGTCCAGCTCCTGTCACTATCGCCCCGCTCTTGTCACTATCGCCCCGCTCCTGTCACTATCGCCCTGCTCCTGTCACTATCGCCCCGCTCCTGTCACTCTCGTCCCGCTCCTGTCACAATCGCCCGGCCCCTGTCACTATCGTCCCGCTCCTGTCACCACCGCCCCGCTCCTGTCACTATCGCCCCGCTCCTGTCACCATCGTCCCGCTCCTGTCACTATCGCCCCGCTCCTGTCACTATCGCCCCGCCCCTGTCACTATCGCCCCGCTCCTGTCACTATCACCCCGCTCCTGTCACCATCGTCCCGCTCCTGTCACCATCGGCCCGCTCCTGTCACTATCGTCCCGCTCCTGTCACTATCGCCCCGCTCCTGTCACTATCGCCCCGCCCCTGTCACTATTGCCCCGCTCCTGTCACTAACGCCCCGCTCCTGTCACTATCGCCCCTGTCTCTATTGCCCCGCCCCTGTCACTATCGCCACGCCCCGTCACTATCGCCCCGATCCTGTCACTATCGCCCCGCCCCTGTCACTATCACCCCTGTCACTATTGCCTCGCCCCTGTCACTATCGCCCCGCCCCTGTCACTATCGCCCCGCTCCTGTCACTATCGCCCCGCTCCTGTCACTATCGTCCAGCTGCTGTCACTATCGCCCCGCTCTTGTCACTATCGCCCCGCTCCTGTCACTCTCGCCCCGCTCCAGTCACTATTGCCCCACTCCTGTCACTATCGCTCCTGTCACTATCGTCCCGCTCCTGTCACTATCGCCTGTTCCCTGTCACTATCGCCCCGCTCCTGTCACTATTGCCCCGCTCCTGTCACTATCGCCCCTGTCTCTATTGCCCCACTCCTGTCACGATCGCCCCGCTCCTGTCACTATCGCCCTGCTCCTGTCACTATCGCTCCTGTCACTATCGTCTCGCTCCTGTCACTATCGCCCGTCCCCTGTCACTATCGCCCCGATCCTGTCACTATCGCCTCACTCCTGTCAATATCGCCCCGTCCCTGTCAGTAACGCCCCGCTCCTGTCACTATCGCCCCGCTCCTGTCATTATCGCCCCGCTCCTGTCACTATCGACCCGCTCCTGTCACTGTCACCCCGCTCCTGTCACTATCGCACCGCTCCTGTCACTATCGCCCCGCTCCTGTCACTATCGCCCCGCTCCTGTCACTATCGCCCCGCTCCTGGCACTATCGCCCCGCTCCTGTCACTATCGCCCCGCTCCTGTCACTGTCGCCCCGCTCCTGTCACTATCGCCCCGCTCCTGTCACTATCGCCCCGCTCCTGTCACTATCGCACCGCTCTTGTCACTATCGCACCGCTCCAGTCACTATCGCCCCGCTCCTGTCACTATCGCCCCGCTCCTGTCACTATTGCCCCGCTCCTGTCACAATCGCCCGGCCCCTGTCACTATCGCCCTGCTCCTGTCATTATCGCCTCGCTCCTGTCACTATCGTCCCGTTCCTGTCACTATTGCCCTGTCCCTGTCACTATCACCCCGCCACTGTCACTATCGCCCCCTCCTGTCACTATCGCCCCGTTCCTGTCACTATCGTCCCGCTCCTGTCACTATCGTCCCGCTCCTGTCACTATCGTCCCGTTCCTGTCATTATCGCCCCGTTCCTGTCACTATCGCCCCGCTCCTGTCACTATCTTCCCGCTCCTGTCACTATCGCCCGGCTACTGTCTCTATCGCCCCGCTCCTGTCACTATTGCCCCGCTCCTGTCACTATCGCTCCTGTCACTATCGTCCCGCTCCTGTCACTATCGCCTGTCCCCTGTCACTATCGCCCCGCTCCTGTCACTATTGCCCCGCTCCTGTCACTATTGCCCCGCTCCTGTCACTATCGTCCCGCTCCTGTCACTATCGCCCGTCCCCTGTCACTATCGCCCCGTTCCTGTCACTATTGCCCCACTCCTGTCACTATTGCCCCACTCCTGTCACTATCGCTCCTGTCACTATCGTCCCGCTCCTGTCACTATCGCCCGTCCCCTGTCACTATCGCCCCGCTCCTGTCACTATCGCCACGCTCCTGTCACTATCGTCCAGCTCCTGTCACTATCGCCCCGCTCTTGTCACTATCGCCCCGCTCCTGTCACTATCGCCCTGCTCCTGTCACTATCGCCCCGCTCCTGTCACTCTCGTCCCGCTCCTGTCACAATCGCCCGGCCCCTGTCACTATCGTCCCGCTCCTGTCACCACCGCCCCGCTCCTGTCACTATCGCCCCGCTCCTGTCACCATCGTCCCGCTCCTGTCACTATCGCCCCGCTCCTGTCACTATCGCCCCGCCCCTGTCACTATCGCCCCGCTCCTGTCACTATCACCCCGCTCCTGTCACCATCGTCCCGCTCCTGTCACCATCGGCCCGCTCCTGTCACTATCGTCCCGCTCCTGTCACTATCGCCCCGCTCCTGTCACTATCGCCCCGCCCCTGTCACTATTGCCCCGCTCCTGTCACTAACGCCCCGCTCCTGTCACTATCGCCCCTGTCTCTATTGCCCCGCCCCTGTCACTATCGCCACGCCCCGTCACTATCGCCCCGATCCTGTCACTATCGCCCCGCCCCTGTCACTATCACCCCTGTCACTATTGCCTCGCCCCTGTCACTATCGCCCCGCCCCTGTCACTATCGCCCCGCTCCTGTCACTATCGCCCCGCTCCTGTCACTATCGTCCAGCTGCTGTCACTATCGCCCCGCTCTTGTCACTATCGCCCCGCTCCTGTCACTCTCGCCCCGCTCCAGTCACTATTGCCCCACTCCTGTCACTATCGCTCCTGTCACTATCGTCCCGCTCCTGTCACTATCGCCTGTTCCCTGTCACTATCGCCCCGCTCCTGTCACTATTGCCCCGCTCCTGTCACTATCGCCCCTGTCTCTATTGCCCCACTCCTGTCACGATCGCCCCGCTCCTGTCACTATCGCCCTGCTCCTGTCACTATCGCTCCTGTCACTATCGTCTCGCTCCTGTCACTATCGCCCGTCCCCTGTCACTATCGCCCCGATCCTGTCACTATCGCCTCACTCCTGTCAATATCGCCCCGTCCCTGTCAGTAACGCCCCGCTCCTGTCACTATCGCCCCGCTCCTGTCATTATCGCCCCGCTCCTGTCACTATCGACCCGCTCCTGTCACTGTCACCCCGCTCCTGTCACTATCGCACCGCTCCTGTCACTATCGCCCCGCTCCTGTCACTATCGCCCCGCTCCTGTCACTATCGCCCCGCTCCTGGCACTATCGCCCCGCTCCTGTCACTATCGCCCCGCTCCTGTCACTGTCGCCCCGCTCCTGTCACTATCGCCCCGCTCCTGTCACTATCGCCCCGCTCCTGTCACTATCGCACCGCTCTTGTCACTATCGCACCGCTCCAGTCACTATCGCCCCGCTCCTGTCACTATCGCCCCGCTCCTGTCACTATTGCCCCGCTCCTGTCACAATCGCCCGGCCCCTGTCACTATCGCCCTGCTCCTGTCATTATCGCCTCGCTCCTGTCACTATCGTCCCGTTCCTGTCACTATTGCCCTGTCCCTGTCACTATCACCCCGCCACTGTCACTATCGCCCCCTCCTGTCACTATCGCCCCGTTCCTGTCACTATCGTCCCGCTCCTGTCACTATCGTCCCGCTCCTGTCACTATCGTCCCGTTCCTGTCATTATCGCCCCGTTCCTGTCACTATCGCCCCGCTCCTGTCACTATCTTCCCGCTCCTGTCACTATCGCCCGGCTACTGTCTCTATCGCCCCGCTCCTGTCACTATCGCCCCGCCCCTGTCACTATCGCCCCGCCCCTCTGACTATCGTCCTGCTCCTGTCACTATCGCCCCGCCCCTGTCACTATCGGCCCGCTCCTGTCACTATCGCCCCGCCCCTGTCACTAACTCCCCGCTCCTGTCACTATCGCACCGCTCCTGTCACTATCGGGCCGCTCCTGTCACTATCGCCCCGCTCCTGTCACTATCGCCCCGCTCATGTCACTATCGTCCTGCTCCTGTCACTATCGCCCCGCTCCTGTCACTATCGCCCCGCTCCTGTCACTATCGTCCCGCTCCTGTCACTATCGTCCCGCTCCTGTCACTATCGTCCCGCTCCTGTCACTATCGCCCCGCTCCTGTCACAATCGCCCGTCCCCTGTCACTATCGCCCCGCTCCTGTCACGATCGCTCCGGTCCTGTCACTATCGCCCCGCTCCTGTCACTGTCGCCCCGCTCCTGTCACTATCGTCCCGCTCCTGTCACTATCGCCCCGCTCCTGTCACTATCGCTCCTGTCACTATCGCCCCGCTCCTGTCACTATCGCCCCGCTCCTGTCACGATCGCTCCGCTCCTGTCACTATCGCCCTGCTCCTGTCACTATCGCTCCTGTCACTATCGTCTCGCTCCTGTCACTATCGCCCGTCCCCTGTCACTATCGCCCCGATCCTGTCACTATCACCTCACTCCTGTCAATATCGCCCCGCCCCTGTCATTAACGCCCCGTTCCTGTCACTATCGTCCCGCTCCTGTCACTATCGTCCCGCTCCTGTCACTATCGTCCCGTTCCTGTCATTATCGCCCCGTTCCTGTCACTATCGCCCCGCTCCTGTCACTATCTTCCCGCTCCTGTCACTATCGCCCGGCTACTGTCTCTATCGCCCCGCTCCTGTCACTATCGCCCCGCCCCTGTCACTATCGCCCCGCCCCTCTGACTATCGTCCTGCTCCTGTCACTATCGCCCCGCCCCTGTCACTATCGGCCCGCTCCTGTCACTATCGCCCCGCCCCTGTCACTAACTCCCCGCTCCTGTCACTATCGCACCGCTCCTGTCACTATCGGGCCGCTCCTGTCACTATCGCCCCGCTCCTGTCACTATCGCCCCGCTCATGTCACTATCGTCCTGCTCCTGTCACTATCGCCCCGCTCCTGTCACTATCGCCCCGCTCCTGTCACTATCGTCCCGCTCCTGTCACTATCGTCCCGCTCCTGTCACTATCGTCCCGCTCCTGTCACTATCGCCCCGCTCCTGTCACAATCGCCCGTCCCCTGTCACTATCGCCCCGCTCCTGTCACGATCGCTCCGGTCCTGTCACGATCGCTCCGGTCCTGTCACTGTCGCCCCGCTCCTGTCACTGTCGCCCCGCTCCTGTCACTATCGTCCCGCTCCTGTCACTATCGCCCCGCTCCTGTCACTATCGCTCCTGTCACTATCGCCCCGCTCCTGTCACTATCGCCCCGCTCCTGTCACGATCGCTCCGCTCCTGTCACTATCGCCCTGCTCCTGTCACTATCGCTCCTGTCACTATCGTCTCGCTCCTGTCACTATCGCCCGTCCCCTGTCACTATCGCCCCGATCCTGTCACTATCGCCTCACTCCTGTCAATATCGCCCCGCCCCTGTCATTAACGCCCCGCTCCTGTCACTATCGCCCCGCTCCTGTCATTATCGCCCTGCTCCTGTCACTATCGACCCGCTCCTGTCACTGTCGCCCCGCTCCTGTCACTATCGCACCGCTCCTGTCACTATCGCCCCGCTCCTGTCACTATCGCCCCACTCCTGTCACTATCGCACCGCTCTTGTCACTATCGCACCGCTCCAGTCACTATCGCCCCGCTCCTGTCACTATCGCCCCGCTCCTGTCACTATCGCCCCGCTCCTGTCACAATCGCCCGGCCCCTGTCACTATGGCCCCGCTCCTGTCATTATCGCCTCGCTCCTGTCACTATCGTCCCGTTCCTGTCACTATCGCGTGCCCCTGTCACTATCGCCCCGCCCCTGTCACTATCACCCCTGTCACTATTGCCCCGCCCCTGTCACTATCGCCCCGCCCCTGTCACGATCGCTCCGCTCCTGTCACAATCGCCCCGCTCCTGTCACTGTCGCACCGCCCCTGTCACTATCGCCCCGCCCCTGTCACTATCGCCCCTGTCACTATCGCCCCGCTCCTGTCACTATCGCCCCGCCCCCTGTCACTATCGCCCCGCTCCTGTCACTATCGCCCCGCTCCTGTCACTATCACCCCGCTCCTGTCACTATCGCCCCGCTCTTGTCACGATCGCCCCGCTCCTGTCACTATCGCCCCGCTCCTGTCACTATTGCCCCGCTCCTGTCACTATCGCTCCTGTCACTATCGTCCCGCTCCTGTCACTATCGCCTGTCCCCTGTCACTATCGCCCCGCTCCTGTCACTATTGCCCCGCTCCTGTCACTATTGCCCCGCTCCTGTCACTATCGTCCCGCTCCTGTCACTATCGCCCGTCCCCTGTCACTATCGCCCCGTTCCTGTCACTATTGCCCCACTCCTGTCACTATTGCCCCACTCCTGTCACTATCGCTCCTGTCACTATCGTCCCGCTCCTGTCACTATCGCCCGTCCCCTGTCACTATCGCCCCGCTCCTGTCACTATCGCCACGCTCCTGTCACTATCGTCCAGCTCCTGTCACTATCGCCCCGCTCTTGTCACTATCGCCCCGCTCCTGTCACTATCGCCCTGCTCCTGTCACTATCGCCCCGCTCCTGTCACTCTCGTCCCGCTCCTGTCACAATCGCCCGGCCCCTGTCACTATCGTCCCGCTCCTGTCACCACCGCCCCGCTCCTGTCACTATCGCCCCGCTCCTGTCACCATCGTCCCGCTCCTGTCACTATCGCCCCGCTCCTGTCACTATCGCCCCGCCCCTGTCACTATCGCCCCGCTCCTGTCACTATCACCCCGCTCCTGTCACCATCGTCCCGCTCCTGTCACCATCGGCCCGCTCCTGTCACTATCGTCCCGCTCCTGTCACTATCGCCCCGCTCCTGTCACTATCGCCCCGCCCCTGTCACTATTGCCCCGCTCCTGTCACTAACGCCCCGCTCCTGTCACTATCGCCCCTGTCTCTATTGCCCCGCCCCTGTCACTATCGCCACGCCCCGTCACTATCGCCCCGATCCTGTCACTATCGCCCCGCCCCTGTCACTATCACCCCTGTCACTATTGCCTCGCCCCTGTCACTATCGCCCCGCCCCTGTCACTATCGCCCTGCTCCTGTCACTATCGTCTCGCTCCTGTCACTATCGCCCGTCCCCTGTCACTATCGCCCCGATCCTGTCACTATCGCCTCACTCCTGTCAATATCGCCCCGCCCCTGTCAGTAACGCCCCGCTCCTGTCACTATCGCCCCGCTCCTGTCATTATCGCCCCGCTCCTGTCACTATCGACCCGCTCCTGTCACTGTCACCCCGCTCCTGTCACTGTCACCCCGCTCCTGTCACTATCGCACCGCTCCTGTCACTATCGCCCCACTCCTGTCACTATCGCCCCGCTCCTGGCACTATCGCCCCGCTCCTGTCACTATCGCCCCGCTCCTGTCATTATCGCCCCGCTCCTGTCACTATCGCCCCGCTCCTGTCACTATCGCCCCGCTCCTGTCATTATCGCCCCGCTCCTGTCTCTATCGCCCCGCTCCTGTCACTATCGCCCCGCCCCTGTCACTATCGCCCCGCCCCTCTAACTATCGTCCTGCTCCTGTCACTATCGCCCCGCCCCTGTCACTATCGGCCCGCTCCTGTCACTATCGCCCCTCCCCTGTCACTAACGCCCCGCTCCTGTCACTATCGCACCGCTCCTGTCAATATCGCTCCGGTCCTGTCACTATTTCCCCACTCCTGTCACTATCGCCCCGCTCCTGTCACGATCGCCCCGCTCCTGTCACTATCGCCCTGCTCCTGTCACTATCGCTCCTGTCACTATCGTCTCGCTCCTGTCACTATCGCCCGTCCCCTGTCACTATCGCCCCGATCCTGTCACTATCGCCTCACTCCTGTCAATATCGCCCCGTCCCTGTCAGTAACGCCCCGGTCCTGTCACTATCGCCCCGCTCCTGTCATTATCGCCCCGCTCCTGTCACTATCGAACCGCTCCTGTCACTGTCACCCCGCTCCTGTCACTATCGCACCGCTCCTGTCACTATCGCCCCGCTCCTGTCACTATCGCCCCGCTCCTGTCACTATCGCCCCGCTCCTGGCACTATCGCCCCGCTCCTGTCACTATCGCCCCGCTCCTGTCACTGTCGCCCCGCTCCTGTCACTATCGCCCCGCTCCTGTCACTATCGCCCCGCTCCTGTCACTATCGCACCGCTCTTGTCACTATCGCACCGCTCCAGTCACTATCGCCCCGCTCCTGTCACTATCGCCCCGCTCCTGTCACTATCGCCCCGCTCCTGTCACTATTGCCCCGCTCCTGTCACAATCGCCCGGCCCCTGTCACTATCGCCCTGCTCCTGTCATTATCGCCTCGCTCCTGTCACTATCGTCCCGTTCCTGTCACTATTGCCCTGTCCCTGTCACTATCACCCCGCCACTGTCACTATCGCCCCCTCCTGTCACTATCGCCCCGTTCCTGTCACTATCGTCCCGCTCCTGTCACTATCGTCCCGCTCCTGTCACTATCGTCCCGTTCCTGTCATTATCGCCCCGTTCCTGTCACTATCGCCCCGCTCCTGTCACTATCTTCCCGCTCCTGTCACTATCGCCCGGCTACTGTCTCTATCGCCCCGCTCCTGTCACTATCGCCCCGCCCCTGTCACTATCGCCCCGCCCCTCTGACTATCGTCCTGCTCCTGTCACTATCGCCCCGCCCCTGTCACTATCGGCCCGCTCCTGTCACTATCGCCCCGCCCCTGTCACTAACTCCCCGCTCCTGTCACTATCGCACCGCTCCTGTCACTATCGGGCCGCTCCTGTCACTATCGCCCCGCTCCTGTCACTATCGCCCCGCTCATGTCACTATCGTCCTGCTCCTGTCACTATCGCCCCGCTCCTGTCACTATCGCCCCGCTCCTGTCACTATCGTCCCGCTCCTGTCACTATCGTCCCGCTCCTGTCACTATCGTCCCGCTCCTGTCACTATCGCCCCGCTCCTGTCACAATCGCCCGTCCCCTGTCACTATCGCCCCGCTCCTGTCACGATCGCTCCGGTCCTGTCACTATCGCCCCGCTCCTGTCACTGTCGCCCCGCTCCTGTCACTATCGTCCCGCTCCTGTCACTATCGCCCCGCTCCTGTCACTATCGCTCCTGTCACTATCGCCCCGCTCCTGTCACTATCGCCCCGCTCCTGTCACGATCGCTCCGCTCCTGTCACTATCGCCCTGCTCCTGTCACTATCGCTCCTGTCACTATCGTCTCGCTCCTGTCACTATCGCCCGTCCCCTGTCACTATCGCCCCGATCCTGTCACTATCGCCTCACTCCTGTCAATATCGCCCCGCCCCTGTCATTAACGCCCCGCTCCTGTCACTATCGACCCGCTCCTGTCATTATCGCCCTGCTCCTGTCACTATCGACCCGCTCCTGTCACTGTCGCCCCGCTCCTGTCACTATCGCACCGCTCCTGTCACTATCGCCCCGCTCCTGTCACTATCGCCCCACTCCTGTCACTATCGCACCGCTCTTGTCACTATCGCACCGCTCCAGTCACTATCGCCCCGCTCCTGTCACTATCGCCCCGCTCCTGTCACTATCGCCCCGCTCCTGTCACAATCGCCCGGCCCCTGTCACTATCGCCCCGCTCCTGTCATTATCGCCTCGCTCCTGTCACTATCGTCCCGTTCCTGTCACTATCGCGTGCCCCTGTCACTATCGCCCCGCCCCTGTCACTATCACCCCTGTCACTATTGCCCCGCCCCTGTCACTATCGCCCCGCCCCTGTCACGATCGCTCCGCTCCTGTCACAATCGCCCCGCTCCTGTCACTGTCGCACCGCCCCTGTCACTATCGCCCCGCCCCTGTCACTATCGCCCCTGTCACTATCGCCCCGCTCCTGTCACTATCGCCCCGCCCCCTGTCACTATCGCCCCGCTCCTGTCACTATCGCCCCGCTCCTGTCACTATCACCCCGCTCCTGTCACTATCGCCCCGCTCTTGTCACGATCGCCCCGCTCCTGTCACTATCGCCCCGCTCCTGTCACTATTGCCCCGCTCCTGTCACTATCGCTCCTGTCACTATCGTCCCGCTCCTGTCACTATCGCCTGTCCCCTGTCACTATCGCCCCGCTCCTGTCACTATTGCCCCGCTCCTGTCACTATTGCCCCGCTCCTGTCACTATCGTCCCGCTCCTGTCACTATCGCCCGTCCCCTGTCACTATCGCCCCGTTCCTGTCACTATTGCCCCACTCCTGTCACTATTGCCCCACTCCTGTCACTATCGCTCCTGTCACTATCGTCCCGCTCCTGTCACTATCGCCCGTCCCCTGTCACTATCGCCCCGCTCCTGTCACTATCGCCACGCTCCTGTCACTATCGTCCAGCTCCTGTCACTATCGCCCCGCTCTTGTCACTATCGCCCCGCTCCTGTCACTATCGCCCTGCTCCTGTCACTATCGCCCCGCTCCTGTCACTCTCGTCCCGCTCCTGTCACAATCGCCCGGCCCCTGTCACTATCGTCCCGCTCCTGTCACCACCGCCCCGCTCCTGTCACTATCGCCCCGCTCCTGTCACCATCGTCCCGCTCCTGTCACTATCGCCCCGCTCCTGTCACTATCGCCCCGCCCCTGTCACTATCGCCCCGCTCCTGTCACTATCACCCCGCTCCTGTCACCATCGTCCCGCTCCTGTCACCATCGGCCCGCTCCTGTCACTATCGTCCCGCTCCTGTCACTATCGCCCCGCTCCTGTCACTATCGCCCCGCCCCTGTCACTATTGCCCCGCTCCTGTCACTAACGCCCCGCTCCTGTCACTATCGCCCCTGTCTCTATTGCCCCGCCCCTGTCACTATCGCCACGCCCCGTCACTATCGCCCCGATCCTGTCACTATCGCCCCGCCCCTGTCACTATCACCCCTGTCACTATTGCCTCGCCCCTGTCACTATCGCCCCGCCCCTGTCACTATCGCCCCGCTCCTGTCACTATCGCCCCGCTCCTGTCACTATCGTCCAGCTGCTGTCACTATCGCCCCGCTCTTGTCACTATCGCCCCGCTCCTGTCACTCTCGCCCCGCTCCAGTCACTATTGCCCCACTCCTGTCACTATCGCTCCTGTCACTATCGTCCCGCTCCTGTCACTATCGCCTGTTCCCTGTCACTATCGCCCCGCTCCTGTCACTATTGCCCCGCTCCTGTCACTATCGCCCCTGTCTCTATTGCCCCACTCCTGTCACTATCACCACGCCCCGTCACTATCGCCCCGATCCTGTCACTATCGCCCCGCCCCTGTCACTATCACCCCTGTCACTATTGCCCCGCCCCTGTCACTATCGCCCCGCCCCTGTCACTATCGCTCCGCTCCTGTCACCATCACCCCGCTCCTGTCACTATCGCACCGCCCCTGTCACTATCGCCCCACCCCTGTCACTATCGCCCCGCCCCTGTCACTATCGCCCCTGTCACTATCGCCCCGCTCCTGTCACTATCGCCCCGCCCCCTGTCACTATCGCCCCGCTCCTGTCACTATCGTCCAACTCCTGTCACTATCGCCCCGCTCTTGTCACTATCGCCCCGCTCCTGTCACTATAGCCCCGCTCCTGTCACTATTGCCCCGCTCCTGTCACTATCGCTCCTGTCACTATCGTCCCGCTCCTGTCACTATCGCCTGTCCCCTGTCACTATCGCCCCGCTCCTGTCACTATTGCCCCGCTCCTGTCACTATCGATCCTGTCACAATCGTCCCGCTCCTGTCACTATCGCCCGTCCCCTGTCACTATCGCCCCGTTCCTGTCACTATTGCCCCACTCCTGTCACTATCGCACCTGTCACTATCGCCCCGCTCCTGTCACTATCGTCCCGCTCCTGTCACTATCGCCCCGCTCCTGTCACCATCGCCCCTGTCACTATCGTCCCGCTCCTGTCACAATCGCCCGGCCCCTGTCACTATCTCCCCGCTCCTGTCACTATCGTCCCGCTCCTGTCACTATCGCCTCGCTCTTGTCACTATCGCCGCGCCCCTGTCACTATCGCACCGTTCCTGTCACTATCGCATAGATCCTGTCACTATCGTCCTGCTCCTGTCACTATCGCCTCGTTCCTGTCACTATCGTCCCGCTCCTGTCACTATCGCCCGTTCCTGTCACTATCGCCCCGCTCCTGTCACCATCGTCCCGCTCCTGTCACTATCGCCCCGCTCCTGTCACTATCGTCCCGCTCCTTTCATTATCGCCCCGTCCCTGTCACTATCGCCCCGCTCCTGTCAATATCGCCCTGCTCCTGTCAATATCGCCCCGCTCCTGTCACCATCGTCCCGCTCCTGTCACCACCGCCCCGCTCCTGTCACTATCGCCCCGCTCCTGTCACCATCGTCCCGCTCCTGTCACTATCGCCCAGCTCCTGTCACTATCGCCTGTCCCCTGTCACTATCGCCCCGCTCCTGTCACTATTGCCCCGCTCCTGTCACTATCGCCCCTGTCTCTATTGCCCCACCCCTGTCACTATCGCCACGCCCCGTCACTATCGCCCCGATCCTGTCACTATCGCCCCGCCCCTGTCACTATCACCCCTTTCACTATTGCCCCGCCCCTGTCACTATCGCCCCGCCCCTGTCACTATCGCTCCGCTCCTGTCACCATCGCCCCGCTCCTGTCACTATCGCACCGCCCCTGTCACTATCGCCCCGCCCCTGTCACTATCGCCCCTGTCACTATCGCCCCGCTCCTGTCACTATCGCCCCGCCCCCTGTCACTATCGCCCCGCTCCTGTCACTATCGTCCAGCTCCTGTCACTATCGCCCCGCTCTTGTCACTTTCGCCCCGCTCCTGTCACTATAGCCCCGCTCCTGTCACTATTGCCCCGCTCCTGTCACTATCGCTCCTGTCACTTTCGTCCCGCTCCTGTCACTATCGCCTGTCCCCTGTCACTATCGCCCCGCTCCTGTCACTATCGCCTCTCTCCTGTCACTATCGCCCCACCCCTGTCACTATCGCCCCGCTCCTGTCACTATTGCCCCACTCCTGTCACTATCGTCCCGCTCCTGTCACTATCGCCCCGCTCCTGTCACTATCGCCCCGCTCCTGTCACTATCGCCCCGCTCCTGTCACTATCGCCCCGCTCCTGTCACTATCGCCCCGCTCCTGTCACTATCGTCCCGCTCCTGTCACAATCGCCCGGCCCCTGTCACTATCTCCCCGCTCCTGTCACTATCGTCCTGCTCCTGTCACTATCGCCTCGTTCCTGTTACTATCGTCCCGCTCCTGTCACTATCGCCCGTTCCTGTCACTATCGCCCCGCTCCTGTCACCATCGTCCCGCTCCTGTCACTATCGCCCCGCTCCTGTCACTATCGTCCCGCTCCTTTCATTATCGCCCCGCCCCTGTCACTATCGCCCCGCTCCTGTCAATATCGCCCTGCTCCTGTCAATATCGCCCCGCTCCTGTCACCATCGTCCCGCTCCTGTCACCACCGCCCCGCTCCTGTCACTATCGCCCCGCTCCTGTCACCATCGTCCCGCTCCTGTCACCATCGCCCAGCTCCTGTCACTATCGCCTGTCCCCTGTCACTATCGCCCCGCTCCTGTCACTATTGCCCCGCTCCTGTCACTATCGCCCCTGTCTCTATTGCCCCACCCCTGTCACTATCGCCACGCCCCGTCACTATCGCCCCGCTCCTGTCAATATCGTCCCGCCCCTGTCACTATCGCCCCGCCCCTGTCACTATCGCTCCGCTCCTGTCACCATCGCCCCGCTCCTGTCACTATCGCACCGCCCCTGTCACTATCGCCCCGCCCCTGTCACTATCGCCCCTGTCACTATCGCCCCGCTCCTGTCACTATCGCCCCGCCCCCTGTCACTATCGCCCCGCTCCTGTCACTATCGTCCAGCTCCTGTCACTATCGCCCCACTCTTGTCACTATCGCCCCGCTCCTGTCACTATAGCCCCGCTCCTGTCACTATTGCCCCGCTCCTGTCACTATCGCTCCTGTCACTATCGTCCCGCTCCTGTCACTATCGCCTGTCCCCTGTCACTATCGCCACGCTCCTGTCACTATTGCCCCGCTCCTGTCACTATCGATCCTGTCACTATCGTCCCGCTCCTGTCACTATCGCCCGTCCCCTGTCACTATCGCCCCGCCCCTGTCACTATCGCCCCGCTCCTGTCACTATCGCCCCGCTCCTGTCACTATCGTCCAGCTCCTGTCACTATCGCCCCGCTCTTGTCACTATCGCCCCGCTCCTGTCACTCTCGCCCCGCTCCAGTCACTATTGCCCCACTCCTGTCACTATCGCTCCTGTCACTATCGTCCCGCTCCTGTCACTATCGCCTGTTCCCTGTCACTATCGCCCCGCTCCTGTCACTATTGCCCCGCTCCTGTCACTATCGCCCCTGTCTCTATTGCCCCACTCCTGTCACTATCACCACGCCCCGTCACTATCGCCCCGATCCTGTCACTATCGCCCCGCCCCTGTCACTATCACCCCTGTCACTATTGCCCCGCCCCTGTCACTATCGCCCCGCCCCTGTCACTATCGCTCCGCTCCTGTCACCATCACCCCGCTCCTGTCACTATCGCACCGCCCCTGTCACTATCGCCCCACCCCTGTCACTATCGCCCCGCCCCTGTCACTATCGCCCCTGTCACTATCGCCCCGCTCCTGTCACTATCGCCCCGCCCCCTGTCACTATCGCCCCGCTCCTGTCACTATCGTCCAACTCCTGTCACTATCGCCCCGCTCTTGTCACTATCGCCCCGCTCCTGTCACTATAGCCCCGCTCCTGTCACTATTGCCCCGCTCCTGTCACTATCGCTCCTGTCACTATCGTCCCGCTCCTGTCACTATCGCCTGTCCCCTGTCACTATCGCCCCGCTCCTGTCACTATTGCCCCGCTCCTGTCACTATCGATCCTGTCACTATCGTCCCGCTCCTGTCACTATCGCCCGTCCCCTGTCACTATCGCCCCGTTCCTGTCACTATTGCCCCACTCCTGTCACTATCGCACCTGTCACTATCGCCCCGCTCCTGTCACTATCGTCCCGCTCCTGTCACTATCGCCCCGCTCCTGTCACCATCGCCCCTGTCACTATCATCCCGCTCCTGTCACAATCGCCCGGCCCCTGTCACTATCTCCCCGCTCCTGTCACTATCGTCCCGCTCCTGTCACTATCGCCTCGCTCTTGTCACTATCGCCCCGCCCCTGTCACTATCGCCCCGTTCCTGTCACTATCGCATCGTTCCTGTCACTATCGTCCTGCTCCTGTCACTATCGCCTCGTTCCTGTTACTATCGTCCCGCTCCTGTCACTATCGCCCGTTCCTGTCACTATCGCCCCGCTCCTGTCACCATCGTCCCGCTCCTGTCACTATCGCCCCGCTCCTGTCACTATCGTCCCGCTCCTTTCATTATCACCCCGCCCCTGTCACTATCGCCCCGCTCCTGTCAATATCGCCCTGCTCCTGTCAATATCGCCCCGCTCCTGTCACCATCGTCCCGCTCCTGTCACCACCGCCCCGCTCCTGTCACTATCGCCCCGCTCCTGTCACCATCGTCCCGCTCCTGTCACCATCGCCCAGCTCCTGTCACTATCGCCTGTCCCCTGTCACTATCGCCCCGCTCCTGTCACTATTGCCCCGCTCCTGTCACTATCGCCCCTGTCTCTATTGCCCCACCCCTGTCACTATTGCCACGCCCCGTCACTATCGCCCCGCCCCTGTCACTATCGCCCCTGTCACTATCGCCCCGCTCCTGTCACTATCGCCCCGCCCCTGTCACTATCGCCCCTGTCACTATCGCCCCGCTCCTGTCACTATCGCCCGCCCCCTGTCACTATCGCCCCGCTCCTGTCACTATCGTCCAGCTCCTGTCACTATCGCCCCGCTCTTGTCACTTTCGCCCCGCTCCTGTCACTATAGCCCCGCTCCTGTCACTATTGCCCCGCTCCTGTCACTATCGCTCCTGTCACTTTCGTCCCGCTCCTGTCACTATCGCCTGTCCCCTGTCACTATCGCCCCGCTCCTGTCACTATCGCCTCTCTCCTGTCACTATCGCCCCACCCCTGTCACTATCGCCCCGCTCCTGTCACTATTGCCCCACTCCTGTCACTATCGTCCCGCTCCTGTCACTATCGCCCCGCTCCTGTCACTATCGCCCCGCTCCTGTCACTATCGCCCCGCTCCTGTCACTATCGTCCCGCTCCTGTCACAATCGCCCGGCCCCTGTCACTATCTCCCCGCTCCTGTCACTATCGTCCCGCTCCTGTCACTATCGCCTCGCTCTTGTCACTATCGCCCCGCCCCTGTCACTATCGCCCCGTTCCTGTCACTATCGCATCGTTCCTGTCACTATCGTCCTGCTCCTGTCACTATCGCCTCGTTCCTGTTACTATCGTCCCGCTCCTGTCACTATCGCCCGTTCCTGTCACTATCGCCCCGCTCCTGTCACCATCGTCCCGCTCCTGTCACTATCGCCCCGCTCCTGTCACTATCGTCCCGCTCCTTTCATTATCGCCCCGCCCCTGTCACTATCGCCCCGCTCCTGTCAATATCGCCCTGCTCCTGTCAATATCGCCCCGCTCCTGTCACCATCGTCCCGCTCCTGTCACCACCGCCCCGCTCCTGTCACTATCGCCCCGCTCCTGTCACCATCGTCCCGCTCCTGTCACCATCGCCCAGCTCCTGTCACTATCGCCTGTCCCCTGTCACTATCGCCCCGCTCCTGTCACTATTGCCCCGCTCCTGTCACTATCGCCCCTGTCTCTATTGCCCCACCCCTGTCACTATTGCCACGCCCCGTCACTATCGCCCCGCTCCTGTCAATATCGTCCCGCCCCTGTCACTATCGCCCCGCCCCTGTCACTATCGCTCCGCTCCTGTCACCATCGCCCCGCTCCTGTCACTATCGCACCGCCCCTGTCACTATCGCCCCGCCCCTGTCACTATCGCCCCTGTCACTATCGCCCCGCTCCTGTCACTATCGCCCCGCCTCCTGTCACTATCGCCCCGCTCCTGTCACTATTGTCCAGCTCCTGTCACTATCGCCCCACTCTTGTCACTATCGCCCCGCTCCTGTCACTATAGCCCCGCTCCTGTCACTATTGCCCCGCTCCTGTCACTATCGCTCCTGTCACTATCGTCCCGCTCCTGTCACTATCGCCTGTCCCCTGTCACTATCGCCACGCTCCTGTCACTATTGCCCCGCTCCTGTCACTATCGATCCTGTCACTATCGTCCCGCTCCTGTCACTATCGCCCGTCCCCTGTCACTATCGCCCCGTTCCTGTCACTATTGCCCCACTCCTGTCACTATCGCTCCTGTCACTATCGTCCCGCTCCTGTCACTATCGCCCGTCCCCTGTCACTATCGCCCCGCTCCTGTCACTATCGCTCCTGTCACTATCGTCCCGCTCCTGTCACTATCATCCCGCTCCTGTCACTATCGCCCGTCCCCTGTCACTATCGCCCCGCTCCTGTCACTATCGCCTCTCTCCTGTCACTATCGCCCCACCCCTGTCACTATCGCCCCGCTCCTTTCACTATCGTCCCGCTCCTGTCACTATCACCCCGCTCCTGTCACGATCGCCCCGCTCCTGTCACTATCGCCCTGCTCCTGTCACTATCGCCCGTCCCCTGTCATTATCGCCCCGTTCCTGTCACTATTGGCCCACTCCTGTCACTATCGCACCTGTCACTATCGTCCCGCTCCTGTCACTATCGCCCGTCCCCTGTCATTATCGCCCCACTCCTGTCACTATCGCTCCTGTCACTATCGTCCCGCTCCTGTCACTATCATCCCGCTCCTGTCACTATCGCCCGTCCCCTGTCACCATCGCCCCGCTCCTGTCACTATCGCCTCTCTCCTGTCACTATCGCCCCACCCCTGTCACTATCGCCCCGCTCCTGTCACTATCGCCCCGCTCCTGTCACTATCGTCCCGCTCCTGTCACTATCGCCCCGCTCCTGTCACTATCGCCCCGCTCCTGTCACTATTGCCCCGCTCCTGTCACTATCGCCCCGCTCCTGTCACTATCGTCCCGCTCCTGTCACAATCGCCCGGCCCCTGTCACTATCTCCCCGCTCCTGTCACTATCGTCCCGCTCCTGTCACTATCGCCTCGCTCTTGTCACTATCGCCCCGCCCCTGTCACTATCGCCCCGTTCCTGTCACTATCGCATCGTTCCTGTCACTATCGTCCCGCTCCTGTCACTATCGCCTCGTTCCTGTCACTATCGTCCCGCTCCTGTCACTATCGCCCGTTCCTGTCACTATCGCCCCGCTCCTGTCACCATCATCCCGCTCCTGTCTCTATCGCCCTGCTCCTGTCACTATCGCCCCGCTCCTGTCATTATCGCCCCGCCCCTGTCACTATCGCCCCGCTCCTGTCAATATCGCCCTGCTCCTGTCAATATCGCCCCGCTCCTGTCACCATCGTCCCGCTCCTGTCACCACCGCCCCGCTCCTGTCACTATCGCCCCGCTCCTGTCACCATCGTCCCGCTCCTGTCACTATCGCCCAGCTCCTGTCATTATCGCCCCGCCCCTGTCACTATCGCCCCACTCCTGGCACTATCGCCCCGCATCCTGTCACTATCGTCCCGCTCCTGTCACCATCGCCCCGCTCCTGGCACTATCGCCCCGCATCCTGTCACTATCGTCCCGCTCCTGTCACCATCGCCCCGCTCCTGTCACTATCGCCCCGCTCCTGTCACGATCGTCCCGCTCCTGTCACTATCGCCCCGCTCCTGTCACTATCGTCCCGCTCCTGTCACAATCGCCCGTCCCCTGTCACTATCGCCCTGCTCCTGTCACTATCGCTCTGGTCCTGTCACTATCGCCCCGCTCCTGTCACTATCGCCCCGCTCCTGTCACTATCGGCCCGCCCCTTTGACTATCGTCCTGCTCCTGTCACTATCGCCCCGCCCCTGTCACTATCGGCCCGCTCCTGTCACTATCGCCCCGCCCCTGTCACTAACGCCCCGCTCCTGTCACTATCGCACCGCTCCTGTCACTATCGGCCCGCTCCTGTCACTATCGCCCCGCTCCTGTCACTATCGCCCCGCTCCTGTCACTATCGTCCCGCTCCTGTCACTATCGCCCCGCTCCTGTCACTATTGCCCCGCTCCTGTCACTATCGCCCCGCTCCTGTCACTATCGTCCCGCTCCTGTCACAATCGCCCGTCCCCTGTCACTATCGCCCCGCTCCTGTCACTATCGCTCCGGTCCTGTCACTATCGCCCCGCTCCTTTCACTATCGCCCCGCTCCTGTCACTATCGCTCCTGTCACTATCACCCCGCTCCTGTCACTATCGCCCCGCTCCTGTCACGATCGCCCCGCTCCTGTCACTATCGCCCTGCTCCTGGTACTATCGCTCCTGTCACTATCATCTCGCTCCTGTCACTATCGCCCGTCCCCTGTCACTATCGCCCCGATCCTGTCACTATCGCCTCACTCCTGTCAATATCGCCCCGCTCCTGTCACTATCGCCCCGCTCCTGTCACTATCGTCCCGCTCCTGTCATTATCGCCCCGCTCCTGTCACTATCGACCCGCTCCTGTCACTGTCGCCCCGCTCCTGTCACTGTCGCACCGCTCCTGTCACTATCGCCTCGCTCCTGTCACTATCGTCCCGCTCCTGTCACTATCGCCTCGCTCTTGTCACTATCGCCCCACCCCTGTCACTATCGCCCCGTTCCTGTCACTATCGCATCGTTCCTGTCACTATCGTCCCGCTCCTGTCACTATCGCCTCGTTCCTGTCACTATCGTCCCGCTCCTGTCACTATCGCCCGTTCCTGTCACTATCGCCCCGCTCCTGTCACCATCGTCCCGCTCCTGTCTCTATCGCCCTGCTCCTGTCACTATCGCCCCGCTCCTGTCATTATCGCCCCGCCCCTGTCACTATCGCCCCGCTCCTGTCAATATCGCCCTGCTCCTGTCAATATCGCCCCGCTCCTGTCACCATCGTCCCGCTCCTGTCACCACCGCCCCGCTCCTGTCACTATCGCCCCGCTCCTGTCACCATCGTCCCGCTCCTGTCACTATCGCCCAGCTCCTGTCATTATCGCCCCGCCCCTGTCACTATCGCCCCACTCCTGGCACTATCGCCCCGCATCCTGTCACTATCGTCCCGCTCCTGTCACCATCGCCCCGCTCCTGGCACTATCGCCCCGCATCCTGTCACTATCGTCCCGCTCCTGTCACCATCGCCCCGCTCCTGTCACTATCGCCCCGCTCCTGTCACGATCGTCCCGCTCCTGTCACTATCGCCCCGCTCCTGTCACTATCGTCCCGCTCCTGTCACAATCGCCCGTCCCCTGTCACTATCGCCCTGCTCCTGTCACTATCGCTCTGGTCCTGTCACTATCGCCCCGCTCCTGTCACTATCGCCCCGCTCCTGTCACTATCGGCCCGCCCCTTTGACTATCGTCCTGCTCCTGTCACTATCGCCCCGCCCCTGTCACTATCGGCCCGCTCCTGTCACTATCGCCCCGCCCCTGTCACTAACGCCCCGCTCCTGTCACTATCGCACCGCTCCTGTCACTATCGGCCCGCTCCTGTCACTATCGCCCCGCTCCTGTCACTATCGCCCCGCTCCTGTCACTATCGTCCCGCTCCTGTCACTATCGCCCCGCTCCTGTCACTATTGCCCCGCTCCTGTCACTATCGCCCCGCTCCTGTCACTATCGTCCCGCTCCTGTCACAATCGCCCGTCCCCTGTCACTATCGCCCCGCTCCTGTCACTATCGCTCCGGTCCTGTCACTATCGCCCCGCTCCTTTCACTATCGCCCCGCTCCTGTCACTATCGCTCCTGTCACTATCACCCCGCTCCTGTCACTATCGCCCCGCTCCTGTCACGATCGCCCCGCTCCTGTCACTATCGCCCTGCTCCTGGTACTATCGCTCCTGTCACTATCATCTCGCTCCTGTCACTATCGCCCGTCCCCTGTCACTATCGCCCCGATCCTGTCACTATCGCCTCACTCCTGTCAATATCGCCCCGCTCCTGTCACTATCGCCCCGCTCCTGTCACTATCGTCCCGCTCCTGTCATTATCGCCCCGCTCCTGTCACTATCGACCCGCTCCTGTCACTGTCGCCCCGCTCCTGTCACTGTCGCCCCGCTCCTGTCACTGTCGCACCGCTCCTGTCACTATCGCCCCGCTCCTGCCACTATCGCCCCGCTCCTGTCACTGTCGCACCGCTCCTGTCACTATCGCCCCGCTCCTGCCACTATCGCCCCGCTCCTGTCACTATCGTCCCGCTCCTGTCACTATCGCCCCGCTCCTGTCACTATCGCCCCGCTCCAGTCACTATCGTCCCGCTCCTGTCACAATCGTCCAGCTCCTGTCACTATCGCCCCGCTCTTGTCACTATCGCCCCGCTCCTGTCACTATCGCCCCGCTCCTGTCACTATCGCTCCTGTCACTATCGTCCCGCTCCTATCACTATCGCCTGTCCCCTGTCACTATCGCCCCGCTCCTGTCACTATTGCCCCGCTCCTGTCACTATCGATCCTGTCACGATCGTCCCGCTCCTGTCACTATCGCCCGTCCACTGTCATTATCGCCCCGTTCCTGTCACTATTGGCCCACTCCTGTCACTATCGCACCTGTCACTATCGTCCCGCTCCTGTCACTATCGCCCGTCCCCTGTCATTATCGCCCCACTCCTGTCACTATCGCTCCTGTCACTATCGTCTCGCTCCTGTCACTATCATCCCGCTCTTGTCACTATCGCCCGTCCCCTGTCACTATCGCCCCGCTCCTGTCACTATCGCCTCTCTCCTGTCACTATCGCCCCACCCCTGTCACTATCGCCCCGTTCCTGTCACTATCGCCCCGCTCTTGTCACTATCGCACCGCTCCTGTCACTATCGCCCCGCTCCTGCCACTATCGCCCCGCTCCTGTCACTATCGTCCCGCTCCTGTCACTATCGCCCCGCTCCTGTCACTATCGCCCCGCTCCAGTCACTATCGTCCCGCTCCTGTCACAATCGTCCAGCTCCTGTCACTATCGCCCCGCTCTTGTCACTATCGCCCCGCTCCTGTCACTATCGCCCCGCTCCTGTCACTATCGCTCCTGTCACTATCGTCCCGCTCCTATCACTATCGCCTGTCCCCTGTCACTATCGCCCCGCTCCTGTCACTATTGCCCCGCTCCTGTCACTATCGATCCTGTCACGATCGTCCCGCTCCTGTCACTATCGCCCGTCCACTGTCATTATCGCCCCGTTCCTGTCACTATTGGCCCACTCCTGTCACTATCGCACCTGTCACTATCGTCCCGCTCCTGTCACTATCGCCCGTCCCCTGTCATTATCGCCCCACTCCTGTCACTATCGCTCCTGTCACTATCGTCTCGCTCCTGTCACTATCATCCCGCTCTTGTCACTATCGCCCGTCCCCTGTCACTATCGCCCCGCTCCTGTCACTATCGCCTCTCTCCTGTCACTATCGCCCCACCCCTGTCACTATCGCCCCGTTCCTGTCACTATCGCCCCGTTCCTGTCACTATCGCCCCGCTCCTGTCACTATCGTCCCGCTCCTGTCACTATCGCCCCGCTCCTGTCACTATCGCCCCGCTCCTGTCACTATCGTCCCGCTCCTGTCACAATCGCCCGGCCCCTGTCACTATCTCCCCGCTCCTGTCACTATCGTCCCGCTCCTGTCACTGTCGCCTCGCTCTTGTCACTATCGCCCCGCCCCTGTCACTATCGCCCCGTTCCTGTCACTATCGCATCGTTCCTGTCAATTTCGTCCCGCTCCTGTCACTATCGCCTCGTTCCTGTCACTATCGTCCCGCTCCTGTCACTATCGCCCGTTCCTGTCACTATCGCCCCGCTCCTGTCACCATCGTCCCGCTCCTGTCTCTATCGCCCTGCTCCTGTCACTATTGCCCCGCTCCTGTCATTATCGCCCCGCCCCTGTCACTATCGCCCCGCTCCTGTCAATATCGCCCTGCTCATGTCAATATCGCCCCGCTCCTGTCACCATCGTCCCGCTCCTGTCACCACCGCCCCGCTCCTGTCACTATCGCCCCGCTCCTGTCACCATCGTCCCGCTCCTGTCACTATCGCCCAGCTCCTGTCACTATCGCCCCGCCCCTGTCACTATCGCCCCACTCCTGGCACTATCGCCCCGCATCCTGTCACTATCGTCCCGCTCCTGTCACCATCGCCCCGCTCCTGACACTATCGCCCCGCATCCTGTCACTATCGTCCCGCTCCTGTCACCATCGCCCCGCTCCTGTCACTATCGCCCCGCTCCTGTCACGATCGTCCCGCTCCTGTCACTATCGCCCCGCTCCTGTCACTATCGTCCCGCTCCTGTCACAATCGCCCGTCCCCTGTCACTATCGCCCCGCTCCTGTCACTATCGCTCCGGTCCTGTCACTATCGCCCCGCTCCTGTCACTATCGCCCCGCTCCTGTCACTATCGGCCCGCCCCTTTGACTATCGTCCTGCTCCTGTCACTATTGCCCCGCCCCTGTCACTATCGGCCCGCTCCTGTCACTATCGCCCCGCCCCTGTCACTAACGCCCCGCTCCTGTCACTATCGCACCGCTCCTGTCACTATCGGCCCGCTCCTGTCACTATCGCCCCGCTCCTGTCACTATCGCCCCGCTCCTGTCACTATCGTCCCGCTCCTGTCACTATCGCCCCGCTCCTGTCACTATCGCCCCGCTCCTGTCACTATCGTCCCGCTCCTGTCACTATCGCCCCGCTCCTGTCACTATCGTCCCGCTCCTGTCACAATCGCCCGTCCCCTGTCACTATCGCCCCGCTCCTGTCACTATCGCTCCGGTCCTGTCACTATCGCCCCGCTCCTTTCACTATCGCCCCGCTCCTGTCACTATCGCTCCTGTCACTATCACCCCGCTCCTGTCACTATCGCCCCGCTCCTGTCACGATCGCCCCGCTCCTGTCACAATCGCCCTGCTCCTGGTACTATCGCTCCTGTCACTATCATCTCGCTCCTGTCACTATCGCCCGTCCCCTGTCACTATCGCCCCGATCCTGTCACTATCGCCTCACTCCTGTCAATATCGCCCCGATCCTGTCACTATCGCCCCGCTCCTGTCACTATCGTCCCGCTCCTGTCATTATCGCCCCGCTCCTGTCACTATCGACCCGCTCCTGTCACTGTCGCCCCGCTCCTGTCACTGTCGCACCGCTCCTGTCACTATCGCCCCGCTCCTGCCACTATCGCCCCGCTCCTGTCACTATCGTCCCGCTCATGTCACAATCGCCCGGCCCCTGTCACTATCGCCCTGCTCCTGTCATTATCGCCTCGCTCCTGTCACTATCGTCCCGCTCCTGTCACTATCGCCCTGCTCCTGTCACTATCGCCCCGCCACTGTCACTATCGCCCCCTCCTGTCACTATTGCCTCGTTCCTGTCACTATCGTCCCGCTCCTGTCACTATCGCCCTGTTCCTGTCACTATCGTCCCGCTCCTGTCACTATCGCGCCGGTCCTGTCACTATCGCCCCGCTCCTGTCACTATCGCCCCGCTCCTGTCACTATCGCCCCGCTCCTGTCACTATCGCCCGGCTACTGTCTCTATCGCCCCGCTCCTGTCACTATCGCCCCGCCCCTGTCACTATCGCCACGCCCCTCTGACTATTGTCCTGCTCCTGTCACTATCGCCACGCCCCTATCACTATCGGCCCGCTCCTGTCACTATCGCCCCGCCCCTGTCACTAACGCCCCGCTCCTGTCACTATCGCACCGCTCCTGTCACTATCGCCCCGCTCCTGTCATTATCGCCCCGCTCCTGTCACTATCGCCCCGCTCCTGTCACTATCGCCCCGCTCCTGTCACTATCGCCCCGCTCCTGTCACGATCGTCCCGCTCCTGTCACTATCGCCCCGCTCCTGTCACTATCGTCCCGCTCCTGTCACAATCGCCCGTCCCCTGTCACTATCGCCCCGCTCCTGTCACTATCGCTCCGGTCCTGTCACTATCGCCCCGCTCCTGTCACTATCGACCCGCTCCTGTCACTATCGCCCCGCTCCTGTCACTATCGCCCGGCTACTGTCTCTATCGCCCCGCTCCTGTCACTATCGCCCCGCCCCTGTCACTATCGCCCCGCCCCTCTGACTATCGTCCTGCTCCTGTCACTATCGCCACGCCCCTGTCACTATCGGCCCGCTCCTGTCACTATCGCCCAGCTCCTGTCACTATCGCCTGTCCCCTGTCACTATCGCCCCGCTCCTGTCACTATTGCCCCGCTCCTGTCACTATCGCCCCTGTCTCTATTGCCCCACCCCTGTCACTATCGCCACGCCCCGTCACTATCGCCCCGATCCTGTCACTATCGCCCCGCCCCTGTCACTATCACCCCTGTCACTATTGCCCCGCCCCTGTCACTATCGCCCCGCCCCTGTCACTATCGCTCCGCTCCTGTCACCATCGCCCCGCTCCTGTCACTATCGCACCGCCCCTGTCACTATCGCCCCGCCCCTGTCACTATCGCCCCTGTCACTATCGCCCCGCTCCTGTCACTATCGCCCCGCCCCCTGTCACTATCGCCCCGCTCCTGTCACTATCGTCCAGCTCCTGTCACTATCGCCCCGCTCTTGTCACTTTCGCCCCGCTCCTGTCACTATAGCCCCGCTCCTGTCACTATTGCCCCGCTCCTGTCACTATCGCTCCTGTCACTTTCGTCCCGCTCCTGTCACTATCGCCTGTCCCCTGTCACTATCGCCCCGCTCCTGTCACTATCGCCTCTCTCCTGTCACTATCGCCCCACCCCTGTCACTATCGCCCCGCTCCTGTCACTATCGCCCCACTCCTGTCACTATCGTCCCGCTCCTGTCACTATCGCCCCGCTCCTGTCACTATCGCCCCGCTCCTGTCACTATCGCCCCGCTCCTGTCACTATCGCTCCGCTCCTGTCACTATCGCCCCGCTCCTGTCACTATCGTCCCGCTCCTGTCACAATCGCCCGGCCCCTGTCACTATCTCCCCGCTCCTGTCACTATCGTCCCGCTCCTGTCACTATCGCCTCGCTCTTGTCACTATCGCCCCGCCCCTGTCACTATCGCCCCGTTCCTGTCACTATCGCATCGTTCCTGTCACTATCGTCCTGCTCCTGTCACTATCGCCTCGTTCCTGTTACTATCGTCCCGCTCCTGTCACTATCGCCCGTTCCTGTCACTATCGCCCCGCTCCTGTCACCATCGTCCCGCTCCTGTCACTATCGCCCCGCTCCTGTCACTATCGTCCCGCTCCTTTCATTATCGCCCCGCCCCTGTCACTATCGCCCCGCTCCTGTCAATATCGCCCTGCTCCTGTCAATATCGCCCCGCTCCTGTCACCATCGTCCCGCTCCTGTCACCACCGCCCCGCTCCTGTCACTATCGCCCCGCTCCTGTCACCATCGTCCCGCTCCTGTCACCATCGCCCAGCTCCTGTCACTATCGCCTGTCCCCTGTCACTATCGCCCCGCTCCTGTCACTATTGCCCCGCTCCTGTCACTATCGCCCCTGTCTCTATTGCCCCACCCCTGTCACTATCGCCACGCCCCGTCACTATCGCCCCGCTCCTGTCAATATCGTCCCGCCCCTGTCACTATCGCCCCGCCCCTGTCACTATCGCTCCGCTCCTGTCACCATCGCCCCGCTCCTGTCACTATCGCACCGCCCCTGTCACTATCGCCCCGCCCCTGTCACTATCGCCCCTGTCACTATCGCCCCGCTCCTGTCACTATCGCCCCGCCCCCTGTCACTATCGCCCCGCTCCTGTCACTATCGTCCAGCTCCTGTCACTATCGCCCCACTCTTGTCACTATCGCCCCGCTCCTGTCACTATAGCCCCGCTCCTGTCACTATTGCCCCGCTCCTGTCACTATCGCTCCTGTCACTATCGTCCCGCTCCTGTCACTATCGCCTGTCCCCTGTCACTATCGCCACGCTCCTGTCACTATTGCCCCGCTCCTGTCACTATCGATCCTGTCACTATCGTCCCGCTCCTGTCACTATCGCCCGTCCCCTGTCACTATCGCCCCGCCCCTGTCACTATCGCCCCGCTCCTGTCACTATCGCCCCGCTCCTGTCACTATCGTCCCGCTCCTGTCACTATCGCCCCGCTCTTGTCACTATCGCCCCGCTCCTGTCACTCTCGCCCCGCTCCAGTCACTATTGCCCCACTCCTGTCACTATCGCTCCTGTCACTATCGTCCCGCTCCTGTCACTATCGCCTGTTCCCTGTCACTATCGCCCCGCTCCTGTCACTATTGCCCCGCTCCTGTCACTATCGCCCCTGTCTCTATTGCCCCACTCCTGTCACTATCACCACGCCCCGTCACTATCGCCCCGATCCTGTCACTATCGCCCCGCCCCTGTCACTATCACCCCTGTCACTATTGCCCCGCCCCTGTCACTATCGCCCCGCCCCTGTCACTATCGCTCCGCTCCTGTCACCATCACCCCGCTCCTGTCACTATCGCACCGCCCCTGTCACTATCGCCCCACCCCTGTCACTATCGCCCCGCCCCTGTCACTATTGCCCCTGTCACTATCGCCCCGCTCCTGTCACTATCGCCCCGCCCCCTGTCACTATCGCCCCGCTCCTGTCACTATCGTCCAACTCCTGTCACTATCGCCCCGCTCTTGTCACTATCGCCCCGCTCCTGTCACTATAGCCCCGCTCCTGTCACTATTGCCCCGCTCCTGTCACTATCGCTCCTGTCACTATCGTCCCGCTCCTGTCACTATCGCCTGTCCCCTGTCACTATCGCCCCGCTCCTGTCACTATTGCCCCGCTCCTGTCACTATCGATCCTGTCACTATCGTCCCGCTCCTGTCACTATCGCCCGTCCCCTGTCACTATCGCCCCGTTCCTGTCACTATTGCCCCACTCCTGTCACTATCGCACCTGTCACTATCGCCCCGCTCATGTCACTATCGTCCCGCTCCTGTCACTATCGCCCCGCTCCTGTCACCATCGCCCCTGTCACTATCATCCCGCTCCTGTCACAATCGCCCGGCCCCTGTCACTATCTCCCCGCTCCTGTCACTATCGTCCCGCTCCTGTCACTATCGCCTCGCTCTTGTCACTATCGCCCCGCCCCTGTCACTATCGCCCCGTTCCTGTCACTATCGCATCGTTCCTGTCACTATCGTCCTGCTCCTGTCACTATCGCCTCGTTCCTGTTACTATCGTCCCGCTCCTGTCACTATCGCCCGTTCCTGTCACTATCGCCCCGCTCCTGTCACCATCGTCCCGCTCCTGTCACTATCGCCCCGCTCCTGTCACTATCGTCCCGCTCCTTTCATTATCGCCCCGCCCCTGTCACTATCGCCCCGCTCCTGTCAATATCGCCCTGCTCCTGTCAATATCGCCCCGCTCCTGTCACCATCGTCCCGCTCCTGTCACCACCGCCCCGCTCCTGTCACTATCGCCCCGCTCCTGTCACCATCGTCCCGCTCCTGTCACCATCGCCCAGCTCCTGTCACTATCGCCTGTCCCCTGTCACTATCGCCCCGCTCCTGTCACTATTGCCCCGCTCCTGTCACTATCGCCCCTGTCTCTATTGCCCCACCCCTGTCACTATTGCCACGCCCCGTCACTATCGCCCCGCCCCTGTCACTATCGCCCCTGTCACTATCGCCCCGCTCCTGTCACTATCGCCCCGCCCCTGTCACTATCGCCCCTGTCACTATCGCCCCGCTCCTGTCACTATCGCCCCGCCCCCTGTCACTATCGCCCCGCTCCTGTCACTATCGTCCAGCTCCTGTCACTATCGCCCCGCTCTTGTCACTTTCGCCCCGCTCCTGTCACTATAGCCCCGCTCCTGTCACTATTGCCCCGCTCCTGTCACTATCGCTCCTGTCACTTTCGTCCCGCTCCTGTCACTATCGCCTGTCCCCTGTCACTATCGCCCCGCTCCTGTCACTATCGCCTCTCTCCTGTCACTATCGCCCCACCCCTGTCACTATCGCCCCGCTCCTGTCACTATTGCCCCACTCCTGTCACTATCGTCCCGCTCCTGTCACTATCGCCCCGCTCCTGTCACTATCGCCCCGCTCCTGTCACTATCGCCCCGCTCCTGTCACTTTCGTCCCGCTCCTGTCACTATCGCCTGTCCCCTGTCACTATCGCCCCGCTCCTGTCACTATCGCCTCTCTCCTGTCACTATCGCCCCACCCCTGTCACTATCGCCCCGCTCCTGTCACTATTGCCCCACTCCTGTCACTATCGTCCCGCTCCTGTCACTATCGCCCCGCTCCTGTCACTATCGCCCCGCTCCTGTCACTATCGCCCCGCTCCTGTCACTATCGTCCCGCTCCTGTCACAATCGCCCGGCCCCTGTCACTATCTCCCCGCTCCTGTCACTATCGTCCCGCTCCTGTCACTATCGCCTCGCTCTTGTCACTATCGCCCCGCCCCTGTCACTATCGCCCCGTTCCTGTCACTATCGCATCGTTCCTGTCACTATCGTCCTGCTCCTGTCACTATCGCCTCGTTCCTGTTACTATCGTCCCGCTCCTGTCACTATCGCCCGTTCCTGTCACTATCGCCCCGCTCCTGTCACCATCGTCCCGCTCCTGTCACTATCGCCCCGCTCCTGTCACTATCGTCCCGCTCCTTTCATTATCGCCCCGCCCCTGTCACTATCGCCCCGCTCCTGTCAATATCGCCCTGCTCCTGTCAATATCGCCCCGCTCCTGTCACCATCGTCCCGCTCCTGTCACCACCGCCCCGCTCCTGTCACTATCGCCCCGCTCCTGTCACCATCGTCCCGCTCCTGTCACCATCGCCCAGCTCCTGTCACTATCGCCTGTCCCCTGTCACTATCGCCCCGCTCCTGTCACTATTGCCCCGCTCCTGTCACTATCGCCCCTGTCTCTATTGCCCCACCCCTGTCACTATTGCCACGCCCCGTCACTATCGCCCCGCTCCTGTCAATATCGTCCCGCCCCTGTCACTATCGCCCCGCCCCTGTCACTATCGCTCCGCTCCTGTCACCATCGCCCCGCTCCTGTCACTATCGCACCGCCCCTGTCACTATCGCCCCGCCCCTGTCACTATCGCCCCTGTCACTATCGCCCCGCTCCTGTCACTATCGCCCCGCCCCCTGTCACTATCGCCCCGCTCCTGTCACTATCGTCCAGCTCCTGTCACTATCGCCCCACTCTTGTCACTATCGCCCCGCTCCTGTCACTATAGCCCCGCTCCTGTCACTATTGCCCCGCTCCTGTCACTATCGCTCCTGTCACTATCGTCCCGCTCCTGTCACTATCGCCTGTCCCCTGTCACTATCGCCACGCTCCTGTCACTATTGCCCCGCTCCTGTCACTATCGATCCTGTCACTATCGTCCCGCTCCTGTCACTATCGCCCGTCCCCTGTCACTATCGCCCCGTTCCTGTCACTATTGCCCCACTCCTGTCACTATCGCTCCTGTCACTATCGTCCCGCTCCTGTCACTATCGCCCGTCCCCTGTCACTATCGCCCCGCTCCTGTCACTATCGCTCCTGTCACTATCGTCCCGCTCCTGTCACTATCATCCCGCTCCTGTCACTATCGCCCGTCCCCTGTCACTATCGCCCCGCTCCTGTCACTATCGCCTCTCTCCTGTCACTATCGCCCCACCCCTGTCACTATCGCCCCGCTCCTTTCACTATCGTCCCGCTCCTGTCACTATCACCCCGCTCCTGTCACGATCGCCCCGCTCCTGTCACTATCGCCCTGCTCCTGTCACTATCGCCCGTCCCCTGTCATTATCGCCCCGTTCCTGTCACTATTGGCCCACTCCTGTCACTATCGCACCTGTCACTATCGTCCCGCTCCTGTCACTATCGCCCGTCCCCTGTCATTATCGCCCCACTCCTGTCACTATCGCTCCTGTCACTATCGTCCCGCTCCTGTCACTATCATCCCGCTCCTGTCACTATCGCCCGTCCCCTGTCACCATCGCCCCGCTCCTGTCACTATCGCCTCTCTCCTGTCACTATCGCCCCACCCCTGTCACTATCGCCCCGCTCCTGTCACTATCGCCCCGCTCCTGTCACTATCGTCCCGCTCCTGTCACTATCGCCCCGCTCCTGTCACTATCGCCCCGCTCCTGTCACTATTGCCCCGCTCCTGTCACTATCGCCCCGCTCCTGTCACTATCGTCCCGCTCCTGTCACAATCGCCCGGCCCCTGTCACTATCTCCCCGCTCCTGTCACTATCGTCCCGCTCCTGTCACTATCGCCTCGCTCTTGTCACTATCGCCCCGCCCCTGTCACTATCGCCCCGTTCCTGTCACTATCGCATCGTTCCTGTCACTATCGTCCCGCTCCTGTCACTATCGCCTCGTTCCTGTCACTATCGTCCCGCTCCTGTCACTATCGCCCGTTCCTGTCACTATCGCCCCGCTCCTGTCACCATCATCCCGCTCCTGTCTCTATCGCCCTGCTCCTGTCACTATCGCCCCGCTCCTGTCATTATCGCCCCGCCCCTGTCACTATCGCCCCGCTCCTGTCAATATCGCCCTGCTCCTGTCAATATCGCCCCGCTCCTGTCACCATCGTCCCGCTCCTGTCACCACCGCCCCGCTCCTGTCACTATCGCCCCGCTCCTGTCACCATCGTCCCGCTCCTGTCACTATCGCCCAGCTCCTGTCATTATCGCCCCGCCCCTGTCACTATCGCCCCACTCCTGGCACTATCGCCCCGCATCCTGTCACTATCGTCCCGCTCCTGTCACCATCGCCCCGCTCCTGGCACTATCGCCCCGCATCCTGTCACTATCGTCCCGCTCCTGTCACCATCGCCCCGCTCCTGTCACTATCGCCCCGCTCCTGTCACGATCGTCCCGCTCCTGTCACTATCGCCCCGCTCCTGTCACTATCGTCCCGCTCCTGTCACAATCGCCCGTCCCCTGTCACTATCGCCCTGCTCCTGTCACTATCGCTCTGGTCCTGTCACTATCGCCCCGCTCCTGTCACTATCGCCCCGCTCCTGTCACTATCGGCCCGCCCCTTTGACTATCGTCCTGCTCCTGTCACTATCGCCCCGCCCCTGTCACTATCGGCCCGCTCCTGTCACTATCGCCCCGCCCCTGTCACTAACGCCCCGCTCCTGTCACTATCGCACCGCTCCTGTCACTATCGGCCCGCTCCTGTCACTATCGCCCCGCTCCTGTCACTATCGCCCCGCTCCTGTCACTATCGTCCCGCTCCTGTCACTATCGCCCCGCTCCTGTCACTATTGCCCCGCTCCTGTCACTATCGCCCCGCTCCTGTCACTATCGTCCCGCTCCTGTCACAATCGCCCGTCCCCTGTCACTATCGCCCCGCTCCTGTCACTATCGCTCCGGTCCTGTCACTATCGCCCCGCTCCTTTCACTATCGCCCCGCTCCTGTCACTATCGCTCCTGTCACTATCACCCCGCTCCTGTCACTATCGCCCCGCTCCTGTCACGATCGCCCCGCTCCTGTCACTATCGCCCTGCTCCTGGTACTATCGCTCCTGTCACTATCATCTCGCTCCTGTCACTATCGCCCGTCCCCTGTCACTATCGCCCCGATCCTGTCACTATCGCCTCACTCCTGTCAATATCGCCCCGCTCCTGTCACTATCGCCCCGCTCCTGTCACTATCGTCCCGCTCCTGTCATTATCGCCCCGCTCCTGTCACTATCGACCCGCTCCTGTCACTGTCGCCCCGCTCCTGTCACTGTCGCACCGCTCCTGTCACTATCGCCCCGCTCCTGCCACTATCGCCCCGCTCCTGTCACTGTCGCACCGCTCCTGTCACTATCGCCCCGCTCCTGCCACTATCGCCCCGCTCCTGTCACTATCGTCCCGCTCCTGTCACTATCGCCCCGCTCCTGTCACTATCGCCCCGCTCCAGTCACTATCGTCCCGCTCCTGTCACAATCGTCCAGCTCCTGTCACTATCGCCCCGCTCTTGTCACTATCGCCCCGCTCCTGTCACTATCGCCCCGCTCCTGTCACTATCGCTCCTGTCACTATCGTCCCGCTCCTATCACTATCGCCTGTCCCCTGTCACTATCGCCCCGCTCCTGTCACTATTGCCCCGCTCCTGTCACTATCGATCCTGTCACGATCGTCCCGCTCCTGTCACTATCGCCCGTCCACTGTCATTATCGCCCCGTTCCTGTCACTATTGGCCCACTCCTGTCACTATCGCACCTGTCACTATCGTCCCGCTCCTGTCACTATCGCCCGTCCCCTGTCATTATCGCCCCACTCCTGTCACTATCGCTCCTGTCACTATCGTCTCGCTCCTGTCACTATCATCCCGCTCCTGTCACTATCGCCCGTCCCCTGTCACTATCGCCCCGCTCCTGTCACTATCGCCTCTCTCCTGTCACTATCGCCCCACCCCTGTCACTATCGCCCCGCTCCTGTCACTATCGCCCCGCTCCTGTCACTATCGTCCCGCTCCTGTCACTATCGCCCCGCTCCTGTCACTATCGCCCCGCTCCTGTCACTATCGTCCCGCTCCTGTCACAATCGCCCGGCCCCTGTCACTATCTCCCCGCTCCTGTCACTATCGTCCCGCTCCTGTCACTATCGCCTCGCTCTTGTCACTATCGCCCCGCCCCTGTCACTATCGCCCCGTTCCTGTCACTATCGCATCGTTCCTGTCAATTTCGTCCCGCTCCTGTCACTATCGCCTCGTTCCTGTCACTATCGTCCCGCTCCTGTCACTATCGCCCGTTCCTGTCACTATCGCCCCGCTCCTGTCACCATCGTCCCGCTCCTGTCTCTATCGCCCTGCTCCTGTCACTATTGCCCCGCTCCTGTCATTATCGCCCCGCCCCTGTCACTATCGCCCCGCTCCTGTCAATATCGCCCTGCTCCTGTCAATATCGCCCCGCTCCTGTCACCATCGTCCCGCTCCTGTCACCACCGCCCCGCTCCTGTCACTATCGCCCCGCTCCTGTCACCATCGTCCCGCTCCTGTCACTATCGCCCAGCTCCTGTCACTATCGCCCCGCCCCTGTCACTATCGCCCCACTCCTGGCACTATCGCCCCGCATCCTGTCACTATCGTCCCGCTCCTGTCACCATCGCCCCGCTCCTGACACTATCGCCCCGCATCCTGTCACTATCGTCCCGCTCCTGTCACCATCGCCCCGCTCCTGTCACTATCGCCCCGCTCCTGTCACGATCGTCCCGCTCCTGTCACTATCGCCCCGCTCCTGTCACTATCGTCCCGCTCCTGTCACAATCGCCCGTCCCCTGTCACTATCGCCCCGCTCCTGTCACTATCGCTCCGGTCCTGTCACTATCGCCCCGCTCCTGTCACTATCGCCCCGCTCCTGTCACTATCGGCCCGCCCCTTTGACTATCGTCCTGCTCCTGTCACTATCGCCCCGCCCCTGTCACTATCGGCCCGCTCCTGTCACTATCGCCCCGCCCCTGTCACTAACGCCCCGCTCCTGTCACTATCGCACCGCTCCTGTCACTATCGGCCCGCTCCTGTCACTATCGCCCCGCTCCTGTCACTATCGCCCCGCTCCTGTCACTATCGTCCCGCTCCTGTCACTATCGCCCCGCTCCTGTCACTATCGCCCCGCTCCTGTCACTATCGTCCCGCTCCTGTCACTATCGCCCCGCTCCTGTCACTATCGTCCCGCTCCTGTCACAATCGCCCGTCCCCTGTCACTATCGCCCCGCTCCTGTCACTATCGCTCCGGTCCTGTCACTATCGCCCCGCTCCTTTCACTATCGCCCCGCTCCTGTCACTATCGCTCCTGTCACTATCACCCCGCTCCTGTCACTATCGCCCCGCTCCTGTCACGATCGCCCCGCTCCTGTCACAATCGCCCTGCTCCTGGTACTATCGCTCCTGTCACTATCATCTCGCTCCTGTCACTATCGCCCGTCCCCTGTCACTATCGCCCCGATCCTGTCACTATCGCCTCACTCCTGTCAATATCGCCCCGATCCTGTCACTATCGCCCCGCTCCTGTCACTATCGTCCCGCTCCTGTCATTATCGCCCCGCTCCTGTCACTATCGACCCGCTCCTGTCACTGTCGCCCCGCTCCTGTCACTGTCGCACCGCTCCTGTCACTATCGCCCCGCTCCTGCCACTATCGCCCCGCTCCTGTCACTATCGTCCCGCTCATGTCACAATCGCCCGGCCCCTGTCACTATCGCCCTGCTCCTGTCATTATCGCCTCGCTCCTGTCACTATCGTCCCGCTCCTGTCACTATCGCCCTGCTCCTGTCACTATCGCCCCGCCACTGTCACTATCGCCCCCTCCTGTCACTATTGCCTCGTTCCTGTCACTATCGTCCCGCTCCTGTCACTATCGCCCTGTTCCTGTCACTATCGTCCCGCTCCTGTCACTATCGCGCCGGTCCTGTCACTATCGCCCCGCTCCTGTCACTATCGCCCCGCTCCTGTCACTATCGCCCCGCTCCTGTCACTATCGCCCGGCTACTGTCTCTATCGCCCCGCTCCTGTCACTATCGCCCCGCCCCTGTCACTATCGCCACGCCCCTCTGACTATTGTCCTGCTCCTGTCACTATCGCCACGCCCCTATCACTATCGGCCCGCTCCTGTCACTATCGCCCCGCCCCTGTCACTAACGCCCCGCTCCTGTCACTATCGCACCGCTCCTGTCACTATCGCCCCGCTCCTGTCATTATCGCCCCGCTCCTGTCACTATCGCCCCGCTCCTGTCACTATCGCCCCGCTCCTGTCACTATCGCCCCGCTCCTGTCACGATCGTCCCGCTCCTGTCACTATCGCCCCGCTCCTGTCACTATCGTCCCGCTCCTGTCACAATCGCCCGTCCCCTGTCACTATCGCCCCGCTCCTGTCACTATCGCTCCGGTCCTGTCACTATCGCCCCGCTCCTGTCACTATCGACCCGCTCCTGTCACTATCGCCCCGCTCCTGTCACTATCGCCCGGCTACTGTCTCTATCGCCCCGCTCCTGTCACTATCGCCCCGCTCCTGTCACTGTCGCCCCGCTCCTGTCACTATCGCACCGCTCCTGTCACTATCGCCCCGCTCCTGTCACTATCGCCCCGCTCCTGTCACTATCGCACCGCTCCTGTCACTATCAGCCCGCTCCTGTCACTATCGCCCCGCTCCTGTCACTATCGCCCCGCTCCTGTCACTTTAGTCCTGCTCCTGTCACTATCGACCCGCTCCTGTCACTATCGCCCCGCTCCTGTCACTATCGTCCCGCTCCTGTCACTATCGCCCCGCTTCCTGTCACTATCGTCCCGCTCCTGTCACTATCGCCCCGCTCCTGTCACTATCGCCCCGCTCCTGTCACTATCGTCCCGCTCCTGTCACAATCGCCCGTCCCCTGTCACTATCGCCCCGCTCCTGTCACTATCGCTCCGGTCCTGTCACTATCGCCCCGCTCCTGTCACAATCGTCCCGCCCCTGTCATTATCGCCCTGCTCCTGTCACTATTGCCCCGCTCCTGTCATTATCGCCCTGCTCCTGTCACTATCGACCCGCTCCTGTCACTGTCGCCCCGCTCCTGTCACTATCGCACCGCTCCTGTCACTATCGCCCCGCTCCTGTCACTATCGCTCCGGTCCTGTCACTATCGCCCCGCTCCTGTCACTATCGCCCCGTTCCTGTCACTATCGCTCCTGTCACCATCGCCCCGCTCCTGTCACTATCGCCCCGCTCCTGTCACGATCGCCCCACTCCTGTCACTATCGCCCTGCTCCTGGTACTATCGCTCCTGTCACTATCGTCTCGCTCCTGTCACTATCGCCCGTCCCCTGTCACTATCGCCCCGATCCTGTCACTATCGCCTCACTCCTGTCAATATCGCCCCGCCCCTGTCACTGTCACTATCGACCCGCTCCTGTCACTGTCGCCCCGCTCCTGTCACTATCGCACCGCTCCTGTCACTATCGCCCCGCTCCTGTCACTATCGCCCCGCTCCTGTCACTATCGTCCAGCTCCTGTCATATTCGCCCGGCCCCTGTCACTATCGCCCCGCTCCTGTCATTATCGCCTCGCTCCTGTCACTATCGTCCCGCTCCTGTCACTATCGCCCCATTCCTGTCACTATCGTCCCGCTCCTGTCACTATCGTCCCGCTCCTGTCACTATCGCCTCGTTCCTGTCACTATCGTCCCGCTCCTGTCACTATCGCCCCGTTCCTGTCACTATCGCCCCGCTCCTGTCACTATCGCACCGCTCTTGTCACTATCGCACCGCTCCTGTCACTATCGCCCCGCTCCTGTCACTATCGCCACGCTCCTGTCACTAGCGCGCCGCTCCTGTCATTATCGCCCCGCTCCTGTCACTATTGCCCCGATCCTGTCACTATCGCCCCGCTCCTGTCACTATCGGCCCGCTCCTGTCACTATCGCCCCGCTCCTGTCACTATCGCTCCGGTCCTGTCACTATCGCCCCGCTCCTGTCACTATCGCCCCGCTCCTGTCACTATCGCTCCTGTCACTATCGCCCCGCTCCTGTCACTATCGCCCCGCTCCTGTCACGATCGCCCCACTCCTGTCACTATCGCCCTGCTCCTGGTACTATCGCTCCTGTCACTATCGTCTCGCTCCTGTCACTATCGCCCGTCCCCTGTCACTATCGCCCCGATCCTGTCACTATCGCCTCACTCCTGTCAATATCGCCCCGCCCCTGTCAGTAACGCCCCGCTCCTGTCACTATCGCCCCGCTCCTGTCATTATCGCCCCGCTCCTGTCACTATCGACCCGCTCCTGTCACTGTCGCCCCGCTCCTGTCACTATCGCACCGCTCCTGTCACTATCGCCCCGCTCCTGTCACTATCGCCCCGCTCCTGTCACTATCGTCCAGCTCCTGTCACATTCGCCCGGCCCCTGTCACTATCGCCCCGCTCCTGTCATTATCGCCTCGCTCCTGTCACTATCGTCCCGCTCCTGTCACTATCGCACTGCTCCTGTCACTATCGCCCCGCCACTGTCACTATCGTCCCCTCCTGTCACTATCGTCCCGCTCCTGTCACTATCGCCCCATTCCTGTCACTATCGTCCCGCTCCTGTCACTATCGTCCCGCTCCTGTCACTATCGCCTCGTTCCTGTCACTATCGTCCCGCTCCTGTCACTATCGCCCCGTTCCTGTCACTATCGCCCCGCTCCTGTCACTATCGCACCGCTCTTGTCACTATCGCACCGCTCCTGTCACTATCGCCCCGCTCCTGTCACTATCGCCACGCTCCTGTCACTAGCGCGCCGCTCCTGTCATTATCGCCCCGCTCCTGTCACTATCGCCCCGATCCTGTCACTATCGCCCCGCTCCTGTCACTATCGGCCCGCTCCTGTCACTATCGCACCGCTCTTGTCACTATCGCCCCGCTCCTGTCACTATCGCCCCACTCCTGTCACTATCGTCCCGCTCCTGTCACCATCGCCCCGCTCCTGTCACTATCGTCCCACTCCTGTCACAATCGCCCGTCCCCTGTCACTATCGCCCCGCTCCTGTCACTATCGCTCCGGTCCTGTCACTATCGTCCCGCTCCTGTCACAATCGCCCGGCCCCTGTCACTATCGCCCCGCTCCTGTCACTATCGCCCCGCTCCAGTCACTATCGTCCCGCTCCTGTCACAATCGCCCGGCCCCTGTCACTATCGCCCCGCTCCTGTCACTATCGCTCCTGTCAGTATCGTCCCGCTCCTGTCACTATCGCCCCGCTCCTGTCACTATCGCCCCGCTCCTGTCAGTATCGTCCTGCTCCTGTCAGTATCGTCCCGTTCCTGTCACTATCGTCCCGCTCCTGTCACAATCGTCCCGCTCCTTTCACTATCGTCCCGCTCCTGTCATTATCGCCCCGCTCCTGTCACTATCGTCCCGCTCCTGTCACTATCGCTCGTCCCCTGTCACTATCGCCCCGCTCCTGTCACTATCCCTCCGGTCCTGTCACTATCGCCCCGCTCCTGTCACTATCGCCCCGCTCCTGTCACTATCGCCCCGCTCCTGTCACCATCGTCCCGCTCCTGTCACTATCGCCCCGCTCCTGTCACTATCGCCCCGCTCCTGTCACTATCGCCCCGCTCCTGTCACTATCGTCCCGCTCCTGTCACTATCGGCCCGCTCCTGTCACTATCGCCCCGCTCCTGTCACTATCGTCCCGCTCCTGTCACAATCGCCCGTCCCCTGTCACTATCGCCCCGCTCCTGTCACTATCGCTCCGGTCCTGTCACTATCGCCCCGCTCCTGTCACTATCGCCCCGCCCCTGTCACTAAAGCCCCGCTCCTGTCACTATCGCACCGCTCCTGTCACTATCGGCCCGCTCCTGTCACTATCGCCCCGCTCCTGTCACTATCGTCCTGCTCCTGTCACTATCGCCCCGCTCCTGTCACTATCGCACCGCTCCAGTCACTATCGCCCTGCTCCTGTCACTATCGCCCCGCTCCTGTCACAATCGCCCGGCCTCTGTCACTATCGCCCCGCTCCTGTCATTATCGCCTCGCTCCTGTCACTATCGTCCCGTTCATGTCACTATTGCCCTGCCCCTGTCACTATCACCCCGCCACTGTCACTATCGCCCCCTCCTGTCACTATCGCCCCGTTCCTGTCACTATCGTCCCGCTCCTGTCACTATCGTCCCGCTCCTGTCGCTATCGCCCCGTTCCTGTCACTATCGTCCCGCTCCTGTCACTATCGGCCCGCTCCTGTCACTATCGCCCCGCTCCTGTCACTATCACCACGCTCCTGTCACTATCGCCCCGCTCCTGTCACTATCGCACGGATCCTGTCTCTATCGCCCCGCTCCTGTCACTATCGCCCCGCTCCTGTCACTATCGGCCCGCTCCTGTCACTATCGTCCCGCTCCTGTCACAATCGCCCGGCCCCGTCACTATCGCATCGCTCCTGTCACTATCGCCCCTCTCCTGTCACTATCGCCCCGCTCCTGTCACTATCGCCCCGCTCCTGTCACTATCGTCCCGCTCCTGTCACTATCGCCCCGCTCCTGTCACTATCGCCCCGCTCCTGTCACTATCGTCTCGCTTCTGTCACTATCGCCCTGCTCCTGTCACAATCGCCCGGCCCCTGTCACTATCGCCCCGCTCCTGTCACTATCGCTCCTGTCAGTATCGTCCCGCTCCTGTCACTATCGCCCCGCTCCTGTCACTATCGCCCCGCTCCTGTCATTATCGTCCTGCTCCTGTCACTATCGCCCCGTTCCTGTCACTATCGTCCCGCTCCTGTCACAATCGTCCCGCTCCTTTCACTATCGTCCCGCTCCTGTCACTATCGCCCCGCTCCTGTCACTATCGTCCCGCTCCTGTCACTATCGCTCGTCCCCTGTCACTATCGCCCCGCTCCTGTCACTATCGCCCCGCTCCTGTCACTATCGCCCCGCTCCTGTCACTATCGTCCTGCTCCTGTCACTATCGCCCCGCTCCTGTCACTATCGCCCCGCTCCAGTCACTATCGTCCCGCTCCTGTCACTATCGCCCCGCTCCTGTCACTATCGCCCCGCTCCTGTCACTATCGCCCCGCTCCTGTCACTATCGCTCCGCTCCTGTCACTATCGGCCCGCTCCAGTCACTATCGCCCCGCTCCTGTCACTATCGCCCCACTCCTGTCACAATCGCCCCGCTCCAGTCACTATCGTCCCGCTCCTGTCACTATCGCCCTGCTCCTGTCATTATCGCCTCGCTCCTGTCACTATCGTCCCGTTCCTGTCACTATTGCCCTGCCCCTGTCTCTATCACCCCGCCACTGTCACTATCGCCCCCTCCTGTCATTATCGCCCCGTTCCTGTCACTATCGTCCCGCTCCTGTCACTATCGTCCCGCTCCTGTCGCTATCGCCCCGTTCCTGTCACTATCGTCCCGCTCCTGTCACTATCGGCCCGCTCCTGTCACTATCGCCCCGCTCCTGTCACTATCACCCCGCTCCTGTCACTATCGCCCCGCTCCTGTCACTATCGCACGGATCCTGTCTCTATCGCCCCGCTCCTGTCACTATCGCCCCGCTCCTGTCACTATCGGCCCGCTCCTGTCACTATCGTCCCGCTCCTGTCACAATCGCCCGGCCCCGTCACTATCGCATCGCTCCTGTCACTATCGCCCCGCTCCTGTCACTATCGCCCCGCTCCTGTCACTATCGCCCCGCTCCTGTCACTATCGCTCCTGTCACTATCGTCCCGCTCCTGTCACTATCGCCCGTCCCCTGTCACTATCGCCCCGCTCCTGTCACTATCGCCACGCTCCTGTCACTATCGTCCAGCTCCTGTCACTATCGCCCCGCTCTTGTCACTGTCGCCCCGCTCCTGTCACTATCGCCCTGCTCCTGTCACTATCGCCCCGCTCCTGTCACTCTCGTCCCGCTCCTGTCACAATCGCCCGGCCCCTGTCACTATCGTCCCGCTCCTGTCACCACCGCCCCGCTCCTGTCACTATCGCCCCGCTCCTGTCACCATCGTCCCGCTCCTGTCACTATCGCCCCGCTCCTGTCACTATCGCCCCGACCCTGTCACTATCGTCCCGCTCCTGTCACCACCGCCCCGCTCCTGTCACTATCGCCCCGCTCCTGTCACCATCGTCCCGCTCCTGTCACCATCGGCCCGCTCCTGTCACTATCGTCCCGCTCCTGTCACTATCGCCCCGCTCCTGTCACTATCGCCCCGCCCCTGTCACTATTGCCCCGCTCCTGTCACTAACGCCCCGCTCCTGTCACTATCGCCCCTGTCTCTATTGCCCCGCCCCTGTCACTATCGCCACGCCCCGTCACTATCGCCCCGATCCTGTCACTATCGCCCCGCCCCTGTCACTATCACCCCTGTCACTATTGCCTCGCCCCTGTCACTATCGCCCCGCCCCTGTCACTATCGCCCCGCTCCTGTCACTATCGCCCCGCTCCTGTCACTATCGTCCAGCTCCTGTCACTATCGCCCCGCTCTTGTCACTATCGCCCCGCTCCTGTCACTCTCGCCCCGCTCCAGTCACTATTGCCCCACTCCTGTCACTATCGCTCCTGTCACTATCGTCCCGCTCCTGTCACTATCGCCTGTTCCCTGTCACTATCGCCCCGCTCCTGTCACTATTGCCCCGCTCCTGTCACTATCGCCCCTGTCTCTATTGCCCCACTCCTGTCACTATCACCACGCCCCGTCACTATCGCCCCGATCCTGTCACTATCGCCCCGCCCCTGTCACTATCACCCCTGTCACTATTGCCCCGCCCCTGTCACTATCGCCCCGCCCCTGTCACTATCGCTCCGCTCCTGTCACCATCACCCCGCTCCTGTCACTATCGCACCGCCCCTGTCACTATCGCCCCACCCCTGTCACTATCGCCCCGCCCCTGTCACTATCGCCCCTGTCACTATCGCCCCGCTCCTGTCACTATCGCCCCGCCCCCTGTCACTATCGCCCCGCTCCTGTCACTATCGTCCAACTCCTGTCACTATCGCCCCGCTCTTGTCACTATCGCCCCGCTCCTGTCACTATAGCCCCGCTCCTGTCACTATTGCCCCGCTCCTGTCACTATCGCTCCTGTCACTATCGTCCCGCTCCTGTCACTATCGCCTGTCCCCTGTCACTATCGCCCCGCTCCTGTCACTATTGCCCCGCTCCTGTCACTATCGATCCTGTCACTATCGTCCCGCTCCTGTCACTATCGCCAGTCCCCTGTCACTATCGCCCCGTTCCTGTCACTATTGCCCCACTCCTGTCACTATCGCACCTGTCACTATCGCCCCGCTCCTGTCACTATCGTCCCGCTCCTGTCACTATCGCCCCGCTCCTGTCACCATCGCCCCTGTCACTATCGTCCCGCTCCTGTCACAATCGCCCGGCCCCTGTCACTATCTCCCCGCTCCTGTCACTATCGTCCCGCTCCTGTCACTATCGCCTCGCTCTTGTCACTATCGCCCCGCCCCTGTCACTATCGCACCGTTCCTGTCACTATCGCATAGATCCTGTCACTATCGTCCTGCTCCTGTCACTATCGCCTCGTTCCTGTCACTATCGTCCCGCTCCTGTCACTATCGCCCGTTCCTGTCACTATCGCCCCGCTCCTGTCACCATCGTCCCGCTCCTGTCACTATCGCCCCGCTCCTGTCACTATCGTCCCGCTCCTTTCATTATCGCCCCGTCCCTGTCACTATCGCCCCGCTCCTGTCAATATCGCCCTGCTCCTGTCAATATCGCCCCGCTCCTGTCACCATCGTCCCGCTCCTGTCACCACCGCCCCGCTCCTGTCACTATCGCCCCGCTCCTGTCACCATCGTCCCGCTCCTGTCACTATCGCCCAGCTCCTGTCACTATCGCCTGTCCCCTGTCACTATCGCCCCGCTCCTGTCACTATTGCCCCGCTCCTGTCACTATCGCCCCTGTCTCTATTGCCCCACCCCTGTCACTATCGCCACGCCCCGTCACTATCGCCCCGATCCTGTCACTATCGCCCCGCCCCTGTCACTATCACCCCTGTCACTATTGCCCCGCCCCTGTCACTATCGCCCCGCCCCTGTCACTATCGCTCCGCTCCTGTCACCATCGCCCCGCTCCTGTCACTATCGCACCGCCCCTGTCACTATCGCCCCGCCCCTGTCACTATCGCCCCTGTCACTATCGCCCCGCTCCTGTCACTATCGCCCCGCCCCCTGTCACTATCGCCCCGCTCCTGTCACTATCGTCCCGCTCCTGTCACTATCGCCCCGCTCCTGTCACTATCGCCCCGCTCCTGTCACTATCGCCCCGCTCCTGTCACTATCGCCCCGCTCCTGTCACTATCGCCCCGCTCCTGTCACTATCGTCCCGCTCCTGTCACAATCGCCCGGCCCCTGTCACTATCTCCCCGCTCCTGTCACTATCGTCCCGCTCCTGTCACTATCGCCTCGCTCTTGTCACTATCGCCCCGCCCCTGTCACTATCGCCCCGTTCCTGTCACTATCGCATCGTTCCTGTCACTATCGTCCTGCTCCTGTCACTATCGCCTCGTTCCTGTTACTATCGTCCCGCTCCTGTCACTATCGCCCGTTCCTGTCACTATCGCCCCGCTCCTGTCACCATCGTCCCGCTCCTGTCACTATCGCCCCGCTCCTGTCACTATCGTCCCGCTCCTTTCATTATCGCCCCGCCCCTGTCACTATCGCCCCGCTCCTGTCAATATCGCCCTGCTCCTGTCAATATCGCCCCGCTCCTGTCACCACCGCCCCGCTCCTGTCACTATCGCCCCGCTCCTGTCACCATCGTCCCGCTCCTGTCACCATCGCCCAGCTCCTGTCACTATCGCCTGTCCCCTGTCACTATCGCCCCGCTCCTGTCACTATTGCCCCGCTCCTGTCACTATCGCCCCTGTCTCTATTGCCCCACCCCTGTCACTATCGCCACGCCCCGTCACTATCGCCCCGCTCCTGTCAATATCGTCCCGCCCCTGTCACTATCGCCCCGCCCCTGTCACTATCGCTCCGCTCCTGTCACCATCGCCCCGCTCCTGTCACTATCGCACCGCCCCTGTCACTATCGCCCCGCCCCTGTCACTATCGCCCCTGTCACTATCGCCCCGCTCCTGTCACTATCGCCCCGCCCCCTGTCACTATCGCCCCGCTCCTGTCACTATCGTCCAGCTCCTGTCACTATCGCCCCACTCTTGTCACTATCGCCCCGCTCCTGTCACTATAGCCCCGCTCCTGTCACTATTGCCCCGCTCCTGTCACTATCGCTCCTGTCACTATCGTCCCGCTCCTGTCACTATCGCCTGTCCCCTGTCACTATCGCCACGCTCCTGTCACTATTGCCCCGCTCCTGTCACTATCGATCCTGTCACTATCGTCCCGCTCCTGTCACTATCGCCCGTCCCCTGTCACTATCGCCCCGTTCCTGTCACTATTGCCCCACTCCTGTCACTATCGCTCCTGTCACTATCGTCCCGCTCCTGTCACTATCGCCCGTCCCCTGTCACTATCGCCCCGCTCCTGTCACTATCGCTCCTGTCACTATCGTCCCGCTCCTGTCACTATCATCCCGCTCCTGTCACTATCGCCCGTCCCCTGTCACTATCGCCCCGCTCCTGTCACTATCGCCTCTCTCCTGTCACTATCGCCCCACCCCTGTCACTATCGCCCCGCTCCTTTCACTATCGTCCCGCTCCTGTCACTATCACCCCGCTCCTGTCACGATCGCCCCGCTCCTGTCACTATCGCCCTGCTCCTGTCACTATCGCCCGTCCCCTGTCATTATCGCCCCGTTCCTGTCACTATTGGCCCACTCCTGTCACTATCGCACCTGTCACTATCGTCCCGCTCCTGTCACTATCGCCCGTCCCCTGTCATTATCGCCCCACTCCTGTCACTATCGCTCCTGTCACTATCGTCCCGCTCCTGTCACTATCATCCCGCTCCTGTCACTATCGCCCGTCCCCTGTCACCATCGCCCCGCTCCTGTCACTATCGCCTCTCTCCTGTCACTATCGCCCCACCCCTGTCACTATCGCCCCGCTCCTGTCACTATCGCCCCGCTCCTGTCACTATCGTCCCGCTCCTGTCACTATCGCCCCGCTCCTGTCACTATCGCCCCGCTCCTGTCACTATTGCCCCGCTCCTGTCACTATCGCCCCGCTCCTGTCACTATCGTCCCGCTCTTGTCACAATCGCCCCGCCCCTGTCACTATCGCCCCGTTCCTGTCACTATCGCATCGTTCCTGTCACTATCGTCCCGCTCCTGTCACTATCGCCTCGTTCCTGTCACTATCGTCCCGCTCCTGTCACTATCGCCCGTTCCTGTCACTATCGCCCCGCTCCTGTCACCATCGTCCCGCTCCTGTCTCTATCGCCCTGCTCCTGTCACTATCGCCCCGCTCCTGTCATTATCGCCCCGCCCCTGTCACTATCGCCCCGCTCCTGTCAATATCGCCCTGCTCCTGTCAATATCGCCCCGCTCCTGTCACCATCGTCCCGCTCCTGTCACCACCGCCCCGCTCCTGTCACTATCGCCCCGCTCCTGTCACCATCGTCCCGCTCCTGTCACTATCGCCCAGCTCCTGTCATTATCGCCCCGCCCCTGTCACTATCGCCCCACTCCTGGCACTATCGCCCCGCATCCTGTCACTATCGTCCCGCTCCTGTCACCATCGCCCCGCTCCTGGCACTATCGCCCCGCATCCTGTCACTATCGTCCCGCTCCTGTCACCATCGCCCCGCTCCTGTCACAATCGCCCGTCCCCTGTCACTATCGCCCTGCTCCTGTCACTATCGCTCTGGTCCTGTCACTATCGCCCCGCTCCTGTCACTATCGCCCCGCTCCTGTCACTATCGGCCCGCCCCTTTGACTATCGTCCTGCTCCTGTCACTATCGCCCCGCCCCTGTCACTATCGGCCCGCTCCTGTCACTATCGCCCCGCCCCTGTCACTAACGCCCCGCTCCTGTCACTATCGCACCGCTCCTGTCACTATCGGCCCGCTCCTGTCACTATCGCCCCGCTCCTGTCACTATCGCCCCGCTCCTGTCACTATCGTCCCGCTCCTGTCACTATCGCCCCGCTCCTGTCACTATTGCCCCGCTCCTGTCACTATCGCCCCGCTCCTGTCACTATCGTCCCGCTCCTGTCACAATCGCCCGTCCCCTGTCACTATCGCCCCGCTCCTGTCACTATCGCTCCGGTCCTGTCACTATCGCCCCGCTCCTTTCACTATCGCCCCGCTCCTGTCACTATCGCTCCTGTCACTATCACCCCGCTCCTGTCACTATCGCCCCGCTCCTGTCACGATCGCCCCGCTCCTGTCACTATCGCCCTGCTCCTGGTACTATCGCTCCTGTCACTATCATCTCGCTCCTGTCACTATCGCCCGTCCCCTGTCACTATCGCCCCGATCCTGTCACTATCGCCTCACTCCTGTCAATATCGCCCCGCTCCTGTCACTATCGCCCCGCTCCTGTCACTATCGTCCCGCTCCTGTCATTATCGCCCCGCTCCTGTCACTATCGACCCGCTCCTGTCACTGTCGCCCCGCTCCTGTCACTGTCGCACCGCTCCTGTCACTATCGCCCCGCTCCTGCCACTATCGCCCCGCTCCTGTCACTGTCGCACCGCTCCTGTCACTATCGCCCCGCTCCTGCCACTATCGCCCCGCTCCTGTCACTATCGTCCCGCTCCTGTCACTATCGCCCCGCTCCTGTCACTATCGCCCCGCTCCAGTCACTATCGTCCCGCTCCTGTCACAATCGTCCAGCTCCTGTCACTATCGCCCCGCTCTTGTCACTATCGCCCCGCTCCTGTCACTATCGTCCCGCTCCTATCACTATCGCCTGTCCCCTGTCACTATCGCCCCGCTCCTGTCACTATTGCCCCGCTCCTGTCACTATCGATCCTGTCACGATCGTCCCGCTCCTGTCACTATCGCCCGTCCACTGTCATTGTCGCCCCGTTCCTGTCACTATTGGCCCACTCCTGTCACTATCGCACCTGTCACTATCGTCCCGCTCCTGTCACTATCGCCCGTCCCCTGTCATTATCGCCCCACTCCTGTCACTATCGCTCCTGTCACTATCGTCTCGCTCCTGTCACTATCATCCCGCTCCTGTCACTATCGCCCGTCCCCTGTCACTATCGCCCCGCTCCTGTCACTATCGCCTCTCTCCTGTCACTATCGCCCCACCCCTGTCACTATCGCCCCGCTCCTGTCACTATCGCCCCGCTCCTGTCACTATCGTCCCGCTCCTGTCACTATCGCCCCGCTCCTGTCACTATCGCCCCGCTCCTGTCACTATCGTCCCGCTCCTGTCACAATCGCCCGGCCCCTGTCACTATCTCCCCGCTCCTGTCACTATCGTCCCGCTCCTGTCACTATCGCCTCGCTCTTGTCACTATCGCCCCGCCCCTGTCACTATCGCCCCGTTCCTGTCACTATCGCATCGTTCCTGTCACTATCGTCCCGCTCCTGTCACTATCGCCTCGTTCCTGTCACTATCGTCCCGCTCCTGTCACTATCGCCCGTTCCTGTCACTATCGCCCCGCTCCTGTCACCATCGTCCCGCTCCTGTCTCTATCGCCCTGCTCCTGTCACTATTGCCCCGCTCCTGTCATTATCGCCCCGCCCCTGTCACTATCGCCCCGCTCCTGTCAATATCGCCCTGCTCCTGTCAATATCGCCCCGCTCCTGTCACCATCGTCCCGCTCCTGTCACCACCGCCCCGCTCCTGTCACTATCGCCCCGCTCCTGTCACCATCGTCCCGCTCCTGTCACTATCGCCCAGCTCCTGTCACTATCGCCCCGCCCCTGTCACTATCGCCCCACTCCTGGCACTATCGCCCCGCATCCTGTCACTATCGTCCCGCTCCTGTCACCATCGCCCCGCTCCTGACACTATCGCCCCGCATCCTGTCACTATCGTCCCGCTCCTGTCACCATCGCCCCGCTCCTGTCACTATCGCCCCGCTCCTGTCACGATCGTCCCGCTCCTGTCACTATCGCCCCGCTCCTGTCACTATCGTCCCGCTCCTGTCACAATCGCCCGTCCCCTGTCACTATCGCCCCGCTCCTGTCACTATCGCTCCGGTCCTGTCACTATCGCCCCGCTCCTGTCACTATCGCCCCGCTCCTGTCACTATCGGCCCGCCCCTTTGACTATCGTCCTGCTCCTGTCACTATCGCCCCGCCCCTGTCACTATCGGCCCGCTCCTGTCACTATCGCCCCGCCCCTGTCACTAACGCCCCGCTCCTGTCACTATCGCACCGCTCCTGTCACTATCGGCCCGCTCCTGTCACTATCGCCCCGCTCCTGTCACTATCGCCCCGCTCCTGTCACTATCGTCCCGCTCCTGTCACTATCGCCCCGCTCCTGTCACTATCGCCCCGCTCCTGTCACTATCGTCCCGCTCCTGTCACTATCGCCCCGCTCCTGTCACTATCGTCCCGCTCCTGTCACAATCGCCCGTCCCCTGTCACTATCGCCCCGCTCCTGTCACTATCGCTCCGGTCCTGTCACTATCGCCCCGCTCCTTTCACTATCGCCCCGCTCCTGTCACTATCGCTCCTGTCACTATCACCCCGCTCCTGTCACTATCGCCCCGCTCCTGTCACGATCGCCCCGCTCCTGTCACTATCGCCCCGCTCCTGTCACTATCGGCCCGCCCCTTTGACTATCGTCCTGCTCCTGTCACTATCGCCCCGCCCCTGTCACTATCGGCCCGCTCCTGTCACTATCGCCCCGCCCCTGTCACTAACGCCCCGCTCCTGTCACTATCGCACCGCTCCTGTCACTATCGGCCCGCTCCTGTCACTATCGCCCCGCTCCTGTCACTATCGCCCCGCTCCTGTCACTATCGTCCCGCTCCTGTCACTATCGCCCCGCTCCTGTCACTATCGCCCCGCTCCTGTCACTATCGTCCCGCTCCTGTCACTATCGCCCCGCTCCTGTCACTATCGTCCCGCTCCTGTCACAATCGCCCGTCCCCTGTCACTATCGCCCCGCTCCTGTCACTATCGCTCCGGTCCTGTCACTATCGCCCCGCTCCTTTCACTATCGCCCCGCTCCTGTCACTATCGCCTGTCCCCTGTCACTATCGCCACGCTCCTGTCACTATTGCCCCGCTCCTGTCACTATCGATCCTGTCACTATCGTCCCGCTCCTGTCACTATCGCCCGTCCCCTGTCACTATCGCCCCGTTCCTGTCACTATTGCCCCACTCCTGTCACTATCGCTCCTGTCACTATCGTCCCGCTCCTGTCACTATCGCCCGTCCCCTGTCACTATCGCCCCGCTCCTGTCACTATCGCTCCTGTCACTATCGTCCCGCTCCTGTCACTATCATCCCGCTCCTGTCACTATCGCCCGTCCCCTGTCACTATCGCCCCGCTCCTGTCACTATCGCCTCTCTCCTGTCACTATCGCCCCACCCCTGTCACTATCGCCCCGCTCCTTTCACTATCGTCCCGCTCCTGTCACTATCACCCCGCTCCTGTCACGATCGCCCCGCTCCTGTCACTATCGCCCTGCTCCTGTCACTATCGCCCGTCCCCTGTCATTATCGCCCCGTTCCTGTCACTATTGGCCCACTCCTGTCACTATCGCACCTGTCACTATCGTCCCGCTCCTGTCACTATCGCCCGTCCCCTGTCATTATCGCCCCACTCCTGTCACTATCGCTCCTGTCACTATCGTCCCGCTCCTGTCACTATCATCCCGCTCCTGTCACTATCGCCCGTCCCCTGTCACCATCGCCCCGCTCCTGTCACTATCGCCTCTCTCCTGTCACTATCGCCCCGCCCCTGTCACTATCGCCCCGCTCCTGTCACTATCGCCCCGCTCCTGTCACTATCGTCCCGCTCCTGTCACTATCGCCCCGCTCCTGTCACTATCGCCCCGCTCCTGTCACTATTGCCCCGCTCCTGTCACTATCGCCCCGCTCCTGTCACTATCGTCCCGCTCCTGTCACAATCGCCCGGCCCCTGTCACTATCTCCCCGCTCCTGTCACTATCGTCCCGCTCCTGTCACTATCGCCTCGCTCTTGTCACTATCGCCCCGCCCCTGTCACTATCGCCCCGTTCCTGTCACTATCGCATCGTTCCTGTCACTATCGTCCCGCTCCTGTCACTATCGCCTCGTTCCTGTCACTATCGTCCCGCTCCTGTCACTATCGCCCGTTCCTGTCACTATCGCCCCGCTCCTGTCACCATCGTCCCGCTCCTGTCTCTATCGCCCTGCTCCTGTCACTATCGCCCCGCTCCTGTCATTATCGCCCCGCCCCTGTCACTATCGCCCCGCTCCTGTCAATATCGCCCTGCTCCTGTCAATATCGCCCCGCTCCTGTCACCATCGTCCCGCTCCTGTCACCACCGCCCCGCTCCTGTCACTATCGCCCCGCTCCTGTCACCATCGTCCCGCTCCTGTCACTATCGCCCAGCTCCTGTCATTATCGCCCCGCCCCTGTCACTATCGCCCCACTCCTGGCACTATCGCCCCGCATCCTGTCACTATCGTCCCGCTCCTGTCACCATCGCCCCGCTCCTGGCACTATCGCCCCGCATCCTGTCACTATCGTCCCGCTCCTGTCACCATCGCCCCGCTCCTGTCACAATCGCCCGTCCCCTGTCACTATCGCCCTGCTCCTGTCACTATCGCTCTGGTCCTGTCACTATCGCCCCGCTCCTGTCACTATCGCCCCGCTCCTGTCACTATCGGCCCGCCCCTTTGACTATCGTCCTGCTCCTGTCACTATCGCCCCGCCCATGTCACTATCGGCCCGCTCCTGTCACTATCGCCCCGCCCCTGTCACTAACGCCCCGCTCCTGTCACTATCGCACCGCTCCTGTCACTATCGGCCCGCTCCTGTCACTATCGCCCCGCTCCTGTCACTATCGCCCCGCTCCTGTCACTATCGTCCCGCTCCTGTCACTATCGCCCCGCTCCTGTCACTATTGCCCCGCTCCTGTCACTATCGCCCCGCTCCTGTCACTATCGTCCCGCTCCTGTCACAATCGCCCGTCCCCTGTCACTATCGCCCCGCTCCTGTCACTATCGCTCCGGTCCTGTCACTATCGCCCCGCTCCTTTCACTATCGCCCCGCTCCTGTCACTATCGCTCCTGTCACTATCACCCCGCTCCTGTCACTATCGCCCCGCTCCTGTCACGATCGCCCCGCTCCTGTCACTATCGCCCTGCTCCTGGTACTATCGCTCCTGTCACTATCATCTCGCTCCTGTCACTATCGCCCGTCCCCTGTCACTATCGCCCCGATCCTGTCACTATCGCCTCACTCCTGTCAATATCGCCCCGCTCCTGTCACTATCGCCCCGCTCCTGTCACTATCGTCCCGCTCCTGTCATTATCGCCCCGCTCCTGTCACTATCGACCCGCTCCTGTCACTGTCGCCCCGCTCCTGTCACTGTCGCACCGCTCCTGTCACTATCGCCCCGCTCCTGCCACTATCGCCCCGCTCCTGTCACTGTCGCACCGCTCCTGTCACTATCGCCCCGCTCCTGCCACTATCGCCCCGCTCCTGTCACTATCGTCCCGCTCCTGTCACTATCGCCCCGCTCCTGTCACTATCGCCCCGCTCCAGTCACTATCGTCCCGCTCCTGTCACAATCGTCCAGCTCCTGTCACTATCGCCCCGCTCTTGTCACTATCGCCCCGCTCCTGTCACTATCGCCCCGCTCCAGTCACTATCGCTCCTGTCACTATCGTCCCGCTCCTATCACTATCGCCTGTCCCCTGTCACTATCGCCCCGCTCCTGTCACTATTGCCCCGCTCCTGTCACTATCGATCCTGTCACGATCGTCCCGCTCCTGTCACTATCGCCCGTCCACTGTCATTGTCGCCCCGTTCCTGTCACTATTGGCCCACTCCTGTCACTATCGCACCTGTCACTATCGTCCCGCTCCTGTCACTATCGCCCGTCCCCTGTCATTATCGCCCCACTCCTGTCACTATCGCTCCTGTCACTATCGTCTCGCTCCTGTCACTATCATCCCGCTCCTGTCACTATCGCCCGTCCCCTGTCACTATCGCCCCGCTCCTGTCACTATCGCCTCTCTCCTGTCACTATCGCCCCACCCCTGTCACTATCGCCCCGCTCCTGTCACTATCGCCCCGCTCCTGTCACTATCGTCCCGCTCCTGTCACTATCGCCCCGCTCCTGTCACTATCGCCCCGCTCCTGTCACTATCGTCCCGCTCCTGTCACAATCGCCCGGCCCCTGTCACTATCTCCCCGCTCCTGTCACTATCGTCCCGCTCCTGTCACTATCGCCTCGCTCTTGTCACTATCGCCCCGCCCCTGTCACTATCGCCCCGTTCCTGTCACTATCGCATCGTTCCTGTCACTATCGTCCCGCTCCTGTCACTATCGCCTCGTTCCTGTCACTATCGTCCCGCTCCTGTCACTATCGCCCGTTCCTGTCACTATCGCCCCGCTCCTGTCACCATCGTCCCGCTCCTGTCTCTATCGCCCTGCTCCTGTCACTATTGCCCCGCTCCTGTCATTATCGCCCCGCCCCTGTCACTATCGCCCCGCTCCTGTCAATATCGCCCTGCTCCTGTCAATATCGCCCCGCTCCTGTCACCATCGTCCCGCTCCTGTCACCACCGCCCCGCTCCTGTCACTATCGCCCCGCTCCTGTCACCATCGTCCCGCTCCTGTCACTATCGCCCAGCTCCTGTCACTATCGCCCCGCCCCTGTCACTATCGCCCCACTCCTGGCACTATCGCCCCGCATCCTGTCACTATCGTCCCGCTCCTGTCACCATCGCCCCGCTCCTGACACTATCGCCCCGCATCCTGTCACTATCGTCCCGCTCCTGTCACCATCGCCCCGCTCCTGTCACTATCGCCCCGCTCCTGTCACGATCGTCCCGCTCCTGTCACTATCGCCCCGCTCCTGTCACTATCGTCCCGCTCCTGTCACTATCGCCCCGCTCCTGTCACTATCGCCCCGCTCCTGTCACTATCGCCCCGCTCCTGTCACTATCGCCCCGCTCCTGTCACTATCGGCCCGCCCCTTTGACTATCGTCCTGCTCCTGTCACTATCGCCCCGCCCCTGTCACTATCGGCCCGCTCCTGTCACTATCGCCCCGCCCCTGTCACTAACGCCCCGCTCCTGTCACTATCGCACCGCTCCTGTCACTATCGGCCCGCTCCTGTCACTATCGCCCCGCTCCTGTCACTATCGCCCCGCTCCTGTCACTATCGTCCCGCTCCTGTCACTATCGCCCCGCTCCTGTCACTATCGCCCCGCTCCTGTCACTATCGTCCCGCACCTGTCACTATCGCCCCGCTCCTGTCACTATCGTCCCGCTCCTGTCACAATCGCCCGTCCCCTGTCACTATCGCCCCGCTCCTGTCACTATCGCTCCGGTCCTGTCACTATCGCCCCGCTCCTTTCACTATCGCCCCGCTCCTGTCACTATCGCTCCTGTCACTATCACCCCGCTCCTGTCACTATCGCCCCGCTCCTGTCACGATCGCCCCGCTCCTGTCACAATCGCCCTGCTCCTGGTACTATCGCTCCTGTCACTATCATCTCGCTCCTGTCACTATCGCCCGTCCCCTGTCACTATCGCCCCGATCCTGTCACTATCGCCTCACTCCTGTCAATATCGCCCCGCTCCTGTCACTATCGCCCCGCTCCTGTCACTATCGTCCCGCTCCTGTCATTATCGCCCCGCTCCTGTCACTATCGACCCGCTCCTGTCACTGTCGCCCCGCTCCTGTCACTGTCGCACCGCTCCTGTCACTATCGCCCCGCTCCTGCCACTATCGCCCCGCTCCTGTCACTATCGTCCCGCTCCTGTCACAATCGCCCGGCCCCTGTCACTATCGCCCTGTTCCTGTCATTATCGCCTCGCTCCTGTCACTATCGTACCGCTCCTGTCACTATCGCCCTGCTCCTGTCACTATCGCCCCGCCACTGTCACTATCGCCCCCTCCTGTCACTATTGCCTCGTTCCTGTCACTATCGTCCCGCTCCTGTCACTATCGCCCTGTTCCTGTCACTATCGTCCCGCTCCTGTCACTATCGCGCCGGTCCTGTCACTATCGCCCCGCTCCTGTCACTATCGCCCCGCTCCTGTCACTATCGCCCCGCTCCTGTCACTATCGCCCGGCTACTGTCTCGATCGCCCCGCTCCTGTCACTATCGCCCCGCCCCTGTCACTATCGCCACGCCTCTCTGACTATTGTCCTGCTCCTGTCACTATCGCCACGCCCCTATCACTATCGGCCCGCTCCTGTCACTATCACCCCGCCCCTGTCACTAACGCCCCGCTCCTGTCACTATCGCACCGCTCCTGTCACTATCGCCCCGCTCCTGTCATTATCGCCCCGCTCCTGTCACTATCGCCCCGCTCCTGTCACTATCGCCCCGCTCCTGTCACTATCGCCCCGCTCCTGTCACGATCGTCCCGCTCCTGTCACTATCGCCCCGCTCCTGTCACTATCGTCCCGCTCCTGTCACAATCGCCCGTCCCCTGTCACTATCGCCCCGCTCCTGTCATTATCGCTCCGGTCCTGTCACTATCGCCCCGCTCCTGTCACTATCGCCCCGCTCCTGTCACTATCGCCCGGCTACTGTCTCTATCGCCCCGCTCCTGTCACTATCGCCCCGCCCCTGTCACTATCGCCCCGCCCCTCTGACTATCGTCCTGCTCCTGTCACTATCGCCACGCCCCTGTCACTATCGGCCCGCTCCTGTCACTATCGCCCCGCCCCTGTCACTAACGCCCCGCTCCTGTCACTATCGCACCGCTCCTGTCACTATCGTCCCGCTCCTGTCACTATCGTCCCGCTCCTGTCACAATCGCCCGTCCCCTGTCACTATCGCCCCGCTCCTGTCACTATCGCTCGGGTCCTGTCACTATCGCCCCGCTCCTGTCACTATCGCCCCGCTCCTGTCACTATCGCTCCTGTCACTATCGCCCCGCTCCTGTCACTATCGCCCCGCTCCTGTCACTATCGCCCCGCTCCTGTCACTATCGCCCCGCTCCTGTCACTATCGCCCTGCTCCTGGTACTATCGCTCCTGTCACTATCGTCTCGCTCCTGTCACTATCGCCCGTCCCCTGTCACTATCGCCCCGATCCTGTCACTATCGCCTCACTCTTGTCAATATCGTCCCGCCCCTGTCATTATCGCCCTGCTCCTGTCACTATCGCCCAGCTCCTGTCATTATCGCCCCGCCCCTGTCACTATCGCCCCACTCCTGGCACTATCGCCCCGCATCCTGTCACTATCGTCCCGCTCCTGTCACCATCGCCCCGCTCCTGGCACTATCGCCCCGCATCCTGTCACTATCGTCCCGCTCCTGTCACCATCGCCCCGCTCCTGTCACTATCGCCCCGCTCCTGTCACGATCGTCCCGCTCCTGTCACTATCGCCCCGCTCCTGTCACTATCGTCCCGCTCCTGTCACAATCGCCCGTCCCCTGTCACTATCGCCCTGCTCCTGTCACTATCGCTCTGGTCCTGTCACTATCGCCCCGCTCCTGTCACTATCGCCCCGCTCCTGTCACTATCGGCCCGCCCCTTTGACTATCGTCCTGCTCCTGTCACTATCGCCCCGCCCCTGTCACTATCGGCCCGCTCCTGTCACTATCGCCCCGCCCCTGTCACTAACGCCCCGCTCCTGTCACTATCGCACCGCTCCTGTCACTATCGGCCCGCTCCTGTCACTATCGCCCCGCTCCTGTCACTATCGCCCCGCTCCTGTCACTATCGTCCCGCTCCTGTCACTATCGCCCCGCTCCTGTCACTATTGCCCCGCTCCTGTCACTATCGCCCCGCTCCTGTCACTATCGTCCCGCTCCTGTCACAATCGCCCGTCCCCTGTCACTATCGCCCCGCTCCTGTCACTATCGCTCCGGTCCTGTCACTATCGCCCCGCTCCTTTCACTATCGCCCCGCTCCTGTCACTATCGCTCCTGTCACTATCACCCCGCTCCTGTCACTATCGCCCCGCTCCTGTCACGATCGCCCCGCTCCTGTCACTATCGCCCTGCTCCTGGTACTATCGCTCCTGTCACTATCATCTCGCTCCTGTCACTATCGCCCGTCCCCTGTCACTATCGCCCCGATCCTGTCACTATCGCCTCACTCCTGTCAATATCGCCCCGCTCCTGTCACTATCGCCCCGCTCCTGTCACTATCGTCCCGCTCCTGTCATTATCGCCCCGCTCCTGTCACTATCGACCCGCTCCTGTCACTGTCGCCCCGCTCCTGTCACTGTCGCACCGCTCCTGTCACTATCGCCCCGCTCCTGCCACTATCGCCCCGCTCCTGTCACTGTCGCACCGCTCCTGTCACTATCGCCCCGCTCCTGCCACTATCGCCCCGCTCCTGTCACTATCGTCCCGCTCCTGTCACTATCGCCCCGCTCCTGTCACTATCGCCCCGCTCCTGTCACTATCGTCCCGCTCCTGTCACAATCGCCCGTCCCCTGTCACTATCGCCCCGCTCCTGTCACTATCGCTCCGGTCCTGTCACTATCGCCCCGCTCCTGTCACTATCGCCCCGCTCCTGTCACTATCGTCCCGCTCCTGTCACTATCGCCCCGCTCCTGTCACTATCGTCCCGCTCCTGTCACAATCGCCCGTCCCCTGTCACTATCGCCCCGCTCCTGTCACTATCGCTCCGGTCCTGTCACTATCGCCCCGCTCCTGTCACTATCGCCCCGTTCCTGTCACTATCGCTCCTGTCACCATCGCCCCGCTCCTGTCACTATCGCCCCGCTCCTGTCACTATCGTCCCGCTCCTGTCACTATCGCCCCGCTCCTGTCACTATCGTCCCGCTCCTGTCACTATCGCCCCGCTCCTGTCACTATCGCCCCGCTCCTGTCACTATCGTCCCGCTCCTGTCACAATCGCCCGTCCCCTGTCACTATCGCCCCGCTCCTGTCACTATCGCTCCGGTCCTGTCACTATCGCCCCGCTCCTGTCACTATCGCCCCGCTCCTGTCACTATCGTCCCGCTCCTGTCACTATCGCCCCGCTCCTGTCACTATCGTCCCGCTCCTGTCACAATCGCCCGTCCCCTGTCACTATCGCCCCGCTCCTGTCACTATCGCTCCGGTCCTGTCACTATCGCCCCGCTCCTGTCACTATCGCCCCGTTCCTGTCACTATCGCTCCTGTCACCATCGCCCCGCTCCTGTCACTATCGCCCCGCTCCTGTCACGATCGCCCCACTCCTGTCACTATCGCCCTGCTCCTGGTACTATCGCTCCTGTCACTATCGTCTCGCTCCTGTCACTATCGCCCGTCCCCTGTCACTATCGCCCCGATCCTGTCACTATCGCCTCACTCCTGTCAATATCGCCCCGCCCCTGTCACTGTCACTATCGACCCGCTCCTGTCACTGTCGCCCCGCTCCTGTCACTATCGCACCGCTCCTGTCACTATCGCCCCGCTCCTGTCACTATCGCCCCGCTCCTGTCACTATCGTCCAGCTCCTGTCACATTCGCCCGGCCCCTGTCACTATCGCCCCGCTCCTGTCATTATCGCCTCGCTCCTGTCACTATCGTCCCGCTCCTGTCACTATCGCCCCATTCCTGTCACTATCGTCCCGCTCCTGTCACTATCGTCCCGCTCCTGTCACTATCGCCTCGTTCCTGTCACTATCGTCCCGCTCCTGTCACTATCGCCCCGTTCCTGTCACTATCGCCCCGCTCCTGTCACTATCGCACCGCTCTTGTCACTATCGCACCGCTCCTGTCACTATCGCCCCGCTCCTGTCACTATCGCCACGCTCCTGTCACTAGCGCGCCGCTCCTGTCATTATCGCCCCGCTCCTGTCACTATTGCCCCGATCCTGTCACTATCGCCCCGCTCCTGTCACTATCGGCCCGCTCCTGTCACTATCGCCCCGCTCCTGTCACTATCGCTCCGGTCCTGTCACTATCGCCCCGCTCCTGTCACTATCGCCCCGCTCCTGTCACTATCGCTCCTGTCACTATCGCCCCGCTCCTGTCACTATCGCCCCGCTCCTGTCACGATCGCCCCACTCCTGTCACAATCGCCCTGCTCCTGGTACTATCGCTCCTGTCACTATCGTCTCGCTCCTGTCACTATCGCCCGTCCCCTGTCACTATCGCCCCGATCCTGTCACTATCGCCTCACTCCTGTCAATATCGCCCCGCCCCTGTCAGTAACGCCCCGCTCCTGTCACTATCGCCCCGCTCCTGTCATTATCGCCCCGCTCCTGTCACTGTCACTATCGACCCGCTCCTGTCACTGTCGCCCCGCTCCTGTCACTATCGCACCGCTCCTGTCACTATCGCCCCGCTCCTGTCACTATCGCCCCGCTCCTGTCACTATCGTCCAGCTCCTGTCACATTCGCCCGGCCCCTGTCACTATCGCCCCGCTCCTGTCATTATCGCCTCGCTCCTGTCACTATCGTCCCGCTCCTGTCACTATCGCACTGCTCCTGTCACTATCGCCCCGCCACTGTCACTATCGTCCCCTCCTGTCACTATCGTCCCGCTCCTGTCACTATCGCCCCATTCCTGTCACTATCGTCCCGCTCCTGTCACTATCGTCCCGCTCCTGTCACTATCGCCTCGTTCCTGTCACTATCGTCCCGCTCCTGTCACTATCGCCCCGTTCCTGTCACTATCGCCCCGCTCCTGTCACTATCGCACCGCTCTTGTCACTATCGCACCGCTCCTGTCACTATCGCCCCGCTCCTGTCACTATCGCCACGCTCCTGTCACTAGCGCGCCGCTCCTGTCATTATCGCCCCGCTCCTGTCACTATCGCCCCGATCCTGTCACTATCGCCCCGCTCCTGTCACTATCGGCCCGCTCCTGTCACTATCGCACCGCTCTTGTCACTATCGCCCCGCTCCTGTCACTATCGCCCCACTCCTGTCACTATCGTCCCGCTCCTGTCACCATCGCCCCGCTCCTGTCACTATCGTCCCACTCCTGTCACAATCGCCCGTCCCCTGTCACTATCGCCCCGCTCCTGTCACTATCGCTCCGGTCCTGTCACTATCGTCCCGCTCCTGTCACTATCGCCCCGCCCCTGTCACTAAAGCCCCGCTCCTGTCACTATCGCACCGCTCCTGTCACTATCGGCCCGCTCCTGTCACTATCGCCCCGCTCCTGTCATTATCGCCCCGCTCCTGTCACTATCGTCCTGCTCCTGTCACTATCGCCCCGCTCCTGTCACTATCGCCCCGCTCCTGTCACTATCGTCCCGCTCCTGTCACTATCGCCCCGCTCCTGTCACTATCGTCCCGCTCCTGTCACTATCGCCCCGCTCCTGTCACTATCGGCCCGCTCCTGTCACTATCGTCCCGCTCCTGTCACAATCGCCCGGCCCCTGTCACTATCGCCCCGCTCCTGTCACTATCGCCCCGCTCCAGTCACTATCGTCCCGCTCCTGTCACAATCGCCCGGCCCCTGTCACTATCGCCCCGCTCCTGTCACTATCGCTCCTGTCAGTATCGTCCCGCTCCTGTCACTATCGCCCCGCTCCTGTCACTATCGCCCCGCTCCTGTCAGTATCGTCCTGCTCCTGTCAGTATCGTCCCGTTCCTGTCACTATCGTCCCGCTCCTGTCACAATCGTCCCGCTCCTTTCACTATCGTCCCGCTCCTGTCATTATCGCCCCGCTCCTGTCACTATCGTCCCGCTCCTGTCACTATCGCTCGTCCCCTGTCACTATCGCCCCGCTCCTGTCACTATCCCTCCGGTCCTGTCACTATCGCCCCGCTCCTGTCACTATCGCCCCGCTCCTGTCACTATCGCCCCGCTCCTGTCACCATCGTCCCGCTCCTGTCACTATCGCCCCGCTCCTGTCACTATCGCCCCGCTCCTGTCACTATCGTCCCGCTCCTGTCACTATCGGCCCGCTCCTGTCACTATCGCCCCGCTCCTGTCACTATCGTCCCGCTCCTGTCACAATCGCCCGTCCCCTGTCACTATCGCCCCGCTCCTGTCACTATCGCTCCGGTCCTGTCACTATCGCCCCGCTCCTGTCACTATCGCCCCGCCCCTGTCACTAAAGCCCCGCTCCTGTCACTATCGCACCGCTCCTGTCACTATCGGCCCGCTCCTGTCACTATCGCCCCGCTCCTGTCACTATCGCCCCGCTCCTGTCACTATCGTCCTGCTCCTGTCACTATCGCCCCGCTCCTGTCACTATCGGCCCGCTCCAGTCACTATCGCCCCGCTCCTGTCACTATCGCCCCACTCCTGTCACAATCGCCCCGCTCCAGTCACTATCGTCCCGCTTCTGTCACTATCGCCCCGCTCCTGTCATTATCGCCTCGCTCCTGTCACTATCGTCCCGTTCATGTCACTATTGCCCTGCCCCTGTCACTATCACCCCGCCACTGTCACTATCGCCCCCTCCTGTCATTATCGCCCCGTTCCTGTCACTATCGTCCCGCTCCTGTCACTATCGTCCCGCTCCTGTCGCTATCGCCCCGTTCCTGTCACTATCGTCCCGCTCCTGTCACTATCGTCCCGCTCCTGTCACTATCGGCCCGCTCCTGTCACTATCGCCCCGCTCCTGTCACTATCGCCCCGCTCCTGTCACTATCGCCCCGCTCCTGTCACTATCGCACGGATCCTGTCTCTATCGCCCCGCTCCTGTCACTATCGCCCCGCTCCTGTCACTATCGGCCCGCTCCTGTCACTATCGTCCCGCTCCTGTCACAATCGCCCGGCCCCGTCACTATCGCATCGCTCCTGTCACTATCGCCCCGCTCCTGTCACTATCGCCCCGCTCCTGTCACTATCGCCCCGCTCCTGTCACTATCGTCCCGCTCCTGTCACTATCGCCCCGCTCCTGTCACTATCGCCCCGCTCCAGTCACTATCGTCCCGCTCCTGTCACAATCGCCCGGCCCCTGTCACTATCGCCCCGCTCCTGTCACTATCGCCCCGCTCCTGTCACTATTGCCGCGCTCCTGTCACAATCGCCCGGCCCCTGTCACTATCGCCCCGCTCCTGTCACTATCGTCTCGCTTCTGTCACTATCGCCCTGCTCCTGTCACAATCGCCCGGCCCCTGTCACTATCGCCCCGCTCCTGTCACTATCGCTCCTGTCAGTATCGTCCCGCTCCTGTCACTATCGCCCCGCTCCTGTCACTATCGCCCCGCTCCTGTCAGTATCGTCCTGCTCCTGTCACTATCGCCCCGTTCCTGTCACTATCGTCCCGCTCCTGTCACAATCGTCCCGCTCCTTTCACTATCGTCCCGCTCCTGTCACTATCGCCCCGCTCCTGTCACTATCGTCCCGCTCCTGTCACTATCGCTCGTCCCCTGTCACTATCGCCCCGCTCCTGTCACTATCGCTCCGGTCCTGTCACTATCGCCCCACTCCTGTCACTATCGCCCCGCTCCTGTCACTATCGCCCCGCTCCTGTCACTATCGCCCCGCTCCTGTCACCATCGTCCCGCTCCTGTCACTATCGCCCCGCTCCTGTCACTATCGCCCCGCTCCTGTCACTATCGTCCCGGTCCTGTCACTATCGCCCCGCTCCTGTCACTATCATCCCGCTCCTGTCACTATCGCCCGTCCCCTGTCACTATCGCCCCGCTCCTGTCACTTTCGCTCCGGTCCTGTCACTATCGCCCCGCTCCTGTCACTATCGCCCCGCTCCTGTCAATATCGCCCCGCTCCTGTCACTATCGCCCCGCTCCTGTCACTATCGCCCGGATCCTGTCTCTATCGCCCCGCTCCTGTCAATAACGCCCCGCCCCTGTCACTATCGCCCCGCCCCTCTGACTATCGTCCTGATCTTGTCACTATCGCCCCGCCCCTGTCACTATCGGCCCGCTCCTGTCACTATCGCCCCGCTCCTGTCACTATCGCCCCGCCCCTGTCACTATCGGCCCGCCCCTGTCACTATCGCCCCGCCCCTGTCACTATCGCCCCGCCCCTGTCACTATCGGCCCGCTCCTGTCACTATCGCCCCGCTCCTGTCACTATCGCCCCGCTCCTGTCACTATCGCCCCGCTCCTGTCACTATCGCACCGCTCCTGTCACTATCGCACCACTTCTGTCACTATCGCCCCGCTCCTGTCACTATCGCCACGCTCCTGTCACTATCGCCCCGCTCCTGTCACAATCGCCCGGCCCCTGTCACTATCGCCCCGCTCCTGTCACTATCGCCTCGCTCCTGTCACTATCGCCTCGCTCCTGTCACTATCGTCCCGCTCCTGTCACTATCTCCCCGCTCCTGTCACTATCGTCCCGCTCCTGTCACTATCGCTCCGGTCCTGTCACTATCGCCCCGCTCCTGTCACTATCGCCCCGCCCCTGTCACTAAAGCCCCGCTCCTGTCACTATCGCCCCGCTCCTGTCACTATCGCCCCGCTCCTGTCACAATCGCCCGTCCCCTGTCACTATCGCCCCGCTCCTGTCACTATCGCTCCGGTCCTGTCACTATCGCCCCGCTACTGTCACAATCGTCCCGCCCCTGTCATTATCGCCCCGCTCCTGTCACTATCGCCCCGCTCCTGTCATTATCGCCCTGCTCCTGTCACTATCGACCCACTCCTGTCACTGTCGCCCCGCCCCTGTCACTATCGCACCGCTCCTGTCACTGTCGCCCCGCTCCTGTCACTATCGCACCGCTCCTGTCACTATCGCCCCGCTCCTGTCACTATCGCCCCGCTCCTGTCACTATCGCCCCGCTCCTGTCACTATCGCCCCGCTCCTGTCACTATCGCACCGCTCCTGTCACTATCAGCCCGCTCCTGTCACTATCGCCCCGCTCCTGTCACTATCGCCCCGCTCCTGTCACTTTCGTCCTGCTCCTGTCACTATCGCCCCGCTCCTGTCACTAACGCCCCGCTCCTGTCACTATCGTCCCGCTCCTGTCACTATCGCCCCGCTCCTGTCACTATCGTCCCGCTCCTGTCACTATCGCCCCGCTCCTGTCACTATCGCCCCGCTCCTGTCACTATCGTCCCGCTCCTGTCACAATGGCCCGTCCCCTGTCACTATCGCCCCGCTCCTGTCACTATCGCTCCGGTCCTGTCACTATCGCCCCGCTCCTGTCACTATCGCCCCGCTCCTGTCACTATCGTCCCGCTCCTGTCACTATCGCCCCGCTCCTGTCACTATCGTCCCGCTCCTGTCACAATCGCCCGTCCCCTGTCACTATCGCCCCGCTCCTGTCACTATCGCTCCGGTCCTGTCACTATCGCCCCGCTCCTGTCACTATCGCCCCGCTCCTGTCACTATCGCTCCTGTCACTATCGCCCCGCTCCTGTCACTATCACCCCGCTCCTGTCACGATCGCCCCACTCCTGTCACTATCGCCCTGCTCCTGGTACTATCGCTCCTGTCACTATCGTCTCGCTCCTGTCACTATCGCCCGTCCCCTGTCACTATCGCCCCGATCCTGTCACTATCGCCTCACTCCTGTCAATATCGCCCCGCCCCTGTCAGTAACGCCCCGCTCCTGTCACTATCGCCCCGCTCCTGTCATTATCGCCCCGCTCCTGTCACTGTCACTATCGACCCGCTCCTGTCACTGTCGCCCCGCTCCTGTCACTATCGCACCGCTCCTGTCACTATCGCCCCGCTCCTGTCACTATCGCCCCGCTCCTGTCACTATCGTCCAGCTCCTGTCACATTCGCCCGGCCCCTGTCACTATCGCCCCGCTCCTGTCATTATCGCCTCGCTCCTGTCACTATCGTCCCGCTCCTGTCACTATCGCACTGCTCCTGTCACTATCGCCCCGCCACTGTCACTATCGTCCCCTCCTGTCACTATCGTCCCGCTCCTGTCACGATCGCACCATTCCTGTCACTATCGTCCCGCTCCTGTCACTATCGTCCCGCTCCTGTCACTATCGCCTCGTTCCTGTCACTATCGTCCCGCTCCTGTCACTATCGCCCCGTTCCTGTCACTATCGCCCCGCTCCTGTCACTATCGCACCGCTCTTGTCACTATCGCACCGCTCCTGTCACTATCGCCCCGCTCCTGTCACTATCGCCACGCTCCTGTCACTAGCGCGCCGCTCCTGTCATTATCGCCCCGCTCCTGTCACTATCGCCCCGATCCTGTCACTATCGCCCCTCTCCTGTCACTATCGGCCCGCTCCTGTCACTATCGCACCGCTCTTGTCACTATCGCCCCGCTCCTGTCACTATCGCCCCGCTCCTGTCACTATCGCCCCGCTCCTGTCACTATCGTCCCGCTCCTGTCACCATCGCCCCGCTCCTGTCACTATCGTCCCACTCCTGTCACAATCGCCCGTCCCCTGTCACTATCGCCCCGCTCCTGTCACTATCGCTCCGGTCCTGTCACTATCGCCCCGCTCCTGTCACTATCGCCCCGCCCCTGTCACTAAAGCCCCGCTCCTGTCACTATCGCACCGCTCCTGTCACTATCGGCCCGCTCCTGTCACTATCGCCCCGCTCCTGTCATTATCGCCCCGCTCCTGTCACTATCGTCCTGCTCCTGTCACTATCGCCCCGCTCCTGTCACTATCGCCCCGCTCCTGTCACTATCGTCCCGCTCCTGTCACTATCGCCCCGCTCCTGTCACTATCGTCCCGCTCCTGTCACTATCGCCCCGCTCCTGTCACTATCGGCCCGCTCCTGTCACTATCGTCCCGCTCCTGTCACAATCGCCCGGCCCCGTCACTATCGCATCGCTCCTGTCACTATCGCCCCGCTCCTGTCACTATCGCCCCGCTCCTGTCACTATCGCCCCGCTCCTGTCACTATCGTCCCGCTCCTGTCACTATCGCCCCGCTCCAGTCACTATCGTCCCGCTCCTGTCACAATCGCCCGGCCCCTGTCACTATCGCCCCGCTCCTGTCACTATCGCTCCTGTCACGATCGCCCCGCTCCTGTCACGATCGCCCCGCTCCTGTCACTATCGCCCCGCTCCTGTCAGTATCGTCCTGCTCCTGTCACTATCGCCCCGTTCCTGTCACAATCGTCCCGCTCCTTTCACTATCGTCCCGCTCCTGTCATTATCGCCCCGCTCCTGTCACTATCGTCCCGCTCCTGTCACTATCGCTCGTCCCCTGTCACTATCGCCCCGCTCCTGTCACTATCCCTCCGGTCCTGTCACTATCGCCCCACTCCTGTCACTATCGCCCCGCTCCTGTCACTATCCCTCCGGTCCTGTCACCATCGTCCCGCTCCTGTCACTATCGTCCCGCTCCTGTCACTATCGGCCCGCTCCTGTCACTATCGCCCCGCTCCTGTCACTATCGTCCCGCTCCTGTCACAATCGCCCGTCCCCTGTCACTATCGCCCCGCTCCTGTCACTATCGCTCCGGTCCTGTCACTATCGGCCCGCTCCTGTCACTATCGTCCCGCTCCTGTCACAATCGCCCGGCCCCGTCACTATCGCATCGCTCCTGTCACTATCGCCCCTCTCCTGTCACTATCGCCCCGCTCCTGTCACTATCGCCCCGCTCCTGTCACTATCGTCCCGCTCCTGTCACTATCGCCCTGCTCCTGTCACTATCGCCCCGCTCCTGTCACTATCGTCTCGCTTCTGTCACTATCGCCCTGCTCCTGTCACAATCGCCCGGCCCCTGTCACTATCGCCCCGCTCCTGTCACTATCGCTCCTGTCAGTATCGTCCCGCTCCTGTCACTATCGCCCCGCTCCTGTCACTATCGGCCCGCTCCTGTCACTATCGCCCCGCTCCTGTCATTATCGCCCCGCTCCTGTCACTATCGTCCTGCTCCTGTCACTATCGCCCCGCTCCTGTCACTATCGCCCCGCTCCTGTCACTATCGTCCCGCTCCTGTCACTATCGCCCCGCTCCTGTCACTATCGTCCCGCTCCTGTCACTATCGCCCCGCTCCTGTCACTATCGGCCCGCTCCTGTCACTATCGTCCCGCTCCTGTCACAATCGCCCGGCCCCGTCACTATCGCATCGCTCCTGTCACTATCGCCCCGCTCCTGTCACTATCGCCCCGCTCCTGTCACTATCGCCCCGCTCCTGTCACTATCGCCCCGCTCCTGTCACTATCGTCCCGCTCCTGTCACTATCGCCCCGCTCCAGTCACTATCGTCCCGCTCCTGTCACAATCGCCCGGCCCCTGTCACTATCGCCCCGCTCCTGTCACTATCGCTCCTGTCAGTATCGTCCCGCTCCTGTCACTATCGCCCCGCTCCTGTCACTATCGCCCCGCTCCTGTCAGTATCGTCCTGCTCCTGTCACTATCGCCCCGTTCCTGTCACTATCGTCCCGCTCCTGTCACAATCGTCCCGCTCCTTTCACTATCGTCCCGCTCCTGTCATTATCGCCCCGCTCCTGTCACTATCGTCCCGCTCCTGTCACTATCGCTCGTCCCCTGTCACTATCGCCCCGCTCCTGTCACTATCCCTCCGGTCCTGTCACTATCGCCCCACTCCTGTCACTATCGCCCCGCTCCTGTCACTATCGCCCCGCTCCTGTCACTATCGCCCCGCTCCTGTCACCATCGTCCCGCTCCTGTCACTATCGCCCCGCTCCTGTCACTATCGCCCCGCTCCTGTCACTATCGTCCCGCTCCTGTCACTATCGGCCCGCTCCTGTCACTATCGCCCCGCTCCTGTCACTATCGTCCCGCTCCTGTCACAATCGCCCGTCCCCTGTCACTATCGCCCCGCTCCTGTCACTATCGCTCCGGTCCTGTCACTATCGCCCCGCTCCTGTCACTATCGCCCCGCCCCTGTCACTATCGCCCCGCCCCTGTCACTAAAGCCCCGCTCCTGTCACTATCGCACCGCTCCTGTCACTATCGGCCCGCTCCTGTCACTATCGCCCCGCTCCTGTCACTATCGCCCCGCTCCTGTCACTATCGTCCCGCTCCTGTCACTATCGCCCCGCTCCTGTCACTATCGCCCCGCTCCTGTCACTATCGCACCGCTCCAGTCACTATCGCCCCGCTCCTGTCACTATCGCCCCGCTCCTGTCACTATCGTCCCGCTCCTGTCACTATCGCCCCGCTCCAGTCACTATCGTCCCGCTCCTGTCACAATCGCCCGGCCCCTGTCACTATCGCCCCGCTCCTGTCACTATCGCTCCTGTCACGATCGCCCCGCTCCTGTCACGATCGCCCCGCTCCTGTCACTATCGCCCCGCTCCTGTCAGTATCGTCCTGCTCCTGTCACTATCGCCCCGTTCCTGTCACAATCGTCCCGCTCCTTTCACTATCGTCCCGCTCCTGTCATTATCGCCCCGCTCCTGTCACTATCGTCCCGCTCCTGTCACTATCGCTCGTCCCCTGTCACTATCGCCCCGCTCCTGTCACTATCCCTCCGGTCCTGTCACTATCGCCCCACTCCTGTCACTATCGCCCCGCTCCTGTCACTATCCCTCCGGTCCTGTCACCATCGTCCCGCTCCTGTCACTATCGTCCCGCTCCTGTCACTATCGGCCCGCTCCTGTCACTATCGCCCCGCTCCTGTCACTATCGTCCCGCTCCTGTCACAATCGCCCGTCCCCTGTCACTATCGCCCCGCTCCTGTCACTATCGCTCCGGTCCTGTCACTATCGGCCCGCTCCTGTCACTATCGTCCCGCTCCTGTCACAATCGCCCGGCCCCGTCACTATCGCATCGCTCCTGTCACTATCGCCCCTCTCCTGTCACTATCGCCCCGCTCCTGTCACTATCGCCCCGCTCCTGTCACTATCGTCCCGCTCCTGTCACTATCGCCCTGCTCCTGTCACTATCGCCCCGCTCCTGTCACTATCGTCTCGCTTCTGTCACTATCGCCCTGCTCCTGTCACAATCGCCCGGCCCCTGTCACTATCGCCCCGCTCCTGTCACTATCGCTCCTGTCAGTATCGTCCCGCTCCTGTCACTATCGCCCCGCTCCTGTCACTATCGGCCCGCTCCTGTCACTATCGCCCCGCTCCTGTCATTATCGCCCCGCTCCTGTCACTATCGTCCTGCTCCTGTCACTATCGCCCCGCTCCTGTCACTATCGCCCCGCTCCTGTCACTATCGTCCCGCTCCTGTCACTATCGCCCCGCTCCTGTCACTATCGTCCCGCTCCTGTCACTATCGCCCCGCTCCTGTCACTATCGGCCCGCTCCTGTCACTATCGTCCCGCTCCTGTCACAATCGCCCGGCCCCGTCACTATCGCATCGCTCCTGTCACTATCGCCCCGCTCCTGTCACTATCGCCCCGCTCCTGTCACTATCGCCCCGCTCCTGTCACTATCGCCCCGCTCCTGTCACTATCGTCCCGCTCCTGTCACTATCGCCCCGCTCCAGTCACTATCGTCCCGCTCCTGTCACAATCGCCCGGCCCCTGTCACTATCGCCCCGCTCCTGTCACTATCGCTCCTGTCAGTATCGTCCCGCTCCTGTCACTATCGCCCCGCTCCTGTCACTATCGCCCCGCTCCTGTCAGTATCGTCCTGCTCCTGTCACTATCGCCCCGTTCCTGTCACTATCGTCCCGCTCCTGTCACAATCGTCCCGCTCCTTTCACTATCGTCCCGCTCCTGTCATTATCGCCCCGCTCCTGTCACTATCGTCCCGCTCCTGTCACTATCGCTCGTCCCCTGTCACTATCGCCCCGCTCCTGTCACTATCCCTCCGGTCCTGTCACTATCGCCCCACTCCTGTCACTATCGCCCCGCTCCTGTCACTATCGCCCCGCTCCTGTCACTATCGCCCCGCTCCTGTCACCATCGTCCCGCTCCTGTCACTATCGCCCCGCTCCTGTCACTATCGCCCCGCTCCTGTCACTATCGTCCCGCTCCTGTCACTATCGGCCCGCTCCTGTCACTATCGCCCCGCTCCTGTCACTATCGTCCCGCTCCTGTCACAATCGCCCGTCCCCTGTCACTATCGCCCCGCTCCTGTCACTATCGCTCCGGTCCTGTCACTATCGCCCCGCTCCTGTCACTATCGCCCCGCCCCTGTCACTATCGCCCCGCCCCTGTCACTAAAGCCCCGCTCCTGTCACTATCGCACCGCTCCTGTCACTATCGGCCCGCTCCTGTCACTATCGCCCCGCTCCTGTCACTATCGCCCCGCTCCTGTCACTATCGTCCCGCTCCTGTCACTATCGCCCCGCTCCTGTCACTATCGCCCCGCTCCTGTCACTATCGCACCGCTCCAGTCACTATCGCCCCGCTCCTGTCACTATCGCCCCGCTCCTGTCACAATCGCCCGGCCTCTGTCACTATCGCCCCGCTCCTGTCATTATCGCCTCGCTCCTGTCACTATCGTCCCGTTCCTGTCACTATTGCCCTGCCCCTGTCACTATCACCCCGCCACTGTCACTATCGCCCCCTCCTGTCACTATCGCCCCGTTCCTGTCACTATCGTCCCGCTCCTGTCACTATCGTCCCGCTCCTGTCGCTATCGCCCCGTTCCTGTCACTATCGTCCCGCTCCTGTCACTATCGGCCCGCTCCTGTCACTATCGCCCCGCTCCTGTCACTATCACCCCGCTCCTGTCACTATCGCCCCGCTCCTGTCACTATCGCACGGATCCTGTCTCTATCACCCCGCTCCTGTCACTATCGCCCCGCTCCTGTCACTATCGGCCCGCTCCTGTCACTATCGTCCCGCTCCTGTCACAATCGCCCGGCCCCGTCACTATCGCATCGCTCCTGTCACTATCGCCCCTCTCCTGTCACTATCGCCCCGCTCCTGTCACTATCGCCCCGCTCCTGTCACTATCGTCCCGCTCCTGTCACTATCGCCCCGCTCCTGTCACTATCGCCCCGCTCCTGTCACTATCGTCTCGCTTCTGTCACTATCGCCCTGCTCCTGTCACAATCGCCCGGCCCCTGTCACTATCGCCCCGCTCCTGTCACTATCGCTCCTGTCAGTATCGTCCCGCTCCTGTCACTATCGCCCCGCTCCTGTCACTATCGCCCCGCTCCTGTCAGTATCGTCCTGCTCCTGTCACTATCGCCCCGTTCCTGTCACTATCGTCCCGCTCCTGTCACAATCGTCCCGCTCCTTTCACTATCGTCCCGCTCCTGTCACTATCGCCCCGCTCCTGTCACTATCGTCCCGCTCCTGTCACTATCGCTCGTCCCCTGTCACTATCGCCCCGCTCCTGTCTCTATCGCCCCGCTCCTGTCACTATCGCCCCGCTCCTGTCACTATCGTCCTGCTCCTGTCACTATCGCCCCGCTCCTGTCACTATCGCCCCGCTCCAGTCACTATCGTCCCGCTCCTGTCACTATCGCCCCGCTCCTGTCACTATCGCCCCGCTCCTGTCACTATCGCCCCGCTCCTGTCACTATCGCCCCGCTCCTGTCACTATCGGCCCGCTCCAGTCACTATCGCCCCGCTCCTGTCACTATCGCCCCGCTCCTGTCACAATCGCCCGGCCCCTGTCACTATCGCCCTGCTCCTGTCATTATCGCCTCGCTCCTGTCACTATCGTCCCGTTCCTGTCACTATTGCCCTGCCCCTGTCACTATCACCCCGCCACTGTCACTATCGCCCCCTCCTGTCATTATCGCCCCGTTCCTGTCACTATCGTCCCGCTCCTGTCACTATCGTCCCGCTCCTGTCGCTATCGCCCCGTTCCTGTCACTATCGTCCCGCTCCTGTCACTATCGGCCCGCTCCTGTCACTATCGCCCCGCTCCTGTCACTATCACCCCGCTCCTGTCACTATCGCCCCGCTCCTGTCACTATCGCACGGATCCTGTCTCTATCGCCCCGCTCCTGTCACTATCGCCCCGCTCCTGTCACTATCGGCCCGCTCCTGTCACTATCGTCCCGCTCCTGTCACAATCGCCCGGCCCCGTCACTATCGCATCGCTCCTGTCACTATCGCCCCGCTCCTGTCACTATCGCCCCGCTCCTGTCACTATCGCCCCGCTCCTGTCACTATCGTCCCGCTCCTGTCACTATCGCCCGGCTCCTGTCACTATCGCCCCGCTCCAGTCACTATCGTCCCGCTCCTGTCACAATCGCCCGGCCCCTGTCACTATCGCCCCGCTCCTGTCACTATCGCCCCGCTCCTGTCACTATTGCCGCGCTCCTGTCACAATCGCCCGGCCCCTGTCACTATCGCCCCGCTCCTGTCACTATCGTCTCGCTTCTGTCACTATCGCCCTGCTCCTGTCACAATCGCCCGGCCCCTGTCACTATCGCCCCGCTCCTGTCACTATCGCTCCTGTCAGTATCGTCCCGCTCCTGTCACTATCGCCCCGCTCCTGTCACTATCGCCCCGCTCCTGTCAGTATCGTCCTGCTCCTGTCACTATCGCCCCGTTCCTGTCACTATCGTCCCGCTCCTGTCACAATCGTCCCGCTCCTTTCACTATCGTCCCGCTCCTGTCACTATCGCCCCGCTCCTGTCACTATCGTCCCGCTCCTGTCACTATCGCTCGTCCCCTGTCACTATCGCCCCGCTCCTGTCACTATCGCTCCGGTCCTGTCACTATCGCCCCACTCCTGTCACTATCGCCCCGCTCCTGTCACTATCGCCCCGCTCCTGTCACTATCGCCCCGCTCCTGTCACCATCGTCCCGCTCCTGTCACTATCGCCCCGCTCCTGTCACTATCGCCCCGCTCCTGTCACTATCGTCCCGGTCCTGTCACTATCGCCCCGCTCCTGTCACTATCATCCCGCTCCTGTCACTATCGCCCGTCCCCTGTCACTATCGCCCCGCTCCTGTCACTTTCGCTCCGGTCCTGTCACTATCGCCCCGCTCCTGTCACTATCGCTACGCTCCTGTCAATATCGCCCCGCTCCTGTCACTATCGCCCCGCTCCTGTCACTATCGCCCGGATCCTGTCTCTATCGCCCAGCTCCTGTCAATATCGCCCCGCCCCTGTCACTATCGCCCCGCCCCTCTGACTATCGTCCTGATCCTGTCACTATCGCCCCGCCCCTGTCACTATCGGCCCGCTCCTGTCACTATCGCCCCACTCCTGTCACTATCGCCCCGCTCCTGTCACTATCGGCCCGCCCCTGTCACTATCGCCCCGCCCCTGTCACTATCGGCCCGCTCCTGTCACTATCGCCCCGCTCCTGTCACTATCGCCCCGCTCCTGTCACTATCGCCCCGCTCCTGTCACTATCGCACCGCTCCTGTCACTATCGCACCGCTTCTGTCACTATCGCCCCGCTCCTGTCACTATCGCCACGCTCCTGTCACTATCGCCCCGCTCCTGTCACAATCGCCCGGCCCCTGTCACTATCGCCCCGCTCCTGTCATTATCGCCCCGCTCCTGTCACTGTCACTATCGACCCGCTCCTGTCACTGTCGCCCCGCTCCTGTCACTATCGCACCGCTCCTGTCACTATCGCCCCGCTCCTGTCACTATCGCCCCGCTCCTGTCACTATCGTCCAGCTCCTGTCACATTCGCCCGGCCCCTGTCACTATCGCCCCGCTCCTGTCATTATCGCCTCGCTCCTGTCACTATCGTCCCGCTCCTGTCACTATCGCACTGCTCCTGTCACTATCGCCCCGCCACTGTCACTATCGTCCCCTCCTGTCACTATCGTCCCGCTCCTGTCACGATCGCACCATTCCTGTCACTATCGTCCCGCTCCTGTCACTATCGTCCCGCTCCTGTCACTATCGCCTCGTTCCTGTCACTATCGTCCCGCTCCTGTCACTATCGCCCCGTTCTTGTCACTATCGCCCCGCTCCTGTCACTATCGCACCGCTCTTGTCACTATCGCACCGCTCCTGTCACTATCGCCCCGCTCCTGTCACTATCGCCACGCTCCTGTCACTAGCGCGCCGCTCCTGTCATTATCGCCCCGCTCCTGTCACTATCGCCCCGATCCTGTCACTATCGCCCCTCTCCTGTCACTATCGGCCCGCTCCTGTCACTATCGCACCGCTCTTGTCACTATCGCCCCGCTCCTGTCACTATCGCCCCGCTCCTGTCACTATCGTCCCGCTCCTGTCACCATCGCCCCGCTCCTGTCACTATCGTCCCACTCCTGTCACAATCGCCCGTCCCCCTGTCACTATCGCCCCGCTCCTGTCACTATCGCTCCGGTCCTGTCACTATCGCCCCGCTCCTGTCACTATCGCCCCGCCCCTGTCACTAAAGCCCCGCTCCTGTCACTATCGCACCGCTCCTGTCACTATCGGCCCGCTCCTGTCACTATCGCCCCGCTCCTGTCATTATCGCCCCGCTCCTGTCACTATCGTCCTGCTCCTGTCACTATCGCCCCGCTCCTGTCACTATCGCCCCGCTCCTGTCACTATCGTCCCGCTCCTGTCACTATCGCCCCGCTCCTGTCACTATCGTCCCGCTCCTGTCACTATCGCCCCGCTCCTGTCACTATCGGCCCGCTCCTGTCACTATCGTCCCGCTCCTGTCACAATCGCCCGGCCCCGTCACTATCGCATCGCTCCTGTCACTATCGCCCCGCTCCTGTCACTATCGCCCCGCTCCTGTCACTATCGCCCCGCTCCTGTCACTATCGCCCCGCTCCTGTCACTATCGTCCCGCTCCTGTCACTATCGCCCCGCTCCAGTCACTATCGTCCCGCTCCTGTCACAATCGCCCGGCCCCTGTCACTATCGCCCCGCTCCTGTCACTATCGCTCCTGTCAGTATCGTCCCGCTCCTGTAACTATCGCCCCGCTCCTGTCACTATCGCCTCGCTCCTGTCAGTATCGTCCTGCTCCTGTCACTATCGCCCCGTTCCTGTCACTATCGTCCCGCTCCTGTCACAATCGTCCCGCTCCTTTCACTATCGTCCCGCTCCTGTCATTATCGCCCCGCTCCTGTCACTATCGTCCCGCTCCTGTCACTATCGCTCGTCCCCTGTCACTATCGCCCCGCTCCTGTCACTATCCCTCCGGTCCTGTCACTATCGCCCCACTCCTGTCACTATCGCCCCGCTCCTGTCACTATCGCCCCGCTCCTGTCACTATCGCCCCGCTCCTGTCACCATCGTCCCGCTCCTGTCACTATCGTCCCGCTCCTGTCACTATCGGCCCGCTCCTGTCACTATCGCCCCGCTCCTGTCACTATCGTCCCGCTCCTGTCACAATCGCCCGTCCCCTGTCACTATCGCCCCGCTCCTGTCACTATCGCTCCGGTCCTGTCACTATCGCCCCGCTCCTGTCACTATCGCCCCGCCCCTGTCACTAAAGCCCCGCTCCTGTCACTATCGCACCGCTCCTGTCACTATCGGCCCGCTCCTGTCACTATCGCCCCGCTCCTGTCACTATCGCCCCGCTCCTGTCACTATCGTCCTGCTCCTGTCACTATCGCCCCGCTCCTGTCACTATCGCCCCGCTCCTGTCACTATCGCACCGCTCCAGTCACTATCGCCCCGCTCCTGTCACGATCGCCCCGCTCCTGTCACAATCGCCCGGCCTCTGTCACTATCGCCCCGCTCCTGTCATTATCGCCTCGCTCCTGTCACTATCGTCCCGTTCCTGTCACTATTGCCCTGCCCCTGTCACTATCACCCCGCCACTGTCACTATCGCCCCCTCCTGTCACTATCGCCCCGTTCCTGTCACTATCGTCCCGCTCCTGTCACTATCGTCCCGCTCCTGTCGCTATCGCCCCGTTCCTGTCACTATCGTCCCGCTCCTGTCACTATCGGCCCGCTCATGTCACTATCGCCCCGCTCCTGTCACTATCACCCCGCTCCTGTCACTATCGCCCCGCTCCTGTCACTATCGCACGGATCCTGTCTCTATCGCCCCGCTCCTGTCACTATCGCCCCGCTCCTGTCACTATCGGCCCGCTCCTGTCACTATCGTCCCGCTCCTGTCACAATCGCCCGGCCCCGTCACTATCGCATCGCTCCTGTCACTATCGCCCCTCTCCTGTCACTATCGCCCCGCTCCTGTCACTATCGCCCCGCTCCTGTCACTATCGTCCCGCTCCTGTCACTATCGCCCCGCTCCTGTCACTATCGCCCCGCTCCTGTCACTATCGCCCCGCTCCTGTCACTATCGTCTCGCTTCTGTCACTATCGCCCTGCTCCTGTCACAATCGCCCGGCCCCTGTCACTATCGCCCCGCTCCTGTCACTATCGCTCCTGTCAGTATCGTCCCGCTCCTGTCACTATCGCCCCGCTCCTGTCACTATCGGCCCGCTCCTGTCACTATCGCCCCGCTCCTGTCATTATCGCCCCGCTCCTGTCACTATCGTCCCGCTCCTGTCACTATCGCCCCGCTCCTGTCACTATCGCCCCGCTCCTGTCACTATCGTCCCGCTCCTGTCACTATCGCCCCGCTCCTGTCACTATCGTCCCGCTCCTGTCACTATCGCCCCGCTCCTGTCACTATCGGCCCGCTCCTGTCACTATCGTCCCGCTCCTGTCACAATCGCCCGGCCCCGTCACTATCGCATCGCTCCTGTCACTATCGCCCCGCTCCTGTCACTATCGCCCCGCTCCTGTCACTATCGCCCCGCTCCTGTCACTATCGCCCCGCTCCTGTCACTATCGTCCCGCTCCTGTCACTATCGCCCCGCTCCAGTCACTATCGTCCCGCTCCTGTCACAATCGCCCGGCCCCTGTCACTATCGCCCCGCTCCTGTCACTATCGCTCCTGTCAGTATCGTCCCGCTCCTGTCACTATCGCCCCGCTCCTGTCACTATCGCCCCGCTCCTGTCAGTATCGTCCTGCTCCTGTCACTATCGCCCCGTTCCTGTCACTATCGTCCCGCTCCTGTCACAATCGTCCCGCTCCTTTCACTATCGTCCCGCTCCTGTCATTATCGCCCCGCTCCTGTCACTATCGTCCCGCTCCTGTCACTATCGCTCGTCCCCTGTCACTATCGCCCCGCTCCTGTCACTATCCCTCCGGTCCTGTCACTATCGCCCCACTCCTGTCACTATCGCCCCGCTCCTGTCACTATCGCCCCGCTCCTGTCACTATCGCCCCGCTCCTGTCACCATCGTCCCGCTCCTGTCACTATCGCCCCGCTCCTGTCACTATCGCCCCGCTCCTGTCACTATCGTCCCGCTCCTGTCACAATCGGCCCGCTCCTGTCACTATCGCCCCGCTCCTGTCACTATCGTCCCGCTCCTGTCACAATCGCCCGTCCCCTGTCACTATCGCCCCGCTCCTGTCACTATCGCTCCGGTCCTGTCACTATCGCCCCGCTCCTGTCACTATCGCCCCGCCCCTGTCACTAAAGCCCCGCTCCTGTCACTATCGCACCGCTCCTGTCACTATCGGCCCGCTCCTGTCACTATCGCCCCGCTCCTGTCACTATCGCCCCGCTCCTGTCACTATCGTCCTGCTCCTGTCACTATCGCCCCGCTCCTGTCACTATCGCCACGCTCCTGTCACTATCGCACCGCTCCAGTCACTATCGCCCCGCTCCTGTCACTATCACCCCGCCACTGTCACTATCGCCCCCTCCTGTCACTATCGCCCCGTTCCTGTCACTATCGTCCCGCTCCTGTCACTATCGTCCCGCTCCTGTCGATATCGCCCCGTTCCTGTCACTATCGTCCCGCTCCTGGCACTATCGGCCCGCTCCTGTCACTATCGCCCCGCTCCTGTCACTATCACCCCGCTCCTGTCACTATCGCCCCGCTCCTGTCACTATCGCACGGATCCTGTCTCTATCGCCCCGCTCCTGTCACTATCGCCCCGCTCCTGTCACTATCGGCCCGCTCCTGTCACTATCGTCCCGCTCCTGTCACAATCGCCCGGCCCCGTCACTATCGCATCGCTCCTGTCACTATCGCCCCTCTCCTGTCACTATCGCCCCGCTCCTGTCACTATCGCCCCGCTCCTGTCACTATCGTCCCGCTCCTGTCACTATCGCCCCGCTCCTGTCACTATCGCCCCGCTCCTGTCACTATCGTCTCGCTTCTGTCACTATCGCCCTGCTCCTGTCACAATCGCCCGGCCCCTGTCACTATCGCCCCGCTCCTGTCACTATCGCTCCTGTCAGTATCGTCCCGCTCCTGTCACTATCGCCCCGCTCCTGTCACTATCGCCCCGCTCCTGTCAGTATCGTCCTGCTCCTGTCACTATCGCCCCGTTCCTGTCACTATCGTCCCGCTCCTGTCACAATCGTCCCGCTCCTTTCACTATCGTCCCGCTCCTGTCACTATCGCCCCGCTCCTGTCACTATCGTCCCGCTCCTGTCACTATCGCTCGTCCCCTGTCACTATCGCCCCGCTCCTGTCACTATCGCCCCGCTCCTGTCACTATCGCCCCGCTCCTGTCACTATCGTCCTGCTCCTGTCACTATCGCCCCGCTCCTGTCACTATCGCCCCGCTCCAGTCACTATCGTCCCGCTCCTGTCACTATCGCCCCGCTCCTGTCACTATCGCCCCGCTCCTGTCACTATCGCCCCGCTCCTGTCACTATCGCCCCGCTCCTGTCACTATCGGCCCGCTCCAGTCACTATCGCCCCGCTCCTGTCACTATCGCCCCGCTCCTGTCACAATCGCCCGGCCCCTGTCACTATCGCCCTGCTCCTGTCATTATCGCCTCGCTCCTGTCACGATCGTCCCGTTCCTGTCACTATTGCCCTGCCCCTGTCACTATCACCCCGCCACTGTCACTATCGCCCCCTCCTGTCATTATCGCCCCGTTCCTGTCACTATCGTCCCGCTCCTGTCACTATCGTCCCGCTCCTGTCGCTATCGCCCCATTCCTGTCACTATCGTCCCGCTCCTGTCACTATCGGCCCGCTCCTGTCACTATCGCCCCGCTCCTGTCACTATCACCCCGCTCCTGTCACTATCGCCCCGCTCCTGTCACTATCGCACGGATCCTGTCTCTATCGCCCCGCTCCTGTCACTATCGCCCCGCTCCTGTCACTATCGGCCCGCTCCTGTCACTATCGTCCCGCTCCTGTCACAATCGCCCGGCCCCGTCACTATCGCATCGCTCCTGTCACTATCGCCCCGCTCCTGTCACTATCGCCCCGCTCCTGTCACTATCGCCCCGCTCCTGTCACTATCGTCCCGCTCCTGTCACTATCGCCCCGCTCCTGTCACTATCGCCCCGCTCCAGTCACTATCGTCCCGCTCCTGTCACAATCGCCCGGCCCCTGTCACTATCGCCCCGCTCCTGTCACTATCGCCCCGCTCCTGTCACTATTGCCGCGCTCCTGTCACAATCGCCCGGCCCCTGTCACTATCGCCCCGCTCCTGTCACTATCGTCTCGCTTCTGTCACTATCGCCCTGCTCCTGTCACAATCGCCCGGCCCCTGTCACTATCGCCCCGCTCCTGTCACTATCGCTCCTGTCAGTATCGTCCCGCTCCTGTCACTATCGCCCCGCTCCTGTCACTATCGCCCCGCTCCTGTCAGTATCGTCCTGCTCCTGTCACTATCGCCCCGTTCCTGTCACTATCGTCCCGCTCCTGTCACAATCGTCCCGCTCCTTTCACTATCGTCCCGCTCCTGTCACTATCGCCCCGCTCCTGTCACTATCGTCCCGCTCCTGTCACTATCACTCGTCCCCTGTCACTATCGCCCCGCTCCTGTCACTATCGCTCCGGTCCTGTCACTATCGCCCCACTCCTGTCACTATCGCCCCGCTCCTGTCACTATCGCCCCGCTCCTGTCACTATCGCCCCGCTCCTGTCACCATCGTCCCGCTCCTGTCACTATCGCCCCGCTCCTGTCACTATCGCCCCGCTCCTGTCACTATCGTCCCGGTCCTGTCACTATCGCCCCGCTCCTGTCACTATCATCCAGCTCCTGTCACTATCGCCCGTCCCCTGTCACTATCGCCCCGCTCCTGTCACTTTCGCTCCGGTCCTGTCACTATCGCCCCGCTCCTGTCACTATCGCCCCGCTCCTGTCACTATCGCCCCGCTCCTGTCACTATCGCCCCGCTCCTGTCACTATCGCCCGGATCCTGTCTCTATCGCCCCGCTCCTGTCAATATCGCCCCGCCCCTGTCACTATCGCCCCGCCCCTCTGACTATCGTCCTGATCCTGTCACTATCGCCCCGCCCCTGTCACTATCGGCCCGCTCCTGTCACTATCGCCCCACTCCTGTCACTATCGCCCCGCTCCTGTCACTATCGGCCCGCCCCTGTCACTATCGCCCCGCCCCTGTCACTATCGGCCCGCTCCTGTCACTATCGCCCCGCTCCTGTCACTATCGCCCCGCTCCTGTCACTATTGCCCCGCTCCTGTCACTATCGCACCGCTCCTGTCACTATCGCACCACTTCTGTCACTATCGCCCCGCTCCTGTCACTATCGCCACGCTCCTGTCACTATCGCCCCGCTCCTGTCACAATCGCCCGGCCCCTGTCACTATCGCCCCGCTCCTGTCACTATCGCCTCGCTCCTGTCACTATCGCCTCGCTCCTGTCACTATCGTCCCGCTCCTGTCACTATCTCCCCGCTCCTGTCACTATCGTCCCGCTCCTGTCACTATCGCCCTGCTCCTGTCACTATCGCCCCGCCACTGTCACTATCGCCCCCTCCTGTCACTATCGCCTCGCTCCTGTCACTATCGTCCCGCTCCTATCACTATCGCCCGTTCCTGTCACTATCGCCCCGCTCCTGTCACTATCATCCCGCTCCTGTCACTATCCCCTGGCCCCTGTCACTATCGCCCGGCCCCTGTCACTATTGCCCCACTCCTGTCACTATTGTCCCGCTCCTGTCACTATCGTCCCGCTCCTGTCACTGTCGTCCCGCTCCTGTCACTATCGCCCTGCCCCTGTCACTATCGCCCGGCCCCTGTCACTATCGCCCTGACCCTGTCACTATCGCCCTGCCCCTGTCACTATTGCCCGGCCCCTGTCACTATCGCCCGGCCCCTGTCACTATCGCCCCGCTCCTGTCATTATCGCTCCGGTCCTGTCACTGTCGTCCCACTCCTGTCACTATCGCTCCGCTCCTGACACTATCTTCTCGCTCCTGTTACTGTCGCCCCGCTCCTGTCACTATCGTCCCACTCCTGTCACTATCGCCCGGCCTCTGTCAGTATCGCCCCGCTCCTGTCACTATCGCCCCGCTCCTGTCACTATCGCCTGGCCCCTGTCACTATCGCCCGCTCCTGTCACTACCGCCCCGATCCTGTCACTATTGTCCCGCTCCTGTCACTATCGCCCTGCCCCTGTCACTATCGCCCGGCCCCTGTCACTATCGCCCGGCCCCTGTCACTATCGCCCGGCCCCTGTCACTATCACCCCGCTCCTGTCACTATCGCCCCGCTCCTGTCACTATCGCTCTGCTCCTGTCACTATCGTCCCGCTCCTGTCACTATTGCCCGGCCCCTGTCATTATCGCCCAGCCCCTGTCACTATCGCCCCGCTCCTGTTACTATTGCCCTGCCCCTGTCACTATTGCCCGGCCCCTGTCATTATCGCCCAGCCCCTGTCACTATCGCCCCGCTCCTGTTACTATTGCCCTGCCCCTGTCACTATCGTCCCGCTCCAGTCACTATCGCCCAGCTCCTGTCACTATCGCCCAGCTCCTGTCACTATCGTCCCGCTCCTGTCACTATCGTCCCGCTCCTGTCACTATTGCCCGTCCCCTGTCACTATCGCCCCGCTCCTGTCACTATCGCCCGGCCTCTGTCAGTATCGCTCCGCTCCTGTCACTATCACCCGGCCCCTGTCACTATCGCCCTGCCCCTGTCACTATCACCCTGCCCCTGTCACTATCGCCCCGCTCCTGTCACTATCGTACAGCTCCTGTCACTATTGCCCCGCTCTTGTCACTATCGCCCCGCTCCTGTCACTATCGCCCCGCTCCTGTCACTATTGCCCCGCTCCTGTCACTATCGCTCCTGTCACTATCGTCCCGCTCCTGTCACTATCGCCTGTCCCCTGTCACTATCGCCCCGCTCCTGTCACTATTGCCCCACTCCTGTCACTATCGCCCCTGTCTCTATTGCCCCACCCCTGTCACTATCGCCACGCCCCGTCACTATCGCCCCGATCCTGTCACTATCGCCCCGCCCCTGTCACTATCACCCCTGTCACTATTGCCCCGCCCCTGTCACTATCGCCCCGCCCCTGTCACTATCGCTCCGCTCCTGTCACCATCGACCCGCTCTTGTCACTATCGCACCGCCCCTGTCACTATCACCCCGCCCCTGTCACTATCGCCCCTGTCACTATCGCCCCGCTCCTGTCACTATCGCCCCGCCCCCTGTCACTATCGCCCCGCTCCTGTCACTATCGCCCCGCTCCTGTCACTATCGTCCAGCTCCTGTCACTATCGCCCCGCTCCTGTCACTATCTTCCCGCTCCTGTCACTATCGCTCCTGTCACTATCGTCCCGCTCCTGTCACTATCGCCTGTCCCCTGTCACTATCGCCCCGCTCCTGTCACTATCGCCCGTCCCCTGTCACTATCGCCCCGTTCCTGTCACTATTGCCCCACTCCTGTCACTATCGCTCCTGTCACTATCGCCCCGCTGCTGTCACTATCGTCCAGCTCCTGTCACTATCGCCCCGCTCTTGTCACTATCGCCCCGCTCCTGTCACTATCGCCCCGCTCCTGTCACTATTGCCCCGCTCCTGTCACTATCGCTCCTGTCACTATCGTCCCGCTCCTGTCACTATCGCCTGTCCCCTGTCACTATCGCCCCGCTCCAGTCACTATTGCCCCGCTCCTGTCACTATCGATCCTGTCACTATCGTCCCGCTCCTGTCACTATCGCCCGTCCCCTGTCACTATCGTCCCGTTCCTGTCACTATTGCCCCACTCCTGTCACTATCGCTCCTGTCACTATCGTCCCGCTCCTGTCACTATCGCCCGTCCCCTGTCACTATCGCCCCGCTCCTGTCACTATCGCCCCGCTCCTGTCACTATCGCCCCGCTCCTGTCACTATCGCCCCACTCCTGTCACTATCGCCCCGCTCCTGTCACTATCGCCCCGCTCCTGTCACTATCGCCCCGCTCCTGTTACTATTGCCCCGCTCCTGTCACTATCGCTCCTGTCACTATCGTCCCGCTCCTGTCACTATCGCCTGTCCCCTGTCACTATCGCCCCGCTCCAGTCACTATTGCCCCGCTCCTGTCACTATCGATCCTGTCACTATCGTCCCGCTCCTGTCATTTTCGCCCGTCCCCTGTCACTATCGTCCCGTTCCTGTCACTATTGCCCCACTCCTGTCACTATCGCTCCTGTCACTATCGTCCCGCTCCTGTCACTATCGCCCGTCCCCTGTCACTATCGCCCCGCTCCTGTCACTATCGCCCCGCTCCTGTCACTATCATCCAGCTCCTGTCACTATCGCCCCGCTCTTGTCACTATCGCCCCGCTCCTGTCACTATCGCCCCGCTCCTGTCACTATCGCCCCGCTCCTGTCACTATCGCCCCACTCCTGTCACTATCGTCCCGCTCCTGTCACAATCGCCCGGCCCCTGTCACTATCGCCTCGTTCCTGTCACTATCGTCCCGCTCCTGTCACTATCGCCTCGTTCCTGTCACTATCGTCCCGCTCCTGTCACTATCGCCCATTCCTGTCACTATCGCCCCGCTCCTGTCACCATCGTCCCGCTCCTGTCACCATCGTCCCGCTCCTGTCACTATCGCCCCGCTCATGTCACTATCGCCCCGCTCCTGTCACCATCGTCCCGCTCCTGTCACCATCGTCCCGCTCCTGTCACTATCGCCCCGCTCATGTCACTATCGCCCCGCTCCTGTCAATATCGCCCCACTCCTGTCAATATCGCCCCGCTCCTGTCACCATCGTCCCGCTCCTGTCACTATCGCCCCGCCCCTGTCACTATCGCCCCGCTCCTGTCACTATCGCCCCGCTCCTGTCACCATCGCCCCGTGCCTGTCACTATCGTCCCGCTCCTGTCAATATCGTCCCGCCCCTGTCACTATCGCCCCGCCCCTGTCACAATCGCCCCGCCCCTGTCACTAACGCCCCGCTCCTGTCACTATCGCCCCGCCCCTGTCACTATCGCCCCTGTCTCTATTGCCCCGCCCCGTCACTATCGCCACGCCCCGTCACTATCGCCCCGATCCTGTCACTATCGCCCCTCCGCTGTCACTATTATCCCTGTCACTATTGCCCTGCCCCTGTCACTATCGCCCCGCCCCTGTCACTATCGCTCCGCTCCTGTCACTATCGCCCCGCTCCTGTCACTAACGCACCGCTCCTGTCACTATCGTCCAGCTCCTGTCACTATCGCCCCGCCACTGTCACTATCGCCCCTGTAACTATCGCCCCACTCCTGTCACTATCGCCCCGCTCCTGTCACTATCGGCCCGCCCCTGTCACTATCGCCCCGCCCCTGTCATATCGGCCCGCTCCTGTCACTATCGCCCCGCTCCTGTCACTATCGCCCCGCTCCTGTCACTATCGCCCCGCTCCTGTCACTATCGCACCGCTCCTGTCACTATCGCACCACTTCTGTCACTATCGCCCCGCTCCTGTCACTATCGCCACGCTCCTGTCACTATCGCCCCGCTCCTGTCACAATCGCCCGGCCCCTGTCACTATCGCCCCGCTCCTGTCATTATCGCCCCGCTCCTGTCACTGTCACTATCGACCCGCTCCTGTCACTGTCGCCCCGCTCCTGTCACTATCGCACCGCTCCTGTCACTATCGCCCCGCTCCTGTCACTATCGCCCCGCTCCTGTCACTATCGTCCAGCTCCTGTCACATTCGCCCGGCCCCTGTCACTATCGCCCCGCTCCTGTCATTATCGCCTCGCTCCTGTCACTATCGTCCCGCTCCTGTCACTATCGCACTGCTCCTGTCACTATCGCCCCGCCACTGTCACTATCGTCCCCTCCTGTCACTATCGTCCTGCTCCTGTCACGATCGCACCATTCCTGTCACTATCGTCCCGCTCCTGTCACTATCGCCTCGTTCCTGTCACTATCGTCCCGCTCCTGTCACTATCGCCCCGTTCCTGTCACTATCGCCCCGCTCCTGTCACTATCGCACCGCTCTTGTCACTATCGCACCGCTCCTGTCACTATCGCCCCGCTCCTGTCACTATCGCCACGCTCCTGTCACTAGCGCGCCGCTCCTGTCATTATCGCCCCGCTCCTGTCACTATCGCCCCGATCCTGTCACTATCGCCCCTCTCCTGTCACTATCGGCCCGCTCCTGTCACTATCGCACCGCTCTTGTCACTATCGCCCCGCTCCTGTCACTATCGCCCCGCTCCTGTCACTATCGTCCCGCTCCTGTCACCATCGCCCCGCTCCTGTCACTATCGTCCCACTCCTGTCACAATCGCCCGTCCCCCTGTCACTATCGCCCCGCTCCTGTCACTATCGCTCCGGTCCTGTCACTATCGCCCCGCTCCTGTCACTATCGCCCCGCCCCTGTCACTAAAGCCCCGCTCCTGTCACTATCGCACCGCTCCTGTCACTATCGGCCCGCTCCTGTCACTATCGCCCCGCTCCTGTCATTATCGCCCCGCTCCTGTCACTATCGTCCTGCTCCTGTCACTATCGCCCCGCTCCTGTCACTATCGCCCCGCTCCTGTCACTATCGTCCCGCTCCTGTCACTATCGCCCCGCTCCTGTCACTATCGTCCCGCTCCTGTCACTATCGCCCCGCTCCTGTCACTATCGGCCCGCTCCTGTCACTATCGTCCCGCTCCTGTCACAATCGCCCGGCCCCGTCACTATCGCATCGCTCCTGTCACTATCGCCCCGCTCCTGTCACTATCGCCCCGCTCCTGTCACTATCGCCCCGCTCCTGTCACTATCGCCCCGCTCCTGTCACTATCGTCCCGCTCCTGTCACTATCGCCCCGCTCCAGTCACTATCGTCCCGCTCCTGTCACAATCGCCCGGCCCCTGTCACTATCGCCCCGCTCCTGTCACTATCGCTCCTGTCAGTATCGTCCCGCTCCTGTAACTATCGCCCCGCTCCTGTCACTATCGCCCCGCTCCTGTCAGTATCGTCCTGCTCCTGTCACTATCGCCCCGTTCCTGTCACTATCGTCCCGCTCCTGTCACAATCGTCCCGCTCCTTTCACTATCGTCCCGCTCCTGTCATTATCGCCCCGCTCCTGTCACTATCGTCCCGCTCCTGTCACTATCGCTCGTCCCCTGTCACTATCGCCCCGCTGCTGTCACTATCCCTCCGGTCCTGTCACTATCGCCCCACTCCTGTCACTATCGCCCCGCTCCTGTCACTATCGCCCCGCTCCTGTCATTATCGCCCCGCTCCTGTCACTATCGTCCTGCTCCTGTCACTATCGCCCCGCTCCTGTCACTATCGCCCCGCTCCTGTCACTATCGTCCCGCTCCTGTCACTATCGCCCCGCTCCTGTCACTATCGTCCCGCTCCTGTCACTATCGCCCCGCTCCTGTCACTATCGGCCCGCTCCTGTCACTATCGTCCCGCTCCTGTCACAATCGCCCGGCCCCGTCACTATCGCATCGCTCCTGTCACTATCGCCCCGCTCCTGTCACTATCGCCCCGCTCCTGTCACTATCGCCCCGCTCCTGTCACTATCGCCCCGCTCCTGTCACTATCGTCCCGCTCCTGTCACTATCGCCCCGCTCCAGTCACTATCGTCCCGCTCCTGTCACAATCGCCTGGCCCCTGTCACTATCGCCCCGCTCCTGTCACTATCGCTCCTGTCAGTATCGTCCCGCTCCTGTAACTATCGCCCCGCTCCTGTCACTATCGCCCCGCTCCTGTCAGTATCGTCCTGCTCCTGTCACTATCGCCCCGTTCCTGTCACTATCGTCCCGCTCCTGTCACAATCGTCCCGCTCCTTTCACTATCGTCCCGCTCCTGTCATTATCGCCCCGCTCCTGTCACTATCGTCCCGCTCCTGTCACTATCGCTCGTCCCCTGTCACTATCGCCCCGCTCCTGTCACTATCCCTCCGGTCCTGTCACTATCGCCCCACTCCTGTCACTATCGCCCCGCTCCTGTCACTATCGCCCCGCTCCTGTCACTATCGCACCGCTCCTGTCACCATCGTCCCGCTCCTGTCACTATCGTCCCGCTCCTGTCACTATCGGCCCGCTCCTGTCACTATCGCCCCGCTCCTGTCACTATCGTCCCGCTCCTGTCACAATCGCCCGTCCCCTGTCACTATCGCCCCGCTCCTGTCACTATCGCTCCGGTCCTGTCACTATCGCCCCGCTCCTGTCACTATCGCCCCGCCCCTGTCACTAAAGCCCCGCTCCTGTCACTATCGCACCGCTCCTGTCACTATCGCCTCGTTCCTGTCACTATCGTCCCGCTCCTGTCACTATCGCCCCGTTCCTGTCACTATCGCCCCGCTCCTGTCACTATCGCACCGCTCTTGTCACTATCGCACCGCTCCTGTCACTATCGCCCCGCTCCTGTCACTATCGCCACGCTCCTGTCACTAGCGCGCCGCTCCTGTCATTATCGCCCCGCTCCTGTCACTATCGCCCCGATCCTGTCACTATCGCCCCTCTCCTGTCACTATCGGCCCGCTCCTGTCACTATCGCACCGCTCTTGTCACTATCGCCCCGCTCCTGTCACTATCGCCCCGCTCCTGTCACTATCGTCCCGCTCCTGTCACCATCGCCCCGCTCCTGTCACTATCGTCCCACTCCTGTCACAATCGCCCGTCCCCCTGTCACTATCGCCCCGCTCCTGTCACTATCGCTCCGGTCCTGTCACTATCGCCCCGCTCCTGTCACTATCGCCCCGCCCCTGTCACTAAAGCCCCGCTCCTGTCACTATCGCACCGCTCCTGTCACTATCGGCCCGCTCCTGTCACTATCGCCCCGCTCCTGTCATTATCGCCCCGCTCCTGTCACTATCGTCCTGCTCCTGTCACTATCGCCCCGCTCCTGTCACTATCGCCCCGCTCCTGTCACTATCGTCCCGCTCCTGTCACTATCGCCCCGCTCCTGTCACTATCGTCCCGCTCCTGTCACTATCGCCCCGCTCCTGTCACTATCGGCCCGCTCCTGTCACTATCGTCCCGCTCCTGTCACAATCGCCCGGCCCCGTCACTATCGCATCGCTCCTGTCACTATCGCCCCGCTCCTGTCACTATCGCCCCGCTCCTGTCACTATCGCCCCGCTCCTGTCACTATCGCCCCGCTCCTGTCACTATCGTCCCGCTCCTGTCACTATCGCCCCGCTCCAGTCACTATCGTCCCGCTCCTGTCACAATCGCCCGGCCCCTGTCACTATCGCCCCGCTCCTGTCACTATCGCTCCTGTCAGTATCGTCCCGCTCCTGTAACTATCGCCCCGCTCCTGTCACTATCGCCCCGCTCCTGTCAGTATCGTCCTGCTCCTGTCACTATCGCCCCGTTCCTGTCACTATCGTCCCGCTCCTGTCACAATCGTCCCGCTCCTTTCACTATCGTCCCGCTCCTGTCATTATCGCCCCGCTCCTGTCACTATCGTCCCGCTCCTGTCACTATCGCTCGTCCCCTGTCACTATCGCCCCGCTGCTGTCACTATCCCTCCGGTCCTGTCACTATCGCCCCACTCCTGTCACTATCGCCCCGCTCCTGTCACTATCGCCCCGCTCCTGTCATTATCGCCCCGCTCCTGTCACTATCGTCCTGCTCCTGTCACTATCGCCCCGCTCCTGTCACTATCGCCCCGCTCCTGTCACTATCGTCCCGCTCCTGTCACTATCGCCCCGCTCCTGTCACTATCGTCCCGCTCCTGTCACTATCGCCCCGCTCCTGTCACTATCGGCCCGCTCCTGTCACTATCGTCCCGCTCCTGTCACAATCGCCCGGCCCCGTCACTATCGCATCGCTCCTGTCACTATCGCCCCGCTCCTGTCACTATCGCCCCGCTCCTGTCACTATCGCCCCGCTCCTGTCACTATCGCCCCGCTCCTGTCACTATCGTCCCGCTCCTGTCACTATCGCCCCGCTCCAGTCACTATCGTCCCGCTCCTGTCACAATCGCCCGGCCCCTGTCACTATCGCCCCGCTCCTGTCACTATCGCTCCTGTCAGTATCGTCCCGCTCCTGTAACTATCGCCCCGCTCCTGTCACTATCGCCCCGCTCCTGTCAGTATCGTCCTGCTCCTGTCACTATCGCCCCGTTCCTGTCACTATCGTCCCGCTCCTGTCACAATCGTCCCGCTCCTTTCACTATCGTCCCGCTCCTGTCATTATCGCCCCGCTCCTGTCACTATCGTCCCGCTCCTGTCACTATCGCTCGTCCCCTGTCACTATCGCCCCGCTCCTGTCACTATCCCTCCGGTCCTGTCACTATCGCCCCACTCCTGTCACTATCGCCCCGCTCCTGTCACTATCGCCCCGCTCCTGTCACTATCGCACCGCTCCTGTCACCATCGTCCCGCTCCTGTCACTATCGTCCCGCTCCTGTCACTATCGGCCCGCTCCTGTCACTATCGCCCCGCTCCTGTCACTATCGTCCCGCTCCTGTCACAATCGCCCGTCCCCTGTCACTATCGCCCCGCTCCTGTCACTATCGCTCCGGTCCTGTCACTATCGCCCCGCTCCTGTCACTATCGCCCCGCCCCTGTCACTAAAGCCCCGCTCCTGTCACTATCGCACCGCTCCTGTCACTATCGGCCCGCTCCTGTCACTATCGCCCCGCTCCTGTCACTATCGCCCCGCTCCTGTCACTATCGTCCTGCTCCTGTCACTATCGCCCCGCTCCTGTCACTATCGCCCCGCTCCTGTCACTATCGCACCGCTCCAGTCACTATCGCCCCGCTCCTGTCACTATCGCCCCGCTCCTGTCACAATCGCCCGGCCTCTGTCACTATCGCCCCGCTCCTGTCATTATCGCCTCGCTCCTGTCACTATCGTCCCGTTCCTGTCACTATTGCCCTGCCCCTGTCACTATCACCCCGCCACTGTCACTATCGCCCCCTCCTGTCACTATCGCCCCGTTCCTGTCACTATCGTCCCGCTCCTGTCACTATCGTCCCGCTCCTGTCGCTATCGCCCCATTCCTGTCACTATCGTCCCGCTCCTGTCACTATCGGCCCGCTCCTGTCACTATCGCCCCGCTCCTGTCACTATCACCCCGCTCCTGTCACTATCGCCCCGCTCCTGTCACTATCGCACGGATCCTGTCTCTATCGCCCCGCTCCTGTCACTATCGCCCCGCTCCTGTCACTATCGGCCCGCTCCTGTCACTATCGTCCCGCTCCTGTCACAATCGCCCGGCCCCGTCACTATCGCATCGCTCCTGTCACTATCGCCCCTCTCCTGTCATTATCGCCCCGCTCCTGTCACTATCGCCCCGCTCCTGTCACTATCGTCCCGCTCCTGTCACTATCGCCCCGCTCCTGTCACTATCGCCCCGCTCCTGTCACTATCGTCTCGCTTCTGTCACTATCGCCCTGCTCCTGTCACAATCGCCCGGCCCCTGTCACTATCGCCCCGCTCCTGTCACTATCGCTCCTGTCAGTATCGTCCCGCTCCTGTCACTATCGCCCCGCTCCTGTCACTATCGGCCCGCTCCTGTCACTATCGCCCCGCTCCTGTCATTATCGCCCCGCTCCTGTCACTATCGTCCTGCTCCTGTCACTATCGCCCCGCTCCTGTCACTATCGCCCCGCTCCTGTCACTATCGTCCCGCTCCTGTCACTATCGCCCCGCTCCTGTCACTATCGTCCCGCTCCTGTCACTATCGCCCCGCTCCTGTCACTATCGGCCCGCTCCTGTCACTATCGTCCCGCTCCTGTCACAATCGCCCGGCCCCGTCACTATCGCATCGCTCCTGTCACTATCGCCCCGCTCCTGTCACTATCGCCCCGCTCCTGTCACTATCGCCCCGCTCCTGTCACTATCGCCCCGCTCCTGTCACTATCGTCCCGCTCCTGTCACTATCGCCCCGCTCCAGTCACTATCGCTCCTGTCAGTATCGTCCCGCTCCTGTCACTATCGCCCCGCTCCTGTCACTATCGCCCCGCTCCTGTCAGTATCGTCCTGCTCCTGTCACTATCGCCCCGTTCCTGTCACTATCGTCCCGCTGCTGTCACAATCGTCCCGCTCCTGTCACTATCGCCCCGCTCCTGTCACTATCGCCCCGCTCCTGTCACTATCGTCCCGCTCCTGTCACAATCGGCCCGCTCCTGTCACTATCGCCCCGCTCCTGTCACTATCGTCCCGCTCCTGTCACAATCGCCCGTCCCCTGTCACTATCGCCCCGCTCCTGTCACTATCGCTCCGGTCCTGTCACTATCGCCCCGCTCCTGTCACTATCGCCCCGCCCCTGTCACTAAAGCCCCGCTCCTGTCACTATCGGCCCGCTCCTGTCACTATCGCCCCGCTCCTGTCACTATCGCCCCGCTCCTGTCACTATCGTCCTGCTCCTGTCACTATCGCCCCGCTCCTGTCACTATCGCCACGCTCCTGTCACTATCGCACCGCTCCAGTCACTATCGCCCCGCTCCTGTCACTATCACCCCGCCACTGTCACTATCGCCCCCTCCTGTCACTATCGCCCCGTTCCTGTCACTATCGTCCCGCTCCTGTCACTATCGTCCCGCTCCTGTCGATATCGCCCCGTTCCTGTCACTATCGTCCCGCTCCTGGCACTATCGGCCCGCTCCTGTCACTATCGCCCCGCTCCTGTCACTATCACCCCGCTCCTGTCACTATCGCCCCGCTCCTGTCACTATCGCACGGATCCTGTCTCTATCGCCCCGCTCCTGTCACTATCGCCCCGCTCCTGTCACTATCGCCCCGCTCCTGTCACCATCGTCCCGCTCCTGTCACTATCGCCCCGCTCCTGTCACTATCGCCCCGCTCCTGTCACTATCGTCCCGCTCCTGTCACAATCGGCCCGCTCCTGTCACTATCGCCCCGCTCCTGTCACTATCGTCCCGCTCCTGTCACAATCGCCCGTCCCCTGTCACTATCGCCCCGCTCCTGTCACTATCGCTCCGGTCCTGTCACTATCGCCCCGCTCCTGTCACTATCGCCCCGCCCCTGTCACTAAAGCCCCGCTCCTGTCACTATCGCACCGCTCCTGTCACTATCGGCCCGCTCCTGTCACTATCGCCCCGCTCCTGTCACTATCGCCCCGCTCCTGTCACTATCGTCCTGCTCCTGTCACTATCGCCCCGCTCCTGTCACTATCGCCACGCTCCTGTCACTATCGCACCGCTCCAGTCACTATCGCCCCGCTCCTGTCACTATCACCCCGCCACTGTCACTATCGCCCCCTCCTGTCACTATCGCCCCGTTCCTGTCACTATCGTCCCGCTCCTGTCACTATCGTCCCGCTCCTGTCGATATCGCCCCGTTCCTGTCACTATCGTCCCGCTCCTGGCACTATCGGCCCGCTCCTGTCACTATCGCCCCGCTCCTGTCACTATCACCCCGCTCCTGTCACTATCGCCCCGCTCCTGTCACTATCGCACGGATCCTGTCTCTATCGCCCCGCTCCTGTCACTATCGCCCCGCTCCTGTCACTATCGGCCCGCTCCTGTCACTATCGTCCCGCTCCTGTCACAATCGCCCGGCCCCGTCACTATCGCATCGCTCCTGTCACTATCGCCCCTCTCCTGTCACTATCGCCCCGCTCCTGTCACTATCGCCCCGCTCCTGTCACTATCGTCCCGCTCCTGTCACTATCGCCCCGCTCCTGTCACTATCGCCCCGCTCCTGTCACTATCGTCTCGCTTCTGTCACTATCGCCCTGCTCCTGTCACAATCGCCCGGCCCCTGTCACTATCGCCCCGCTCCTGTCACTATCGCTCCTGTCAGTATCGTCCCGCTCCTGTCACTATCGCCCCGCTCCTGTCACTATCGCCCCGCTCCTGTCAGTATCGTCCTGCTCCTGTCACTATCGCCCCGTTCCTGTCACTATCGTCCCGCTCCTGTCACAATCGTCCCGCTCCTTTCACTATCGTCCCGCTCCTGTCACTATCGCCCCGCTCCTGTCACTATCGTCCCGCTCCTGTCACTATCGCTCGTCCCCTGTCACTATCGCCCCGCTCCTGTCACTATCGCCCCGCTCCTGTCACTATCGCCCCGCTCCTGTCACTATCGTCCTGCTCCTGTCACTATCGCCCCGCTCCTGTCACTATCGCCCCGCTCCAGTCACTATCGTCCCGCTCCTGTCACTATCGCCCCGCTCCTGTCACTATCGCCCCGCTCCTGTCACTATCGCCCCGCTCCTGTCACTATCGCCCCGCTCCTGTCACTATCGGCCCGCTCCAGTCACTATCGCCCCGCTCCTGTCACTATCGCCCCGCTCCTGTCACAATCGCCCGGCCCCTGTCACTATCGCCCTGCTCCTGTCATTATCGCCTCGCTCCTGTCACTATCGTCCCGTTCCTGTCACTATTGCCCTGCCCCTGTCACTATCACCCCGCCACTGTCACTATCGCCCCCTCCTGTCATTATCGCCCCGTTCCTGTCACTATCGTCCCGCTCCTGTCACTATCGTCCCGCTCCTGTCGCTATCGCCCCGTTCCTGTCACTATCGTCCCGCTCCTGTCACTATCGGCCCGCTCCTGTCACTATCGCCCCGCTCCTGTCACTATCACCCCGCTCCTGTCACTATCGCCCCGCTCCTGTCACTATCGCACGGATCCTGTCTCTATCGCCCCGCTCCTGTCACTATCGCCCCGCTCCTGTCACTATCGCCCCGCTCCTGTCACTATCGCCCCGCTCCTGTCACTATCGTCTCGCTTCTGTCACTATCGCCCTGCTCCTGTCACAATCGCCCGGCCCCTGTCACTATCGCCCCGCTCCTGTCACTATCGCTCCTGTCAGTATCGTCCCGCTCCTGTCACTATCGCCCCGCTCCTGTCACTATCGCCCCGCTCCTGTCAGTATCGTCCTGCTCCTGTCACTATCGCCCCGTTCCTGTCACTATCGTCCCGCTCCTGTCACAATCGTCCCGCTCCTTTCACTATCGTCCCGCTCCTGTCACTATCGCCCCGCTCCTGTCACTATCGTCCCGCTCCTGTCACTATCACTCGTCCCCTGTCACTATCGCCCCGCTCCTGTCACTATCGCTCCGGTCCTGTCACTATCGCCCCACTCCTGTCACTATCGCCCCGCTCCTGTCACTATCGCCCCGCTCCTGTCACTATCGCCCCGCTCCTGTCACCATCGTCCCGCTCCTGTCACTATCGCCCCGCTCCTGTCACTATCGCCCCGCTCCTGTCACTATCGTCCCGGTCCTGTCACTATCGCCCCGCTCCTGTCACTATCATCCCGCTCCTGTCACTATCGCCCGTCCCCTGTCACTATCGCCCCGCTCCTGTCACTTTCGCTCCGGTCCTGTCACTATCGCCCCGCTCCTGTCACTATCGCCCCGCTCCTGTCAATATCGCCCCGCTCCTGTCACTATCGCCCCGCTCCTGTCACTATCGCCCGGATCCTGTCTCTATCGCCCCGCTCCTGTCAATATCGCCCCGCCCCTGTCACTATCGCCCCGCCCCTCTGACTATCGTCCTGATCCTGTCACTATCGCCCCGCCCCTGTCACTATCGGCCCGCTCCTGTCACTATCGCCCCACTCCTGTCACTATCGCCCCGCTCCTGTCACTATCGGCCCGCCCCTGTCACTATCGCCCCGCCCCTGTCACTATCGGCCCGCTCCTGTCACTATCGCCCCGCTCCTGTCACTATCGCCCCGCTCCTGTCACTATTGCCCCGCTCCTGTCACTATTGCACCGCTCCTGTCACTATCGCACCACTTCTGTCACTATCGCCCCGCTCCTGTCACTATCGCCACGCTCCTGTCACTATCGCCCCGCTCCTGTCACAATCGCCCGGCCCCTGTCACTATCGCCCCGCTCCTGTCACTATCGCCTCGCTCCTGTCACTATCGCCTCGCTCCTGTCACTATCGTCCCGCTCCTGTCACTATCTCCCCGCTCCTGTCACTATCGTCCCGCTCCTGTCACTATCGCCCTGCTCCTGTCACTATCGCCCCGCCACTGTCACTATCGCCCCCTCCTGTCACTATCGCCTCGTTCCTGTCACTATCGTCCCGCTCCTATCACTATCGCCCGTTCCTGTCACTATCGCCCCGCTCCTGTCACTATCATCCCGCTCCTGTCACTATCCCCTGGCCCCTGTCACTATCGCCCGTCCCCTGTCACTATTGCCCCACTCCTGTCACTATTGTCCCGCTCCTGTCACTATCGTCCCGCTCCTGTCACTGTCGTCCCGCTCCTGTCACTATCGCCCTGCCCCTGTCACTATCGCCCGGCCCCTGTCACTATCGCCCCACTCCTGTCACTATCGCTCCTATCACTGTCGCCCGGCCCCTGTCACTATCGCCCTGACCCTGTCACTATCGCCCTGCCCCTGTCACTATTGCCCGGCCCCTGTCACTATCGCCCGGCCCCTGTCACTATCGCCCCGCTCCTGTCACTATCGTCCCGCTCCTGTCACTATCACTCGTCCCCTGTCACTATCGCCCCGCTCCTGTCACTATCGCTCCGGTCCTGTCACTATCGCCCCACTCCTGTCACTATCGCCCCGCTCCTGTCACTATCGCCCCGCTCCTGTCACTATCGCCCCGCTCCTGTCACCATCGTCCCGCTCCTGTCACTATCGCCCCGCTCCTGTCACTATCGCCCCGCTCCTGTCACTATCGTCCCGGTCCTGTCACTATCGCCCCACTCCTGTCACTATCATCCCGCTCCTGTCACTATCGCCCGTCCCCTGTCACTATCGCCCCGCTCCTGTCACTTTCGCTCCGGTCCTGTCACTATCGCCCCGCTCCTGTCACTATCGCCCCGCTCCTGTCAATATCGCCCCGCTCCTGTCACTATCGCCCCGCTCCTGTCACTATCGCCCGGATCCTGTCTCTATCGCCCCGCTCCTGTCAATATCGCCCCGCCCCTGTCACTATCGCCCCGCCCCTCTGACTATCGTCCTGATCCTGTCACTATCGCCCCGCCCCTGTCACTATCGGCCCGCTCCTGTCACTATCGCCCCACTCCTGTCACTATCGCCCCGCTCCTGTCACTATCGGCCCGCCCCTGTCACTATCGCCCCGCCCCTGTCACTATCGGCCCGCTCCTGTCACTATCGCCCCGCTCCTGTCACTATCGCCCCGCTCCTGTCACTATTGCCCCGCTCCTGTCACTATTGCACCGCTCCTGTCACTATCGCACCACTTCTGTCACTATCGCCCCGCTCCTGTCACTATCGCCACGCTCCTGTCACTATCGCCCCGCTCCTGTCACAATCGCCCGGCCCCTGTCACTATCGCCCCGCTCCTGTCACTATCGCCTCGCTCCTGTCACTATCGCCTCGCTCCTGTCACTATCGTCCCGCTCCTGTCACTATCTCCCCGCTCCTGTCACTATCGTCCCGCTCCTGTCACTATCGCCCTGCTCCTGTCACTATCGCCCCGCCACTGTCACTATCGCCCCCTCCTGTCACTATCGCCTCGTTCCTGTCACTATCGTCCCGCTCCTATCACTATCGCCCGTTCCTGTCACTATCGCCCCGCTCCTGTCACTATCATCCCGCTCCTGTCACTATCCCCTGGCCCCTGTCACTATCGCCCGTCCCCTGTCACTATTGCCCCACTCCTGTCACTATTGTCCCGCTCCTGTCACTATCGTCCCGCTCCTGTCACTGTCGTCCCGCTCCTGTCACTATCGCCCTGCCCCTGTCACTATCGCCCGGCCCCTGTCACTATCGCCCCACTCCTGTCACTATCGCTCCTATCACTGTCGCCCGGCCCCTGTCACTATCGCCCTGACCCTGTCACTATCGCCCTGCCCCTGTCACTATTGCCCGGCCCCTGTCACTATCGCCCGGCCCCTGTCACTATCGCCCCGCTCCTGTCATTATCGCTCCGGTCCTGTCACTGTCGTCCCACTCCTGTCACTATCGCTCCGCTCCTGACACTATCTTCTCGCTCCTGTTACTGTCGCCCCGCTCCTGTCACTATCGTCCCACTCCTGTCACTATCGCCCGGCCTCTGTCAGTATCGCCCCGCTCCTGTCACTATCGCCCCGCTCCTGTCACTATCGCCTGGCCCCTGTCACTATCGCCCGCTCCTGTCACTACCGCCCCGATCCTGTCACTATTGTCCCGCTCCTGTCACTATCGCCCTGCCCCTGTCACTATCGCCCGGCCCCTGTCACTATCGCCCGGCCCCTGTCACTATCGCCCGGCCCCTGTCACTATCACCCCGCTCCTGTCACTATCGCCCCGCTCCTGTCACTATCGCTCTGCTCCTGTCACTATCGTCCCGCTCCTGTCACTATTGCCCGGCCCCTGTCATTATCGCCCAGCCCCTGTCACTATCGCCCCGCTCCTGTTACTATTGCCCTGCCCCTGTCACTATTGCCCGGCCCCTGTCATTATCGCCCAGCCCCTGTCACTATCGCCCCGCTCCTGTTACTATTGCCCTGCCCCTGTCACTATCGTCCCGCTCCAGTCACTATCGCCCAGCTCCTGTCACTATCGCCCAGCTCCTGTCACTATCGTCCCGCTCCTGTCACTATCGTCCCGCTCCTGTCACTATTGCCCGTCCCCTGTCACTATCGCCCCGCTCCTGTCACTATCGCCCCGCTCCTGTCACTATCGCCCGGATCCTGTCTCTATCGCCCCGCTCCTGTCAATATCGCCCCGCCCCTGTCACTATCGCCCCGCCCCTCTGACTATCGTCCTGATCCTGTCACTATCGCCCCGCCCCTGTCACTATCGGCCCGCTCCTGTCACTATCGCCCCACTCCTGTCACTATCGCCCCGCTCCTGTCACTATCGGCCCGCCCCTGTCACTATCGCCCCGCCCCTGTCACTATCGGCCCGCTCCTGTCACTATCGCCCCGCTCCTGTCACTATCGCCCCGCTCCTGTCACTATTGCCCCGCTCCTGTCACTATTGCACCGCTCCTGTCACTATCGCACCACTTCTGTCACTATCGCCCCGCTCCTGTCACTATCGCCACGCTCCTGTCACTATCGCCCCGCTCCTGTCACAATCGCCCGGCCCCTGTCACTATCGCCCCGCTCCTGTCACTATCGCCTCGCTCCTGTCACTATCGCCTCGCTCCTGTCACTATCGTCCCGCTCCTGTCACTATCTCCCCGCTCCTGTCACTATCGTCCCGCTCCTGTCACTATCGCCCTGCTCCTGTCACTATCGCCCCGCCACTGTCACTATCGCCCCCTCCTGTCACTATCGCCTCGTTCCTGTCACTATCGTCCCGCTCCTATCACTATCGCCCGTTCCTGTCACTATCGCCCCGCTCCTGTCACTATCATCCCGCTCCTGTCACTATCCCCTGGCCCCTGTCACTATCGCCCGTCCCCTGTCACTATTGCCCCACTCCTGTCACTATTGTCCCGCTCCTGTCACTATCGTCCCGCTCCTGTCACTGTCGTCCCGCTCCTGTCACTATCGCCCTGCCCCTGTCACTATCGCCCGGCCCCTGTCACTATCGCCCCACTCCTGTCACTATCGCTCCTATCACTGTCGCCCGGCCCCTGTCACTATCGCCCTGACCCTGTCACTATCGCCCTGCCCCTGTCACTATTGCCCGGCCCCTGTCACTATCGCCCGGCCCCTGTCACTATCGCCCCGCTCCTGTCATTATCGCTCCGGTCCTGTCACTGTCGTCCCACTCCTGTCACTATCGCTCCGCTCCTGACACTATCTTCTCGCTCCTGTTACTGTCGCCCCGCTCCTGTCACTATCGTCCCACTCCTGTCACTATCGCCCGGCCTCTGTCAGTATCGCCCCGCTCCTGTCACTATCGCCCCGCTCCTGTCACTATCGCCTGGCCCCTGTCACTATCGCCCGCTCCTGTCACTACCGCCCCGCTCCTGTCACTATTGTCCCGCTCCTGTCACTATCGCCCTGCCCCTGTCACTATCGCCCGGCCCCTGTCACTATCGCCCGGCCCCTGTCACTATCGCCCGGCCCCTGTCACTATCACCCCGCTCCTGTCACTATCGCCCCACTCCTGTCACTATCGCTCTGCTCCTGTCACTATCGTCCCGCTCCTGTCACTATTGCCCGGCCCCTGTCATTATCGCCCAGCCCCTGTCACTATCGCCCCGCTCCTGTTACTATTGCCCTGCCCCTGTCACTATTGCCCGGCCCCTGTCATTATCGCCCAGCCCCTGTCACTATCGCCCCGCTCCTGTTACTATTGCCCTGCCCCTGTCACTATCGTCCCGCTCCTGTCACTATCGCCCAGCTCCTGTCACTATCGCCCAGCTCCTGTCACTATCGTCCCGCTCCTGTCACTATCGTCCCGCTCCTGTCACTATTGCCCGTCCCCTGTCACTATCGCCCCGCTCCTGTCACTATCGCCCGGCCTCTGTCAGTATCGCTCCGCTCCTGTCACTATCACCCGGCCCCTGTCACTATCGCCCTGCCCCTGTCACTATCACCCTGCCCCTGTCACTATCGCCCCGCTCCTGTCACTATCGTACAGCTCCTGTCACTATTGCCCCGCTCTTGTCACTATCGCCCCGCTCCTGTCACTATCGCCCCGCTCCTGTCACTATTGCCCCGCTCCTGTCACTATCGCTCCTGTCACTATCGTCCCGCTCCTGTCACTATCGCCTGTCCCCTGTCACTATCGCCCCGCTCCTGTCACTATTGCCCCACTCCTGTCACTATCGCCCCTGTCTCTATTGCCCCACCCCTGTCACTATCGCCACGCCCCGTCACTATCGCCCCGATCCTGTCACTATCGCCCCGCCCCTGTCACTATCACCCCTGTCACTATTGCCCCGCCCCTGTCACTATCGCCCCGCCCCTGTCACTATCGCTCCGCTCCTGTCACCATCGACCCGCTCTTGTCACTATCGCACCGCCCCTGTCACTATCACCCCGCCCCTGTCACTATCGCCCCTGTCACTATCGCCCCGCTCCTGTCACTATCGCCCTGCCCCCTGTCACTATCGCCCCGCTCCTGTCACTATCGCCCCGCTCCTGTCACTATCGTCCAGCTCCTGTCACTATCGCCCCGCTCCTGTCACTATCTTCCCGCTCCTGTCACTATCGCTCCTGTCACTATCGTCCCGCTCCTGTCACTATCGCCTGTCCCCTGTCACTATCGCCCCGCTCCTGTCACTATCGCCCGTCCCCTGTCACTATCGCCCCGTTCCTGTCACTATTGCCCCACTCCTGTCACTATCGCTCCTGTCACTATCGCCCCGCTGCTGTCACTATCGTCCAGCTCCTGTCACTATCGCCCCGCTCTTGTCACTATCGCCCCGCTCCTGTCACTATCGCCCCGCTCCTGTCACTATTGCCCCGCTCCTGTCACTATCGCTCCTGTCACTATCGTCCCGCTCCTGTCACTATCGCCTGTCCCCTGTCACTATCGCCCCGCTCCAGTCACTATTGCCCCGCTCCTGTCACTATCGATCCTGTCACTATCGTCCCGCTCCTGTCACTATCGCCCGTCCCCTGTCACTATCGTCCCGTTCCTGTCACTATTGCCCCACTCCTGTCCCTATCGCTCCTGTCACTATCGTCCCGCTCCTGTCACTATCGCCCGTCCCCTGTCACTATCGCCCCGCTCCTGTCACTATCGCCCCGCTCCTGTCACTATCGCCCCGCTCCTGTCACTATCGCCCCACTCCTGTCACTATCGCCCCGCTCCTGTCACTATCGCCCCGCTCCTGTCACTATCGCCCCGCTCCTGTTACTATTGCCCCGCTCCTGTCACTATCGCTCCTGTCACTATCGTCCCGCTCCTGTCACTATCGCCTGTCCCCTGTCACTATCGCCCCGCTCCAGTCACTATTGCCCCGCTCCTGTCACTATCGATCCTGTCACTATCGTCCCGCTCCTGTCACTATCGCCCGTCCCCTGTCACTATCGTCCCGTTCCTGTCACTATTGCCCCACTCCTGTCACTATCGCTCCTGTCACTATCGTCCCGCTCCTGTCACTATCGCCCGTCCCCTGTCACTATCGCCCCGCTCCTGTCACTATCGCCCCGCTCCTGTCACTATCATCCAGCTCCTGTCACTATCGCCCCGCTCTTGTCACTATCGCCCCGCTCCTGTCACTATCGCCCCGCTCCTGTCACTATCGCCCCGCTCCTGTCACTATCGCCCCACTCCTGTCACTATCGTCCCGCTCCTGTCACAATCGCCCGGCCCCTGTCACTATCGCCTCGTTCCTGTCACTATCGTCCCGCTCCTGTCACTATCGCCTCGTTCCTGTCACTATCGTCCCGCTCCTGTCACTATCGCCCGTTCCTGTCACTATCGCCCCGCTCCTGTCACCATCGTCCCGCTCCTGTCACCATCGTCCCGCTCCTGTCACTATCGCCCCGCTCATGTCACTATCGCCCCGCTCCTGTCACCATCGTCCCGCTCCTGTCACCATCGTCCCGCTCCTGTCACTATCGCCCCGCTCATGTCACTATCGCCCCGCTCCTGTCAATATCGCCCCACTCCTGTCAATATCGCCCCGCTCCTGTCACCATCGTCCCGCTCCTGTCACTATCGCCCCGCCCCTGTCACTATCGCCCCGCTCCTGTCACTATCGCCCCGCTCCTGTCACCATCGCCCCGTGCCTGTCACTATCGTCCCGCTCCTGTCAATATCGTCCCGCCCCTGTCACTATCGCCCCGCCCCTGTCACAATCGCCCCGCCCCTGTCACTAACGCCCCGCTCCTGTCACTATCGCCCCGCCCCTGTCACTATCGCCCCTGTCTCTATTGCCCCGCCCCGTCACTATCGCCACGCCCCGTCACTATCGCCCCGATCCTGTCACTATCGCCCCTCCGCTGTCACTATTATCCCTGTCACTATTGCCCTGCCCCTGTCACTATCGCCCCGCCCCTGTCACTATCGCTCCGCTCCTGTCACTATCGCCCCGCTCCTGTCACTAACGCACCGCTCCTGTCACTATCGTCCAGCTCCTGTCACTATCGCCCCGCCACTGTCACTATCGCCCCTGTAACTATCGCCCCGCTCCTGTCACTATCGCCCCGCCCCCTGTCACTATCGCCCCGCTCCTGTCACTATTGCCCCGCTCCTGTCACTATCGTCCAGCTCCTGTCACTATCGCCCTGCTCTTGTCACTATCACCCCGCTCCTGTCACTATCGCCGCGCTCCTGTCACTATTGCCCCGCTCCTGTCACTATCGCTCCTGTCACTATCGTCCCGCTCCTGTCACTATCGCCTGTCCCCTGTCACTATCGCCCCGCTCCTGTCACTATCGCCCCGCTCCTGTCACTATCGCCCCGCTCCTGTCACTATTGCCGAGCTCTTGTCACTATCGCTCCTGTCACTATCGTCCCGCTCCTGTCACTATCGCCTGTCCCCTGTCACTATCGCCCCGCTCCTGTCACTATCGCACCGCTCCTGTCACTATCGCCCCGCTCCTGTCACTATTGCCCCGCTCCTGTCACTATCGCTCCTGTCACTATTGTCCCGCTCCTGTCACTATCGCCTGTCCCCTGTCACTATCGCCCCGCTCCTGTCACTATTGCCCCGCTCCTGTCACTATCGATCCTGTCACTATCGTCCCGCTCCTGTCACTATCGCCCGTCCCCTGTCACTATCGCCCCGTTCCTGTCACTATTGCCCCACTCCTGTCACTATCGCTCCTGTCACTATCGTCCCGCTCCTGTCACTATCGCCCGTCCCCTGTCACTATCGCCCCGCTCCTGTCACTATCGCTCCTGTCACTATTGCCCCGCTCCTGTCACTATCGATCCTGTCACTATCGTCCCGCTCCTGTCACTATCGCCCGTACCCTGTGACTATCGCCCCGTTCCTGTCACTATTGCCCCACTCCTGTCACTATCGACCCGCTCCTGTCACTATCGCCCGTCCCCTGTCACTATCGCCCCGCTCCTGTCACTATCGCTCCTGTCACAATCGCCCGTCCCCTGTCACTATCGCCCCGCTCCTGTCACTATCGCTCCCGTCCTGTCACTATCGCCCCGCTCCTGTCACTATCGCCCCGCTCCTGTCACTATCGTCCCGCTCCTGTCACTATCGCCCCGCTCCTGTCACTATCGTCCCGCTCCTGTCACAATCGCCCGTCCCCTGTCACTATCGCCCCGCTCCTGTCACTATCGCTCCGGTCCTGTCACTATCGCCCTGCTCCTGTCACTATCGCTCCTGTCACTATCGCCCCGCTCCTGTCACGATCGCCCCGCTCCTGTCACTATCGCCCTGCTCCTGTCACTATCGCCCTGCTCCTGTCACTATCGCCCCGCCACTGTCACTATCGCCCCCTCCTGTCACTATCGCCTCGTTCCTGTCACTATCGTCCCGCTCCTGTCACTATCACCCCGTTCCTGTCACTATCGTCCCACTCCTGTCACTATCGTCCCGCTCCTGTCACTATCGCCCCGCTCCTGTCACTATCGTCCCGCTCCTGTCACTATCGCCCGTCCCCTGTCACTATCGCCCCGCTCTTGTCACTATCGCTCCGGTCCTGTCACTATCGCCCCACTCCTGTCACTATCGCCCCGCTCCTGTCACTATCGCCCCGCTCCTGTCACGATCGCTCCGCCCCTGTCACTATCGCCCCGCTCCTGTCACTATCGCCCCGCTCCTGTCATTATCGCCCCGTTCCTGTCACTATTGCCCCACTCCTGTCACTATCGCTCCTGTCACTATCGTCCCGCTCCTGTCACTATCGCCCGTCCCCTGTCACTATCGCCCCGCTCCTGTCACTATCGCTCCTGTCACAATCGCCCGTCCCCTGTCACTATCGCCCCGCTCCTGTCACTATCGCTCCGGTCCTGTCACTATCGCCCCGCTCCTGTCACTAACGCCCCGCTCCTGTCACTATCGTCCCGCTCCTGTCACTAACGCCCCGCTCCTGTCACTATCGTCCCGCTCCTGTCACAATCGCCCGTCCCCTGTCACTATCGCTCCGGTCCTGTCACTATCGCCCCGCTCCTGTCACTATCGCCCCGCTCCTGTCACTATCGCCCCCTCCTGTCACTATCGCCTCGTTCCTGTCACTATCGTCCCGCTCCTGTCACTATCACCCCGTTCCTGTCACTATCGTCCCACTCCTGTCACTATCGTCCCGCTCCTGTCACTATCGCCCCGCTCCTGTCACTATCGTCCCGCTCCTGTCACTATCGCCCGTCCCCTGTCACTATCGCTCCGCTCTTGTCACTATCGCTCCGGTCCTGTCACTATCGCCCCACTCCTGTCACTATCGCCCCGCTCCTGTCACTATCGCCCCGCTCCTGTCACGATCGCTCCGCCCCTGTCACTATCGCCCCGCTCCTGTCACTATCGCCCCGCTCCTGTCATTATCGCCCCGTTCCTGTCACTATTGCCCCACTCCTGTCACTATCGCTCCTGTCACTATCGTCCCGCTCCTGTCACTATCGCCCGTCCCCTGTCACTATCGCCCCGCTCCTGTCACTATCGCTCCTGTCACAATCGCCCGTCCCCTGTCACTATCGCCCCGCTCCTGTCACTATCGCTCCGGTCCTGTCACTATCGCCCCGCTCCTGTCACTAACGCCCCGCTCCTGTCACTATCGTCCCGCTCCTGTCACAATCGCCCGTCCCCTGTCACTATCGCTCCGGTCCTGTCACTATCGCCCCGCTCCTGTCACTATCGCCCGCTCCTGTCACGATCGCCCCGCTCCTGTCACTATCGCCCTGCTCCTGTCACTATCGCTCCTGTCACTATCGTCTCGCTCCTGTCACTATCGCCCGTCCCCTGTCACTATCGCCCCGATCCTGTCACTATCGCCTCACTCCTGTCAATATCGCCCCGTCCCTGTCAGTAACACCCCGCTCCTGTCACTATCGCCCCGCTCCTGTCATTATCGCCCCGCTCCTGTCACTATCGACCCGCTCCTGTCACTGTCGTCCCGCTCCTGTCACTATCGCCCTGCTCCTGTCACTATCGCCCCGCTCCTGTCACTATCGCCCCGCTCCTGTCACTATCGCCCCGCTCCTGGCACTATCGCCCCGCTCCTATCACTATCGCCCCGCTCCTGTCATTATCGCCCCGCTCCTGTCACTATCGCCCCGCTCCTGTCACTATCGCCCCGCTCCTGTCACTATCGCCCCGCTCCTTTCACTATCGCACCGCTCTTGTCACTATCGCACCGCTCCAGTCACTATCGCCCCGCTCCTGTCACTATCGCCCCGCTCCTGTCACTATCGCCCCGCTCCTGTCACTATCGCCCCGCTCCTGTCACAATCGCCCGGCACCTGTCACTATCGCCCTGCTCCTGTCATTATCGCTTCGCTCCTGTCACTATCATCCCGTTCCTGTCACTATTGCCCTGTCCCTGTCACTATCACCCCGCCACTGTCACTATCGCCCCCTCCTGTCACTATCGCCCCGTTCCTGTCACTATCGTCCCGCTCCTGTCACTATCGTCCCGCTCCTGTCACTATTGCCCCATTCCTGTCACTATCGTCCCGCTCCTGTCACTATCGCCCCACTCCTGTCACTATCGCCCCGCTCCTGTCACTATCTTCCCGCTCCTGTCACTATCGCCCGGCTACTGTCTCTATCGCCCCGCTCCTGTCACTATCGCCCCGCCCCTGTCACTATCGCCCCGCCCCTCTAACTATCGTCCTGCTCCTGTCACTATCGCCCCGCCCCTGTCACTATCGGCCCGCTCCTGTCACTATCGCCCCGCCCCTGTCACTAACGCCCCGCTCCTGTCACTATCGCACCGCTCCTGTCAATATCGCTCCGGTCCTGTCACTATCGCCCCACTCCTGTCACTATCACCCCGCTCCTGTCACTATCGCTCCTGTCACTATCGCCCCGCTCCTGTCACTATCGACCCGCTCCTGTCACGATCGCCCCGCTCCTGTCACTATCGCCCTGCTCCTGTCACTATCGCTCCTGTCACTATCGTCTCGCTCCTGTCACTATCGCCCGTCCCCTGTCACTATCGCCCCGATCCTGTCACTATCGCCTCACTCCTGTCAATATCGCCCCGTCCCTGTCAGTAACGCCCCGCTCCTGTCACTATCGCCCCGCTCCTGTCATTATCGCCCTGCTCCTGTCACTGTCACCCCGCTCCTGTCACTATCGCACCGCTCCTGTCACTATCGCCCCGCTCCTGTCACTATCGCCCCGCTCCTGTCACTATCGCCCCGCTCCTGTCACTATCGCCCCGCTCCTGTCATTATCGCCCCGCTCCTGTCACTATCGTCCCACTCCTGTCACTATCGCCCCGCTCCTGTCACTATCGTCCCGCTCCTGTCACAATCGCCCGTCCCCTGTCACTATCGCTCCGGTCCTGTCACTATCGCCCCGCTCCTGTCACTATCGCCCCGCTCCTGTCACTATCGCTCCTGTCACTATCGCCCCGCTCCTGTCACTATCGCCCGCTCCTGTCACGATCGCCCCGCTCCTGTCACTATCGCCCTGCTCCTGTCACTATCGCTCCTGTCACTATCGTCTCGCTCCTGTCACTATCGCTCGTCCCCTGTCACTATCGCCCCGATCCTGTCACTATCACCTCACTCCTGTCAATATCGCCCCGCCCCTGTCAGTAACGCCCCGCTCCTGTCACTATCGCCCCGCTCCTGTCATTATCGCCCCGTTCCTGTCACAATCGACCCGCTCCTGTCACTGTTGCCCCGCTCCTGTCACTATCACACCGCTCCTGTCACTATCGCCCTGCTCCTGTCACTATCGCCCCGCTCCTGTCACTATCGTCCCGCTCCTGTCACAATCGTCCCGTTCCTGTCACTATCGCCCTGCTCCTGTCACTATCGCCCCGCCACTGTCACTATCGCCCCCTCCTGTCACTATCGCCTCGTTCCTGTCACTATCGTCCCGCTCCTGTCACTATCACCCCGTTCCTGTCACTATCGTCCCGCTCCTGTCACTATCGTCCCGCTCCTGTCACTATCGCCCCGCTCCTGTCACTATCGTCCCGCTCCTGTCACTATCGCCCGTCCCCTGTCATTATCGCCCCGCTCTTGTCACTATCGCTCCGGTCCTGTCACTATCGCCCCACTCCTGTCACTATCGCCCCGCTCCTGTCACTATCGCCCCGCTCCTGTCACGATCGCCCCGCCGCTGTCACTATCGCCCCGCTCCTGTCACTATCGCCCCGCTCCTGTCATTATCGCCCCGCTCCTGTCACTATTGACCCGCTCCTGTCACTGTCGCCCCGCTCCTGTCACTATCGCCCTGCTCCTGTCACTATCGCCCCGCTCCTGTCACTATCGCCCCGCTCCTGTCACTATCGCCCCGCTCCTGGCACTATCGCCCCGCTCCTATCACTATCGCCCCGCTCCTGTCATTATCGCCCCGCTCCTGTCACTATCGCCCCGCTCTTGTCACTATCGCCCCGCTCCTGTCACTATCGCACTGCTCTTGTCACTATCGCACCGCTCCAGTCACTATCGCCCCGCTCCTGTCACTATCGCCCCGCTCCTGTCACTATCGCCCCGCTCCTGTCACAATCGCCCGGCCCCTGTCACTATCGCCCTGCTCCTGTCATTATCGCTTCGCTCCTGTCACTATCATCCCGTTCCAGTCACTATTGCCCTGTCCCTGTCACTATCACCCCGCCACTGTCACTATCGCCCCCTCCTGTCACTATCGCCCCGTTCCTGTCACTATCGTCCCGCTCCTGTCACTATCGTCCCGCTCCTGTCACTATTGCCCCATTCCTGTCACTATCGTCCCGCTCCTGTCACTATCGCCCCGCTCCTGTCACTATCGCCCCGCTCCTGTCACTATCTTCCCGCTCCTGTCACTATCGCCCGGCTACTGTCTCTATCGCCCCGCTCCTGTCACTATCGCCCCGCCCCTGTCACTATCGCCCCGCCCCTCTAACTATCGTCCTGCTCCTGTCACTATCGCCCCGCCCCTGTCAATATCGGCCCGCTCCTGTCACTATCGCCCCGCCCCTGTCACTAACGCCCCGCTCCTGTCACTATCGCACCGCTCCTGTCAATATCGCTCCGGTCCTGTCACTATCGCCCCACTCCTGTCACTATCACCCCACTCCTGTCACTATCGCTCCTGTCACTATCGCCCCGCTCCTGTCACTATCGCCCCGCTCCTGTCACGATCGCCCCGCTCCTGTCACTATCGCCCTGCTCCTGTCACTATCGCTCCTGTCACTATCGTCTCGCTCCTGTCACTATCGCCCGTCCCCTGTCACTATCGCCCCGATCCTGTCACTATCGCCTCACTCCTGTCAATATCGCCCCGTCCCTGTCAGTAACGCCCCGCTCCTGTCACTATCGCCCTGCTCCTGTCACTATCGACCCGCTCCTGTCACTGTCACCCCGCTCCTGTCACTGTCACCCCGCTCCTGTCACTGTCACCCCGCTCCTGTCACTATCGCACCGCTCCTGTCACTATCGCCCCGCTCCTGTCACTATCGCCCCGCTCCTGTCACTATCGCCCCGCTCCTGTCACTATCGCCCCACTCCTGTCATTATCGCCCCGCTCCTGTCACTATCGTCCCACTCCTGTCACTATCGCCCCGCTCCTGTCACTATCGTCCCGCTCCTGTCACAATCGCCCGTCCCCTGTCACTATCGCTCCGGTCCTGTCACTATCGCCCCGCTCCTGTCACTATCGCCCCGCTCCTGTCACTATCGCTCCTGTCACTATCGCCCCGCTCCTGTCACTATCGCCCGCTCCTGTCACGATCGCCCCGCTCCTGTCACTATCGCCCTGCTCCTGTCACTATCGCTCCTGTCACTATCGTCTCGCTCCTGTCACTATCGCTCGTCCCCTGTCACTATCGCCCCGATCCTGTCACTATCGCCTCACTCCTGTCAATATCGCCCCGCCCCTGTCAGTAACGCCCCGCTCCTGTCACTATCGCCCCGCTCCTGTCATTATCGCCCCGTTCCTGTCACAATCGACCCGCTCCTGTCACTGTTGCCCCGCTCCTGTCACTATCACACCGCTCCTGTCACTATCGCCCTGCTCCTGTCACTATCGCCCCGCTCCTGTCACTATCGTCTCGCTTCTGTCACTATCGCCCTGCTCCTGTCACAATCGCCCGGCCCCTGTCACTATCGCCCCGCTCCTGTCACTATCGCCGCGCTCCTGTCACTATTGCCCCGCTCCTGTCACTATCGCTCCTGTCACTATCGTCCCGCTCCTGTCACTATCGCCTGTCCCCTGTCACTATCGCCCCGCTCCTGTCACTATCGCCCCGCTCCTGTCACTATCGCCCCGCTCCTGTCACTATTGCCGAGCTCTTGTCACTATCGCTCCTGTCACTATCGCCCCGCTCCTGTCACTATTGCCCCGCTCCTGTCACTATCGATCCTGTCACTATCGTCCCGCTCCTGTCACTATCGCCCGTCCCCTGTCACTATCGCCCCGTTCCTGTCACTATTGCCCCACTCCTGTCACTATCGCTCCTGTCACTATCGTCCCGCTCCTGTCACTATCGCCCGTCCCCTGTCACTATCGCCCCGCTCCTGTCACTATCGCTCCTGTCACTATTGCCCCGCTCCTGTCACTATCGATCCTGTCACTATCGTCCCGCTCCGTTCACTATCGCCCGTACCCTGTGACTATCGCCCCGTTCCTGTCACTATTGCCCCACTCCTGTCACTATCGACCCGCTCCTGTCACTATCGCCCGTCCCCTGTCACTATCGCCCCGCTCCTGTCACTATCGCTCCTGTCACAATCGCCCGTCCCCTGTCACTATCGCCCCGCTCCTGTCACTATCGCTCCCGTCCTGTCACTATCGCCCCGCTCCTGTCACTATCGCCCCGCTCCTGTCACTATCGTCCCGCTCCTGTCACTATCGCCCCGCTCCTGTCACTATCGTCCCGCTCCTGTCACAATCGCCCGTCCCCTGTCACTATCGCCCCGCTCCTGTCACTATCGCTCCGGTCCTGTCACTATCGCCCTGCTCCTGTCACTATCGCTCCTGTCACTATCGCCCCGCTCCTGTCACGATCGCCCCGCTCCTGTCACTATCGCCCTGCTCCTGTCACTATCGCTCCTGTCACTATCGTCTCGCTCTTGTCACTATCGCTCGTCCCCTATCACTATCGCCCCGATCCTGTCACTATCGCCTCACTCCTGTCAATATCGCCCCGCCACTGTCACTATCGCCCCGCTCCTGTCACTATCGCCCCGCTCCTGTCATGATCGCCCCGCTCCTGTCACAATCGACCCGCTCCTGTCACTGTCGCCCCGCTCCTGTCACTATCGCCCCGCTCCTGTCACTATCGCCCCGCTCCTGTCACTATCGTCCCGCTCCTGTCACAATCGCCCGGCCCCTGTCACTATCGCCCCGCTCCTGTCATTATCGCCTCGCCCCTGTCACTATCGTCGTGTTCCTGTCACTATCGCCCTGCTCCTGTCACTATCGCCCCGCCACTGTCACTATCGCCCCCTCCTGTCACTATCGCCTCGTTCCTGTCACTATCGTCCCGCTCCTGTCACTATCACCCCGTTCCTGTCACTATCGTCCCACTCCTGTCACTATCGTCCCGCTCCTGTCACTATCGCCCCGCTCCTGTCACTATCGTCCCGCTCCTGTCACTATCGCCCGTCCCCTGTCACTATCGCCCCGCTCTTGTCACTATCGCTCCGGTCCTGTCACTATCGCCCCACTCCTGTCACTATCGCCCCGCTCCTGTCACTATCGCCCCGCTCCTGTCACGATCGCTCCGCCCCTGTCACTATCGCCCCGCTCCTGTCACTATCGCCCCGCTCCTGTCATTATCGCCCCGTTCCTGTCACTATTGCCCCACTCCTGTCACTATCGCTCCTGTCACTATCGTCCCGCTCCTGTCACTATCGCCCGTCCCCTGTCACTATCGCCCCGCTCCTGTCACTATCGCTCCTGTCACAATCGCCCGTCCCCTGTCACTATCGCCCCGCTCCTGTCACTATCGCTCCGGTCCTGTCACTATCGCCCCGCTCCTGTCACTAACGCCCCGCTCTTGTCACTATCGTCCCGCTCCTGTCACTAACGCCCCGCTCCTGTCACTATCGTCCCGCTCCTGTCACAATCGCCCGTCCCCTGTCACTATCGCTCCGGTCCTGTCACTATCGCCCCGCTCCTGTCACTATCGCCCCGCTCCTGTCACTATCGCCCCCTCCTGTCACTATCGCCTCGTTCCTGTCACTATCGTCCCGCTCCTGTCACTATCACCCCGTTCCTGTCACTATCGTCCCACTCCTGTCACTATCGTCCCGCTCCTGTCACTATCGCCCCGCTCCTGTCACTATCGTCCCGCTCCTGTCACTATCGCCCGTCCCCTGTCACTATCGCCCCGCTCTTGTCACTATCGCTCCGGTCCTGTCACTATCGCCCCACTCCTGTCACTATCGCCCCGCTCCTGTCACTATCGCCCCGCTCCTGTCACGATCGCTCCGCCCCTGTCACTATCGCCCCGCTCCTGTCACTATCGCCCCGCTCCTGTCATTATCGCCCCGTTCCTGTCACTATTGCCCCACTCCTGTCACTATCGCTCCTGTCACTATCGTCCCGCTCCTGTCACTATCGCCCGTCCCCTGTCACTATCGCCCCGCTCCTGTCACTATCGCTCCTGTCACAATCGCCCGTCCCCTGTCACTATCGCCCCGCTCCTGTCACTATCGCTCCGGTCCTGTCACTATCGCCCCGCTCCTGTCACTAACGCCCCGCTCCTGTCACTATCGTCCCGCTCCTGTCACAATCGCCCGTCCCCTGTCACTATCGCTCCGGTCCTGTCACTATCGCCCCGCTCCTGTCACTATCGCCCCGCTCCTGTCACTATCGCTCCTGTCACTATCGCCCCGCTCCTGTCACTATCGCCCGCTCCTGTCACGATCGCCCCGCTCCTGTCACTATCGCCCTGCTCCTGTCACTATCGCTCCTGTCACTATCGTCTCGCTCCTGTCACTATCGCCCGTCCCCTGTCACTATCGCCCCGATCCTGTCACTATCGCCTCACTCCTGTCAATATCGCCCCGTCCCTGTCAGTAACACCCCGCTCCTGTCACTATCGCCCCGCTCCTGTCATTATCGCCCCACTCCTGTCACTATCGACCCGCTCCTGTCACTGTCGTCCCGCTCCTGTCACTATCGCCCTGCTCCTGTCACTATCGCCCCGCTCCTGTCACTATCGCCCCGCTCCTGTCACTATCGCCCCGCTCCTGGCACTATCGCCCCGCTCCTGTCACTATCGCCCCGCTCCTGTCATTATCGCCCCGCTCCTGTCACTATCGCCCCGCTCCTGTCACTATCGCCCCGCTCCTGTCACTATCGCCCCGCTCCTTTCACTATCGCACCGCTCTTGTCACTATCGCACCGCTCCAGTCACTATCGCCCCGCTCCTGTCACTATCGCCCCGCTCCTGTCACTATCGCCCCGCTCCTGTCACTATCGCCCCGCTCCTGTCACAATCGCCCGGCCCCTGTCACTATCGCCCTGCTCCTGTCATTATCGCTTCGCTCCTGTCACTATCATCCCGTTCCTGTCACTATTGCCCTGTCCCTGTCACTATCACCCCGCCACTGTCACTATCGCCCCCTCCTGTCACTATCGCCCCGTTCCTGTCACTATCGTCCCGCTCCTGTCACTATCGTCCCGCTCCTGTCACTATTGCCCCATTCCTGTCACTATCGTCCCGCTCCTGTCACTATCGCCCCGCTCCTGTCACTATCGCCCCGCTCCTGTCACTATCTTCCCGCTCCTGTCACTATCGCCCGGCTACTGTCTCTATCGCCCCGCTCCTGTCACTATCGCCCCGCCCCTGTCACTATCGCCCCGCCCCTCTAACTATCGTCCTGCTCCTGTCACTATCGCCCCGCCCCTGTCACTATCGGCCCGCTCCTGTCACTATCGCCCCGCCCCTGTCACTAACGCCCCGCTCCTGTCACTATCGCACCGCTCCTGTCAATATCGCTCCGGTCCTGTCACTATCGCCCCACTCCTGTCACTATCACCCCGCTCCTGTCACTATCGCTCCTGTCACTATCGCCCCGCTCCTGTCACTATCGCCCCGCTCCTGTCACGATCGCCCCGCTCCTGTCACTATCGCCCTGCTCCTGTCACTATCGCTCCTGTCACTATCGTCTCGCTCCTGTCACTATCGCCCGTCCCCTGTCACTATCGCACCGCTCCTGTCACTATCGCCCCGCTCCTGTCACTATCGCCCCGCTCCTGTCACTATCGCCCCGCTCCTGTCACTATCGCCCCGCTCCTGTCATTATCGCCCCGCTCCTGTCACTATCGTCCCACTCCTGTCACTATCGCCCCGCTCCTGTCACTATCGTCCCGCTCCTGTCACAATCGCCCGTCCCCTGTCACTATCGCTCCGGTCCTGTCACTATCGCCCCGCTCCTGTCACTATCGCCCCGCTCCTGTCACTATCGCTCCTGTCACTATCGCCCCGCTCCTGTCACTATCGCCCGCTCCTGTCACGATCGCCCCGCTCCTGTCACTATCGCCCTGCTCCTGTCACTATCGCTCCTGTCACTATCGTCTCGCTCCTGTCACTATCGCTCGTCCCCTGTCACTATCGCCCCGATCCTGTCACTATCACCTCACTCCTGTCAATATCGCCCCGCCCCTGTCAGTAACGCCCCGCTCCTGTCACTATCGCCCCGCTCATGTCATTATCGCCCCGTTCCTGTCACAATCGACCCGCTCCTGTCACTGTTGCCCCGCTCCTGTCACTATCACACCGCTCCTGTCACTATCGCCCTGCTCCTGTCACTATCGCCCCGCTCCTGTCACTATCGTCCCGCTCCTGTCACAATCGTCCCGTTCCTGTCACTATCGCCCTGCTCCTGTCACTATCGCCCCGCCACTGTCACTATCGCCCCCTCCTGTCACTATCGCCTCGTTCCTGTCACTATCGTCCCGCTCCTGTCACTATCACCCCGTTCCTGTCACTATCGTCCCGCTCCTGTCACTATCGTCCCGCTCCTGTCACGATCGCCCCGCTCCTGTCACTATCGTCCCGCTCCTGTCACTATCGCCCGTCCCCTGTCACTATCGCCCCGCTCTTGTCACTATCGCTCCGGTCCTGTCACTATCGCCCCACTCCTGTCACTATCGCCCCGCTCCTGTCACTATCGCCCCGCTCCTGTCACGATCGCCCCGCCGCTGTCACTATCGCCCCGCTCCTGTCACTATCGCCCCGCTCCTGTCATTATCGCCCCGCTCCTGTCACTATTGACCCGCTCCTGTCACTGTCGCCCCGCTCCTGTCACTATCGCCCTGCTCCTGTCACTATCGCCCCGCTCCTGTCACTATCGCCCCGCTCCTGTCACTATCGCCCCGCTCCTGGCACTATCGCCCCGCTCCTATCACTATCGCCCCGCTCCTGTCATTATCGCCCCGCTCCTGTCACTATCGCCCCGCTCCTGTCACTATCGCCCCGCTCCTGTCACTATCGCCCCGCTCCTATCACTATCGCACCGCTCTTGTCACTATCGCACCGCTCCAGTCACTATCGCCCCGCTCCTGTCACTATCGCCCCGCTCCTGTCACTATCGCCCCGCTCCTGTCACAATCGCCCGGCCCCTGTCACTATCGCCCTGCTCCTGTCATTATCGCTTCGCTCCTGTCACTATCATCCCGTTCCAGTCACTATTGCCCTGTCCCTGTCACTATCACCCCGCCACTGTCACTATCGCCCCCTCCTGTCACTATCGCCCCGTTCCTGTCACTATCGTCCCGCTCCTGTCACTATCGTCCCGCTCCTGTCACTATTGCCCCATTCCTGTCACTATCGTCCCGCTCCTGTCACTATCGCCCCGCTCCTGTCACTATCGCCCCGCTCCTGTCACTATCTTCCCGCTCCTGTCACTATCGCCCGGCTACTGTCTCTATCGCCCCGCTCCTGTCACTATCGCCCCGCCCCTGTCACTATCGCCCCGCCCCTCTAACTATCGTCCTGCTCCTGTCACTATCGCCCCGCCCCTGTCAATATCGGCCCGCTCCTGTCACTATCGCCCCGCCCCTGTCACTAACGCCCCGCTCCTGTCACTATCGCACCGCTCCTGTCAATATCGCTCCGGTCCTGTCACTATCGCCCCACTCCTGTCACTATCACCCCACTCCTGTCACTATCGCTCCTGTCACTATCGCCCCGCTCCTGTCACTATCGTCCCGCTCCTGTCACTATTGCCCCTTTCCTGTCACTATCGTCCCGCTCCTGTCACTATCGCCCCGCTCCTGTCACTATCGCCCCGCTCCTGTCACTATCTTCCCGCTCCTGTCACTATCGCCCGGCTACTGTCTCTATCGCCCCGCTCCTGTCACTATCGCCCCGCCCCTGTCACTATCGCCCCGCCCCTCTAACTATCGTCCTGCTCCTGTCACTATCGCCCCGCCCCTGTCAATATCGGCCCGCTCCTGTCACTATCGCCCCGCCCCTGTCACTAACGCCCCGCTCCTGTCACTATCGCACCGCTCCTGTCAATATCGCTCCGGTCCTGTCACTATCGCCCCACTCCTGTCACTATCACCCCACTCCTGTCACTATCGCTCCTGTCACTATCGCCCCGCTCCTGTCACTATCGCCCCGCTCCTGTCACGATCGCCCCGCTCCTGTCACTATCGCCCTGCTCCTGTCACTATCGCTCCTGTCACTATCGTCTCGCTCCTGTCACTATCGCCCGTCCCCTGTCACTATCGCCCCGATCCTGTCACTATCGCCTCACTCCTGTCAATATCGCCCCGTCCCTGTCAGTAACGCCCCGCTCCTGTCACTATCGCCCCGCTCCTGTCATTATCGCCCTGCTCCTGTCACTATCGACCTGCTCCTGTCACTGTCACCCCGCTCCTGTCACTGTCACCCCGCTCCTGTCACTGTCACCCCGCTCCTGTCACTATCGCACCGCTCCTGTCACTATCGCCCCGCTCCTGTCACTATCGCCCCGCTCCTGTCACTATCGCCCCGCTCCTGTCACTATCGCCCCGCTCCTGTCATTATCGCCCCGCTCCTGTCACTATCGTCCCACTCCTGTCACTATCGCCCCGCTCCTGTCACTATCGTCCCGCTCCTGTCACAATCGCCCGTCCCCTGTCACTATCGCTCCGGTCCTGTCACTATCGCCCCGCTCCTGTCACTATCGCCCCGCTCCTGTCACTATCGCTCCTGTCACTATCGCCCCGCTCCTGTCACTATCGCCCGCTCCTGTCACGATCGCCCCGCTCCTGTCACTATCGCCCTGCTCCTGTCACTATCGCTCCTGTCACTATCGTCTCGCTCCTGTCACTATCGCTCGTCCCCTGTCACTATCGCCCCGATCCTGTCACTATCGCCTCACTCCTGTCAATATCGCCCCGCCCCTGTCAGTAACGCCCCGCTCCTGTCACTATCGCCCCGCTCCTGTCATTATCGCCCCGTTCCTGTCACAATCGACCCGCTCCTGTCACTGTTGCCCCGCTCCTGTCACTATCACACCGCTCCTGTCACTATCGCCCTGCTCCTGTCACTATCGCCCCGCTCCTGTCACTATCGTCCCGCTCCTGTCACAATCGTCCCGTTCCTGTCACTATCGCCCTGCTCCTGTCACTATCGCCCCGCCACTGTCACTATCGCCCCCTCCTGTCACTATCGCCTCGTTCCTGTCACTATCGTCCCGCTCCTGTCACTATCACCCCGTTCCTGTCACTATCGTCCCGCTCCTGTCACTATCGTCCCGCTCCTGTCACTATCGCCCCGCTCCTGTCACTATCGTCCCGCTCCTGTCACTATCGCCCGTCCCCTGTCACTATCGCCCCGCTCTTGTCACTATCGCTCCGGTCCTGTCACTATCGCCCCACTCCTGTCACTATCGCCCCGCTCCTGTCACTATCGCCCCGCTCCTGTCACGATCGCCCCGCCGCTGTCACTATCGCCCCGCTCCTGTCACTATCGCCCCGCTCCTGTCACTATCGCCCCGCTCCTGTCACTATCGCCCGGCTCCTGTCACTATCGCCCCGCTCCTGTCACTATCGCACCGCTCCTGTCACTATCGCCACGCTCCTGTCACTATCGCCCCACTCCTGTCATTATCGCCGCGCTCCTGTCATTATCGCCCCGCTCCTATCACTATCGCCCCGCTCCTGTCACTATCGCCCCGCTCCTGTCACTATCGCCCCGCTCTTGTCACTATCGCACCGCTCCAGTCACTATCGCCCCGCTCCTGTCACTATCGCCCCGCTCCTGTCACTATCGCCCCGCTCCTGTCACAATCGCCCGGCCCCTGTCACTATCGCCCCGCTCCTGTCATTATCGCCTCGCTCCTGTCACTATCGTCCCGTTCCTGTCACTATTGCCCTGTCCCTGTCACTATCACCCCGCCACTGTCACTATCGCCCCCTCCTGTCACTATCGCCCCGTTCCTGTCACTATCGTCCCGCTCCTGTCACTATCGTCCCGCTCCTGTCACTATCGCCCCGTTCCTGTCACTATCGTCCCGCTCCTGTCACTATCGCCCCGCTCCTGTCACTATCGCCCCGCTCCTGTCACTATCTTCCCGCTCCTGTCACTATCGCCCGGCTACTGTCTCTATCGCCCCGCTCCTGTCACTATCGCCCCGCCCCTGTCACTATCGCCCCGCTCCTGTCACTATCGCCCCGCTCCTGTCACTATCGCCCCGCTCCTGTCACTATCGTCCCGCTCCTGTCACTATCGCCCCGCTCCTGTCACTATCGTCCCGCTCCTGTCACAATCACCCGTCCCCTGTCACTATCGCCCCGCTCCTGTCACTATCGCTCCGGTCCTGTCACTATCGCCCCACTCCTGTCACTATCGCCCCGCTCCTGTCACTATCGCTCCTGTCACTATCGCCCCGCTCCTGTCACGATCGCCCCGCTCCTGTCACTATCGACCCGCTCCTGTCACTATCGCCCCGCTCCTGTCACGATCGCCCCGCTCCTGTCACTATCGCCCTGCTCCTGGTACTATCGCTCCTGTCACTATCGTCTCGCTCCTGTCACTATCGCCCGTCCCCTGTCACTATCGCCCCGATCCTGTCACTATCGCCTCACTCCTGTCAATATCGCCCCGTCCCTGTCAGTAACGCCCCGCTCCTGTCACTATCGCCCCGCTCCTGTCATTATCGCCCCGCTCCTGTCACTATCGACCCGCTCCTGTCACTGTCACCCCGCTCCTGTCACTGTCACCCCGCTCCTGTCACTATCGCCCCACACCTGTCACTATCGCCCCGCTCCTGGCACTATCGCCCCGCTCCTGTCACTATCGCCCCGCTCCTGTCATTATCGCCCCGCTCCTGTCACTATCGCCCCGCTCCTGTCACTATCGCCCCGCTCCTGTCATTATCGCCCCGCTCCTGTCTCTATCGCCCTGCTCCTGTCACTATCGCCCCGCCCCTGTCACTATCGCCCCGCCCCTCTAACTATCGTCCTGCTCCTGTCACTATCGCCCCGCCCCTGTCACTATCGGCCCGCTCCTGTCACTATCGCCCCGCCCGTGTCACTAACGCCCCGCTCCTGTCACTATCGCACCGCTCCTGTCAATATCGCTCCGGTCCTGTCACTATTTCCCCACTCCTGTCACTATCGCCCCGCTCCTGTCACGATCGCCCCGCTCCTGTCACTATCGCCCTGCTCCTGTCACTATCGCTCCTGTCACTATCGTCTCGCTCCTGTCACTATCGCCCGTCCCCTGTCACTATAGCCCCGATCCTGTCACTATCGCCTCACTCCTGTCAATATCGCCCCGTCCCTGTCAGTAACGCCCCGCTCCTGTCACTATCGCCCCGCTCCTGTCATTATCGCCCCGCTCCTGTCACTATCGACCCGCTCCTGTCACTGTCACCCCGCTCCTGTCACTATCGCACCGCTCCTGTCACTATCGCCCCGCTCCTGTCACTATCGCCCCGCTCCTGTCACTATCGCCCCGCTCCTGGCACTATCGCCCCGCTCCTGTCACTATCGCCCCGCTCCTGTCACTGTCGCCCCGCTCCTGTCACTATCGCCCCGCTCCTGTCACTATCGCCCCGCTCCTGTCACTATCGCACCGCTCTTGTCACTATCGCACCGCTCCAGTCACTATCGCCCCGCTCCTGTCACTATCGCCCCGCTCCTGTCACTATCGCCCCGCTCCTGTCACAATCGCCCGGCCCCTGTCACTATCGCCCTGCTCCTGTCATTATCGCCTCGCTCCTGTCACTATCGTCCCGTTCCTGTCACTATTGCCCTGTCCCTGTCACTATCACCCCGCCACTGTCACTATCGCCCCCTCCTGTCACTATCGCCCCGTTCCTGTCACTATCGTCCCGCTCCTGTCACTATCGTCCCGCTCCTGTCACTATCGTCCCGCTCCTGTCATTATCGCCCCGTTCCTGTCACTATCGCCCCGCTCCTGTCACTATCTTCCCGCTCCTGTCACTATCGCCCGGCTACTGTCTCTATCGCCCCGCTCCTGTCACTATCGCCCCGTCCCTGTCACTATCGCCCCGCCCCTCTGACTATTGTCCTGCTCCTGTCACTATCGCCCCGCCCCTGTCACTATCGGCCCGGTCCTGTCACTATCGCCCCGCCCCTGTCACTAACTCCCCGCTCCTGTCACTATCGCACCGCTCCTGTCACTATCGGGCCGCTCCTGTCACTATCGCCCCGCTCCTGTCACTATCGCCCCGCTCCTGTCACTATCGTCCCGCTCCTGTCACTATCGTCCCGCTCCTGTCACTATCGTCCCGCTCCTGTCACTATCGCCCCGCTCCTGTCACAATCGCCCGTCCCCTGTCACTATCGCCCCGCTCCTGTCACGATCGCTCCGGTCCTGTCACTATCGCCCCGCTCCTGTCACTGTCGCCCCGCTCCTGTCACTATCGTCCCGCTCCTGTCACTATCGCCCCGCTCCTGTCACTATCGCTCCTGTCACTATCGCCCCGCTCCTGTCACTATCGCCCCGCTCCTGTCACGATCGCTCCGCTCCTGTCACTATCGCCCTGCTCCTGTCACTATCGCTCCTGTCACTATCGTCTCGCTCCTGTCACTATCGCCCGTCCCCTGTCACTATCGCCCCGATCCTGTCACTATCGCCTCCCTCCTGTCAATATCGCCCCGCCCCTGTCATTAACGCCCCGCTCCTGTCACTATCGCCCCGCTCCTGTCATTATCGCCCTGCTCCTGTCACTATCGACCCGCTCCTGTCACTGTCGCCCCGCTCCTGTCACTATCGCACCGCTCCTGTCACTATCGCCCCGCTCCTGTCACTATCGCCCCACTCCTGTCACTATCGCACCGCTCTTGTCACTATCGCACCGCTCCAGTCATTATCGCCCCGCTCCTGTCACTATCGCCCCGCTCCTGTCACTGTCGCCCCGCTCCTGTCACAATCGCCCGGCCCCTGTCACTATCGCCCCGCTCCTGTCATTATCGCCTCGCTCCTGTCACTATCGTCCCGTTCCTGTCACTATCGCGTGCCCCTGTCACTATCGCCCCGCCCCTGTCACTATCACCCCTGTCACTATTGCCCCGCCCCTGTCACTATCGCCCCGCCCCTGTCACGATCGCTCCGCTCCTGTCACAATCGCCCCGCTCCTGTCACTGTCGCACCGCCCCTGTCACTATCGCCCCGCCCCTGTCACTATCGCCCCTGTCACTATCGCCCCGCTCCTGTCACTATCGCCCCGCCCCCTGTCACTATCGCCCCGCTCCTGTCACTATCGCCCCGCTCCTGTCACTATCACCCCGCTCCTGTCACTATCGCCCCGCTCTTGTCACGATCGCCCCGCTCCTGTCACTATCGCCCCGCTCCTGTCACTATTGCCCCGCTCCTGTCACTATCGCTCCTGTCACTATCGTCCCACTCCTGTCACTATCGCCTGTCCCCTGTCACTATCGCCCCGCTCCTGTCACTATTGCCCCGCTCCTGTCACTATTGCCCCGCTCCTGTCACTATCGTCCCGCTCCTGTCACTATCGCCCGTCCCCTGTCACTATCGCCCCGTTCCTGTCACTATTGCCCCACTCCTGTCACTATTGCCCCACTCCTGTCACTATCGCTCCTGTCACTATCGTCCCGCTCCTGTCACTATCGCCCGTCCCCTGTCACTATCGCCCCGCTCCTGTCACTATCGCCACGCTCCTGTCACTATCGTCCAGCTCCTGTCACTATCGCCCCGCTCTTGTCACTATCCCCCCGCTCCTGTCACTATCGCCCTGCTCCTGTCACTATCGCCCCGCTCCTGTCACTCTCGTCCCGCTCCTGTCACAATCGCCCGGCCCCTGTCACTATCGTCCCGCTCCTGTCACCACCGCCCCGCTCCTGTCACTATCGCCCCGCTCCTGTCACCATCGTCCCGCTCCTGTCACTATCGCCCCGCTCCTGTCACTATCGCCCCGCCCCTGTCACTATCGCCCCGCTCCTGTCACTATCACCCCGCTCCTGTCACCATCGTCCCGCTCCTGTCACCATCGGCCCGCTCCTGTCACTATCGTCCCGCTCCTGTCACTATCGCCCCGCTCCTGTCACTATCGCCCCGCCCCTGTCACTATTGCCCCGCTCCTGTCACTAACGCCCCGCTCCTGTCACTATCGCCCCTGTCTCTATTGCCCCGCCCCTGTCACTATCGCCACGCCCCGTCACTATCGCCCCGATCCTGTCACTATCGCCCCGCCCCTGTCACTATCACCCCTGTCACTATTGCCTCGCCCCTGTCACTATCGCCCCGCCCCTGTCACTATCGCCCCGCTCCTGTCACTATCGCCCCGCTCCTGTCACTATCGTCCAGCTCCTGTCACTATCGCCCCGCTCTTGTCACTATCGCCCCGCTCCTGTCACTCTCGCCCCGCTCCAGTCACTATTGCCCCACTCCTGTCACTATCGCTCCTGTCACTATCGTCCCGCTCCTGTCACTATCGCCTGTTCCCTGTCACTATCGCCCCGCTCCTGTCACTATTGCCCCGCTCCTGTCACTATCGCCCCTGTCTCTATTGCCCCACTCCTGTCACTATCACCACGCCCCGTCACTATCGCCCCGATCCTGTCACTATCGCCCCGCCCCTGTCACTATCACCCCTGTCACTATTGCCCCGCCCCTGTCACTATCGCCCCGCCCCTGTCACTATCGCTCCGCTCCTGTCACCATCACCCCGCTCCTGTCACTATCGCACCGCCCCTGTCACTATCGCCCCACCCCTGTCACTATCGCCCCGCCCCTGTCACTATCGCCCCTGTCACTATCGCCCCGCTCCTGTCACTATCGCCCCGCCCCCTGTCACTATCGCCCCGCTCCTGTCACTATCGTCCAACTCCTGTCACTATCGCCCCGCTCTTGTCACTATCGCCCCGCTCCTGTCACTATAGCCCCGCTCCTGTCACTATTGCCCCGCTCCTGTCACTATCGCTCCTGTCACTATCGTCCCGCTCCTGTCACTATCGC